>NW_028142741.1:267500-795582 GCF_055691185.1 Crinia signifera | reverse complement strand
CAGCAAGGATTGAAATTCGCATTCGAGCGAATATCGTATCTATCTATCTTATCTATCTTATCTATCTATAAAAAACTGAATACCTGGTACCGGCCAACCATTCGCAAGGCGGGTTAGATTGACCAGCAAGGATTGAAATTCGCATTCGAGCGAATATCGTATCTATCTATCTTATCTATCTATCTTATCTATCTATAAAAAACTGAATACCTGGTACCGGCCAACCATTCGCAAGGCGGGTTAGATTGTCCAGCAAGGATTGAAATTCGCATTCGAGCGAATATCGTATCTATCTATCTTATCTATCTATCTTATCTATCTATAAAAAACTGAATACCTGGTACCGGCCAACCATTCGCAAGGCGGGTTAGATTGACCGGCAAGGATTGAAATTCGCATCCGAGCGAATATCGTATCTATCTATCTTATCTATCTATAAAAAACTGTATGGCTGGTGCCGGCAAATCATTCGCAAGGCGGGGTTAGGGTGACCGGCAAGGATTCAAATTCACATCCGAGCAAGTCAACCTGAACAAGGGCCTATGGCCTATGGATTGGCTAGACACGTTTTTTAGTGTGAATGTATACCGGGTACATATTATCAGTAATTAATATTATTAATTACCTGTCTTGTGTCTCCTGTGTCGGTACTTCGTCATTGATCGTTGTCTTGAATCGAAGTTTGCAGTTACCTAAAAAAATAAGAAAAGAGGTGTGATAATATGTTCTCGATACACATTGACACAAAAAAAGGCACTATACTGTATCAATCAATCTATCTATCTATCTTATCTATCTTATCTATCTATAAAAAACTGAATACCTTGTGCTGGCCAACCATTCGCAAGGCGGGTTAGATTGACCAGCAAGGATTGAAATTCGCATTCGAGCGAATATCGTATCTATCTATCTTATCTATCTATCTTATCTATCTATAAAAAACTGAATACCTGGTACCGGCCAACCATTCGCAAGGCGGGTTAGATTGACCAGCAAGGATTGAAATTCGCATTCGAGCGAATATCGTATCTATCTATCTTATCTATCTTATCTATCTATAAAAAACTGAATACCTGGTACCGGCCAACCATTCGCAAGGCGGGTTAGATTGACCAGCAAGGATTGAAATTCGCATTCGAGCGAATATCGTATCTATCTATCTTATCTATCTTATCTATCTATAAAAAACTGAATACCTGGTACCGGCCAACCATTCGCAAGGCGGGTTAGATTGACCAGCAAGGATTGAAATTCGCATTCGAGCGAATATCGTATCTATCTATCTTATCTATCTATCTTATCTATCTATAAAAAACTGAATACCTGGTACCGGCCAACCATTCGCAAGGCGGGTTAGATTGACCGGCAAGGATTGAAATTCGCATCCGAGCGAATATCGTATCTATCTATCTTATCTATCTATAAAAAACTGTATGGCTGGTGCTGGCAAATCATTCGCAAGGCGGGGTTAGGGTGACCGGCAAGGATTCAAATTCACATCCGAGCAAGTCAACCTGAACAAGGGCCTATGGCCTATGGATTGGCTAGACACGTTTTTTAGTGTGAATGTATACCGGGTACATATTATCAGTAATTAATATTATTAATTACCTGTCTTGTGTCTCCTGTGTCGGTACTTCGTCATTGATCGTTGTCTTGAATCGAAGTTTGCAGTTACCTAAAAAAATAAGAAAAGAGGTGTGATAATATGTTCTCGATACACATTGACACAAAAAAAGGCACTATACTGTATCAATCAATCTATCTATCTATCTTATCTATCTTATCTATCTATAAAAAACTGAATACCTTGTGCTGGCCAACCATTCGCAAGGCGGGTTAGATTGACCGGCAAGGATTGAAATTCGCATCCGAGCGAATATCTTATCTATCTATCTTATCTATCTATCTTATCTATCTATAAAAAACTGAATACCTGGTACCGGCCAACCATTCGCAAGGCGGGTTAGATTGACCAGCAAGGATTGAAATTCGCATTCGAGCGAATATCGTATCTATCTATCTTATCTATCTATAAAAAACTGAATGCCTGGTACCGGCCAACCATTCGCAAGGCGGGTTAGATTGACCGGCAAGGATTGAAATTCGCATCCGAGCGAATATCGTATCTATCTTATCTATCTATCTTATCTATCTATAAAAAACTGAATGCCTGGTACCGGCCAACCATTCGCAAGGCGGGTTAGATTGACCGGCAAGGATTGAAATTCGCATCCGAGCGAATATCATATCTATCTATCTTATCTATCTATAAAAAACTGAATGCCTGGTACCGGCCAACCATTCGCAAGGCGGGTTAGATTGATCGGCAATGATTGAAATTCGCATCCGAGCGAATATCGTATCTATCTATCTTATCTACCTATCTTATCTATCTATAAAAAACTGAATACCTGGTACCGGCCAACCATTCGCAAGGCGGGTTAGATTGACCGGCAAGGATTGAAATTCGCATCCGAGCGAATATCGTATCTATCTATCTTATCTATCTTATCTATCTATAAAAAACTGTATGGCTGGTGCCGGCAAATCATTCGCAAGGCGGGGTTAGGGTGACCGGCAAGGATTCAAATTCACATCCGAGCAAGTCAACCTGAACAAGGGCCTATGGCCTATGGATTGGCTAGACACGTTTTTTAGTGTGAATGTATACCGGGTACATATTATCAGTAATTAATATTATTAATTACCTGTCTTGTGTCTCCTGTGTCGGTACTTCGTCATTGATCGTTGTCTTGAATCGAAGTTTGCAGTTACCTAAAAAAATAAGAAAAGAGGTGTGATAATATGTTCTCGATACACATTGACACAAAAAAAGGCACTATACTGTATCAATCAATCTATCTATCTATCTTATCTATCTTATCTATCTATAAAAAACTGAATACCTTGTGCTGGCCAACCATTCGCAAGGCGGGTTAGATTGACCAGCAAGGATTGAAATTCGCATTCGAGCGAATATCGTATCTATCTATCTTATCTATCTATCTTATCTATCTATAAAAAACTGAATACCTGGTACCGGCCAACCATTCGCAAGGCGGGTTAGATTGACCAGCAAGGATTGAAATTCGCATTCGAGCGAATATCGTATCTATCTATCTTATCTATCTATAAAAAACTGAATACCTGGTACCGGCCAACCATTCGCAAGGCGGGTTAGATTGACCAGCAAGGATTGAAATTCGCATTCGAGCGAATATCGTATCTATCTATCTTATCTATCTATCTTATCTATCTATAAAAAACTGAATACCTGGTACCGGCCAACCATTCGCAAGGCGGGTTAGATTGACCGGCAAGGATTGAAATCCGCATCCGAGCGAATATCGTATCTATCTATCTTATCTATCTATAAAAAACTGTATGGCTGGTGCCGGCAAATCATTCGCAAGGCGGGGTTAGGGTGACCGGCAAGGATTCAATTTCACATCCGAGCAAGTCAACCTGAACAAGGGCCTATGGCCTATGGATTGGCTAGACACGTTTTTTAGTGTGAATGTATACCGGGTACATATTATCAGTAATTAATATTATTAATTACCTGTCTTGTGTCTCCTGTGTCGGTACTTCGTCATTGATCGTTGTCTTGAATCGAAGTTTGCAGTTACCTAAAAAAATAAGAAAAGAGGTGTGATAATATGTTCTCGATACACATTGACACAAAAAAAGGCACTATACTGTATCAATCAATCTATCTATCTATCTTATCTATCTTATCTATCTATAAAAAACTGAATACCTTGTGCTGGCCAACCATTCGCAAGGCGGGTTAGATTGACCGGCAAGGATTGAAATTCGCATTCGAGCGAATATCGTATCTATCTATCTTATCTATCTATCTTATCTATCTATAAAAAACTGAATACCTGGTACCGGCCAACCATTCGCAAGGCGGGTTAGATTGACCAGCAAGGATTGAAATTCGCATTCGAGCGAATATCGTATCTATCTATCTTATCTATCTTATCTATCTATAAAAAACTGAATACCTGGTACCGGCCAACCTTTCGCAAGGCGGGTTAGATTGACCAGCAAGGATTGAAATTCGCATTCGAGCGAATATCGTATCTATCTATCTTATCTATCTATCTTATCTATCTATAAAAAACTGAATACCTGGTACCGGCCAACCATTCGCAAGGCGGGTTAGATTGACCGGCAAGGATTGAAATTCGCATCCGAGCGAATATCGTATCTATCTATCTTATCTATCTATAAAAAACTGTATGGCTGGTGCCGGCAAATCATTCGCAAGGCGGGGTTAGGGTGACCGGCAAGGATTCAAATTCACATCCGAGCAAGTCAACCTGAACAAGGGCCTATGGCCTATGGATTGGCTAGACACGTTTTTTAGTGTGAATGTATACCGGGTACATATTATCAGTAATTAATATTATTAATTACCTGTCTTGTGTCTCCTGTGTCGGTACTTCGTCATTGATCGTTGTCTTGAATCGAAGTTTGCAGTTACCTAAAAAAATAAGAAAAGAGGTGTGATAATATGTTCTCGATACACATTGACACAAAAAAAGGCACTATACTGTATCAATCAATCTATCTATCTATCTTATCTATCTTATCTATCTATAAAAAACTGAATACCTTGTGCTGGCCAACCATTCGCAAGGCGGGTTAGATTGACCAGCAAGGATTGAAATTCGCATTCGAGCGAATATCGTATCTATCTATCTTATCTATCTATCTTATCTATCTATAAAAAACTGAATACCTGGTACCGGCCAACCATTCGCAAGGCGGGTTAGATTGACCAGCAAGGATTGAAATTCGCATTCGAGCGAATATCGTATCTATCTATCTTATCTATCTATAAAAAACTGAATACCTGGTACCGGCCAATCATTCGCAAGGCGGGTTAGATTGACCAGCAAGGATTGAAATTCGCATTCGAGCGAATATCGTATCTATCTATCTTATCTATCTATCTTATCTATCTATAAAAAACTGAATACCTGGTACCGGCCAACCATTCGCAAGGCGGGTTAGATTGACCAGCAAGGATTGAAATTCGCATTCGAGCGAATATCGTATCTATCTATCTTATCTATCTTATCTATCTATAAAAAACTGAATACCTGGTACCGGCCAACCATTCGCAAGGCGGGTTAGATTGACTGGCAAGGATTGAAATTCGCATCCGAGCGAATATCGTATCTATCTATCTTATCTATCTTTACTATCTATAAAAAACTGTATGGCTGGTGCCGGCAAATCATTCGCAAGGCGGGGTTAGGGTGACCGGCAAGGATTCAAATTCACATCCGAGCAAGTCAACCTGAACAAGGGCCTATGGCCTATGGATTGGCTAGACACGTTTTTTAGTGTGAATGTATACCGGGTACATATTATCAGTAATTAATATTATTAATTACCTGTCTTGTGTCTCCTGTGTCGGTACTTCGTCATTGATCGTTGTCTTGAATCGAAGTTTGCAGTTACCTAAAAAAATAAGAAAAGAGGTGTGATAATATGTTCTCGATACACATTGACACAAAAAAAGGCACTATACTGTATCAATCAATCTATCTATCTATCTTATCTATCTTATCTATCTATAAAAAACTGAATACCTTGTGCTGGCCAACCATTCGCAAGGCGGGTTAGATTGACCGGCAAGGATTGAAATTCGCATCCGAGCGAATATCTTCTCTATCTATCTTATCTATCTTATCTATCTATAAAAAACTGAATACCTGGTACCGGCCAACCATTCGCAAGGCGGGTTAGATTGACCAGCAAGGATTGAAATTCGCATTCGAGCGAATATCGTATCTATCTATCTTATCTATCTATCTTATCTATCTATAAAAAACTGAATACCTGGTACCGGCCAACCATTCGCAAGGCGGGTTAGATTGACCAGCAACGATTGAAATTCGCATTCGAGCGAATATCGTATCTATCTATCTTATCTATCTATAAAAAACTGAATACCTGGTACCGGCCAACCATTCGCAAGGCGGGTTAGATTGACCAGCAAGGATTGAAATTCGCATTCGAGCGAATATCGTATCTATCTATCTTATCTATCTATAAAAAACTGAATACCTGGTACCGGCCAACCATTCGCAAGGCGGGTTAGATTGACCAGCAAGGATTGAAATTCGCATTCGAGCGAATATCGTATCTATCTATCTTATCTATCTATCTTATCTATCTATAAAAAACTGAATACCTGGTACCGGCCAACCATTCGCAAGGCGGGTTAGATTGACCAGCAAGGATTGAAATTCGCATTCGAGCGAATATCGTATCTATCTATCTTATCTATCTATCTTATCTATCTATAAAAAACTGAATACCTGGTACCGGCCAACCATTCGCAAGGCGGGTTAGATTGACCGGCAAGGATTGAAATTCGCATCCGAGCGAATATCGTATCTATCTATCTTATCTATCTTATCTATCTATAAAAAACTGTATGGCTGGTGCCGGCAAATCATTCGCAAGGCGGGGTTAGGGTGACCGGCAAGGATTCAAATTCACATCCGAGCAAGTCAACCTGAACAAGGGCCTATGGCCTATGGATTGGCTAGACACGTTTTTTAGTGTGAATGTATACCGGGTACATATTATCAGTAATTAATATTATTAATTACCTGTCTTGTGTCTCCTGTGTCGGTACTTCGTCATTGATCGTTGTCTTGAATCGAAGTTTGCAGTTACCTAAAAAAATAAGAAAAGAGGTGTGATAATATGTTCTCGATACACATTGACACAAAAAAAGGCACTATACTGTATCAATCAATCTATCTATCTATCTTATCTATCTTATCTATCTATAAAAAACTGAATACCTTGTGCTGGCCAACCATTCGCAAGGCGGGTTAGATTGACCGGCAAGGATTGAAATTCGCATCCGAGCGAATATCTTCTCTATCTATCTTATCTATCTTATCTATCTATAAAAAACTGAATACCTGGTACCGGCCAACCATTCGCAAGGCGGGTTAGATTGACCAGCAAGGATTGAAATTCGCATTCGAGCGAATATCGTATCTATCTATCTTATCTATCTTATCTATCTATAAAAAACTGAATACCTGGTACCGGCCAACCATTCGCAAGGCGGGTTAGATTGACCAGCAAGGATTGAAATTCGCATTCGAGCGAATATCGTATCTATCTATCTTATCTATCTATCTTATCTATCTATAAAAAACTGAATACCTGGTACCGGCCAACCATTCGCAAGGCGGGTTAGATTGACCGGCAAGGATTGAAATTCGCATCCGAGCGAATATCGTATCTATCTATCTTACCTATCTATAAAAAACTGTATGGCTGGTGCCGGCAAATCATTCGCAAGGCGGGGTTAGGGTGACCGGCAAGGATTCAAATTCACATCCGAGCAAGTCAACCTGAACAAGGGCCTATGGCCTATGGATTGGCTAGACACGTTTTTTAGTGTGAATGTATACCGGGTACATATTATCAGTAATTAATATTATTAATTACCTGTCTTGTGTCTCCTGTGTCGGTACTTCGTCATTGATCGTTGTCTTGAATCGAAGTTTGCAGTTACCTAAAAAAATAAGAAAAGAGGTGTGATAATATGTTCTCGATACACATTGACACAAAAAAAGGCACTATACTGTATCAATCAATCTATCTATCTATCTTATCTATCTTATCTATCTATAAAAAACTGAATACCTTGTGCTGGCCAACCATTCGCAAGGCGGGTTAGATTGACCGGCAAGGATTGAAATTCGCATCCGAGCGAATATCTTATCTATCTATCTTATCTATCTATAAAAAACTGAATACCTGGTACCGGCCAACCATTCGCAAGGCGGGTTAGATTGACCAGCAAGGATTGAAATTCGCATTCGAGCGAATATCGTATCTATCTATCTTATCTATCTTATCTATCTATAAAAAACTGAATACCTGGTACCGGCCAACCATTCGCAAGGCGGGTTAGATTGACCAGCAAGGATTGAAATTCGCATTCGAGCGAATATCGTATCTATCTATCTTATCTATCTATCTTATCTATCTATAAAAAACTGAATAACTGGTACGGGCCAACCATTCGCAAGGCGGGTTAGATTGACCGGCAAGGATTGAAATTCGCATCCGAGCGAATATCGTATCTATCTATCTTATCTATCTATAAAAAACTGTATGGCTGGTGCCGGCAAATCATTCGCAAGGCGGGGTTAGGGTGACCGGCAAGGATTCAAATTCACATCCGAGCAAGTCAACCTGAACAAGGGCCTATGGCCTATGGATTGGCTAGACACGTTTTTTAGTGTGAATGTATACCGGGTACATATTATCAGTAATTAATATTATTAATTACCTGTCTTGTGTCTCCTGTGTCGGTACTTCGTCATTGATCGTTGTCTTGAATCGAAGTTTGCAGTTACCTAAAAAAATAAGAAAAGAGGTGTGATAATATGTTCTCGATACACATTGACACAAAAAAAGGCACTATACTGTATCAATCAATCTATCTATCTATCTTATCTATCTTATCTATCTATAAAAAACTGAATACCTTGTGCTGGCCAACCATTCGCAAGGCGGGTTAGATTGACCGGCAAGGATTGAAATTCGCATCCGAGCGAATATCTTATCTATCTATCTTATCTATCTATCTTATCTATCTATAAAAAACTGAATACCTGGTACCGGCCAACCATTCGCAAGGCCGGTTAGATTGACCAGCAAGGATTGAAATTCGCATTCGAGCGAATATCGTATCTATCTATCTTATCTATCTTATCTATCTATAAAAAACTGAATACCTGGTACCGGCCAACCATTCGCAAGGCGGGTTAGATTGACCAGCAAGGATTGAAATTCGCATTCGAGCGAATATCGTATCTATCTATCTTATCTATCTATCTTATCTATCTATAAAAAACTGAATAACTGGTACCGGCCAACCATTCGCAAGGCGGGTTAGATTGACCGGCAAGGATTGAAATTCGCATCCGAGCGAATATCGTATCTATCTATCTTATCTATCTATAAAAAACTGTATGGCTGGTGCCGGCAAATCATTCGCAAGGCGGGGTTAGGGTGACCGGCAAGGATTCAAATTCACATCCGAGCAAGTCAACCTGAACAAGGGCCTATGGCCTTTGGATTGGCTAGACACGTTTTTTAGTGTGAATGTATACCGGGTACATATTATCAGTAATTAATATTATTAATTACCTGTCTTGTGTCTCCTGTGTCGGTACTTCGTCATTGATCGTTGTCTTGAATCGAAGTTTGCAGTTACCTAAAAAAATAAGAAAAGAGGTGTGATAATATGTTCTCGATACACATTGACACAAAAAAAGGCACTATACTGTATCAATCAATCTATCTATCTATCTTATCTATCTTATCTATCTATAAAAAACTGAATACCTTGTGCTGGCCAACCATTCGCAAGGCGGGTTAGATTGACCGGCAAGGATTGAAATTCGCATCCGAGCGAATATCTTTTCTATCTATCTTATCTATCTATCTTATCTATCTATAAAAAACTGAATACCTGGTACCGGCCAACCATTCGCAAGGCGGGTTAGATTGACCAGCAAGGATTGAAATTCGCATTCGAGCGAATATCGTATCTATCTATCTTATCTATCTATAAAAAACTGAATGCCTGGTACCGGCCAACCATTCGCAAGGTGGGTTAGATTGACCGGCAAGGATTGAAATTCGCATCCGAGCGAATATCGTATCTATCTTATCTATCTATCTTATCTATCTATAAAAAACTGAATGCCTGGTACCGGCCAACCATTCGCAAGGCGGGTTAGATTGACCGGCAAGGATTGAAATTCGCATCCGAGCGAATATCATATCTATCTATCTTATCTATCTATAAAAAACTGAATGCCTGGTACCGGCCAACCATTCGCAAGGCGGGTTAGATTGATCGGCAATGATTGAAATTCGCATCCGAGCGAATATCGTATCTATCTATCTTATCTACCTATCTTATCTATCTATAAAAAACTGAATACCTGGTACCGGCCAACCATTCGCAAGGCGGGTTAGATTGACCGGCAAGGATTGAAATTCGCATCCGAGCGAATATCGTATCTATCTTATCTATCTTATCTATCTATAAAAAACTGTATGGCTGGTGCCGGCAAATCATTCGCAAGGCGGGGTTAGGGTGACCGGCAAGGATTCAAATTCACATCCGAGCAAGTCAACCTGAACAAGGGCCTATGGCCTATGGATTGGCTAGACACGTTTTTTAGTGTGAATGTATACCGGGTACATATTATCAGTAATTAATATTATTAATTACCTGTCTTGTGTCTCCTGTGTCGGTACTTCGTCATTGATCGTTGTCTTGAATCGAAGTTTGCAGTTACCTAAAAAAATAAGAAAAGAGGTGTGATAATATGTTCTCGATACACACTGACACAAAAAAAGGCACTATACTGTATCAATCAATCTATCTATCTATCTTATCTATCTTATCTATCTATAAAAAACTGAATACCTTGTGCTGGTCAACCATTCGCAAGGCGGGTTAGATTGACCAGCAAGGATTGAAATTCGCATTCGAGCGAATATCGTATCTATCTATCTTATCTATCTATCTTATCTATCTATAAAAAACTGAATACCTGGTACCGGCCAACCATTCGCAAGGCGGGTTAGATTGACCAGCAAGGATTGAAATTCGCATTCGAGCGAATATCGTATCTATCTATCTTATCTATCTTATCTATCTATAAAAAACTGAATACCTGGTACCGGCCAACCATTCGCAAGGCGGGTTAGATTGACCAGCAAGGATTGAAATTCGCATTCGAGCGAATATCGTATCTATCTATCTTATCTATCTATCTTATCTATCTATAAAAAACTGAATACCTGGTACCGGCCAACCATTCGCAAGGCGGGTTAGATTGACTAACAAGGATTGAAATTCGCATTCGAGCGAATATCGTATCTATCTATCTTATCTATCTATCTTATCTATCTATAAAAAACTGAATACCTGGTACCGGCCAACCATTCGCAAGGCGGGTTAGATTGACCGGCAAGGATTGAAATTCGCATCCGAGCGAATATCGTATCTATCTATCTTATCTATCTTATCTATCTATAAAAAACTGTATGGCTGGTGCCGGCAAATCATTCGCAAGGCGGGGTTAGGGTGACCGGCAAGGATTCAAATTCACATCCGAGCAAGTCAACCTGAACAAGGGCCTATGGCCTATGGATTGGCTAGACACGTTTTTTAGTGTGAATGTATACCGGGTACATATTATCAGTAATTAATATTATTAATTACCTGTCTTGTGTCTCCTGTGTCGGTACTTCGTCATTGATCGTTGTCTTGAATCGAAGTTTGCAGTTACCTAAAAAAATAAGAAAAGAGGTGTGATAATATGTTCTCGATACACATTGACACAAAAAAAGGCACTATACTGTATCAATCAATCTATCTATCTATCTTATCTATCTTATCTATCTATAAAAAACTGAATACCTTGTGCTGGCCAACCATTCGCAAGGCGGGTTAGATTGACCAGCAAGGATTGAAATTCGCATTCGAGCGAATATCGTATCTATCTATCTTATCTATCTATCTTATCTATCTATAAAAAACTGAATACCTGGTACCGGCCAACCATTCGCAAGGCGGGTTAGATTGACCAGCAAGGATTGAAATTCGCATTCGAGCGAATATCGTATCTATCTATCTTATCTATCTTATCTATCTATAAAAAACTGAATACCTGGTACCGGCCAACCATTCGCAAGGCGGGTTAGATTGACCAGCAAGGATTGAAATTCGCATTCGAGCGAATATCGTATCTATCTATCTTATCTATCTTATCTATCTATAAAAAACTGAATACCTGGTACCGGCCAACCATTCGCAAGGTGGGTTAGATTGACCAGCAAGGATTGAAATTCGCATTCGAGCGAATATCGTATCTATCTATCTTATCTATCTATCTTATCTATCTATAAAAAACTGAATACCTGGTACCGGCCAACCATTCGCAAGGCGGGTTAGATTGACCGGCAAGGATTGAAATTCGCATCCGAGCGAATATCGTATCTATCTATCTTATCTATCTATAAAAAACTGTATGGCTGGTGCCGGCAAATCATTCGCAAGGCGGGGTTAGGGTGACCGGCAAGGTTTCAAATTCACAGCCGAGCAAGTCAACCTGAACAAGGGCCTATGGCCTATGGATTGGCTAGACACGTTTTTTAGTGTGAATGTATACCGGGTACATATTATCAGTAATTAATATTATTAATTACCTGTCTTGTGTCTCCTGTGTCGGTACTTCGTCATTGATCGTTGTCTTGAATCGAAGTTTGCAGTTACCTAAAAAAATAAGAAAAGAGGTGTGATAATATGTTCTCGATACACATTGACACAAAAAAAGGCACTATACTGTATCAATCAATCTATCTATCTATCTTATCTATCTTATCTATCTATAAAAAACTGAATACCTTGTGCTGGCCAACCATTCGCAAGGCGGGTTAGATTGACCAGCAAGGATTGAAATTCGCATTCGAGCGAATATCGTATCTATCTATCTTATCTATCTATCTTATCTATCTATAAAAAACTGAATACCTGGTACCGGCCAACCATTCGCAAGGCGGGTTAGATTGACCAGCAAGGATTGAAATTCGCATTCGAGCGAATATCGTATCTATCTATCTTATCTATCTTATCTATCTATAAAAAACTGAATACCTGGTACCGGCCAACCATTCGCAAGGCGGGTTAGATTGACCAGCAAGGATTGAAATTCGCATTCGAGCGAATATCGTATCTATCTATCTTATCTATCTATCTTATCTATCTATAAAAAACTGAATACCTGGTACCGGCCAACCATTCGCAAGGCGGGTTAGATTGTCCAGCAAGGATTGAAATTCGCATTCGAGCGAATATCGTATCTATCTATCTTATCTATCTATCTTATCTATCTATAAAAAACTGAATACCTGGTACCGGCCAACCATTCGCAAGGCGGGTTAGATTGACCGGCAAGGATTGAAATTCGCATCCGAGCGAATATCGTATCTATCTATCTTATCTATCTATAAAAAACCGTATGGCTGGTGCCGGCAAATCATTCGCAAGGCGGGGTTAGGGTGACCGGCAAGGATTCAAATTCACATCCGAGCAAGTCAACCTGAACAAGGGCCTATGGCCTATGGATTGGCTAGACACGTTTTTTAGTGTGAATGTATACCGGGTACATATTATCAGTAATTAATATTATTAATTACCTGTCTTGTGTCTCCTGTGTCGGTACTTCGTCATTGATCGTTGTCTTGAATCGAAGTTTGCAGTTACCTAAAAAAATAAGAAAAGAGGTGTGATAATATGTTCTCGATACACATTGACACAAAAAAAGGCACTATACTGTATCAATCAATCTATCTATCTATCTTATCTATCTTATCTATCTATAAAAAACTGAATACCTTGTGCTGGCCAACCATTCGCAAGGCGGGTTAGATTGACCAGCAAGGATTGAAATTCGCATTCGAGCGAATATCGTATCTATCTATCTTATCTATCTATCTTATCTATCTATAAAAAACTGAATACCTGGTACCGGCCAACCATTCGCAAGGCGGGTTAGATTGACCAGCAAGGATTGAAATTCGCATTCGAGCGAATATCGTATCTATCTATCTTATCTATCTTATCTATCTATAAAAAACTGAATACCTGGTACCGGCCAACCATTCGCAAGGCGGGTTAGATTGACCAGCAAGGATTGAAATTCGCATTCGAGCGAATATCGTATCTATCTATCTTATCTATCTTATCTATCTATAAAAAACTGAATACCTGGTACCGGCCAACCATTCGCAAGGCGGGTTAGATTGACCAGCAAGGATTGAAATTCGCATTCGAGCGAATATCGTATCTATCTATCTTATCTATCTATCTTATCTATCTATAAAAAACTGAATACCTGGTACCGGCCAACCATTCGCAAGGCGGGTTAGATTGACCGGCAAGGATTGAAATTCGCATCCGAGCGAATATCGTATCTATCTATCTTATCTATCTATAAAAAACTGTATGGCTGGTGCTGGCAAATCATTCGCAAGGCGGGGTTAGGGTGACCGGCAAGGATTCAAATTCACATCCGAGCAAGTCAACCTGAACAAGGGCCTATGGCCTATGGATTGGCTAGACACGTTTTTTAGTGTGAATGTATACCGGGTACATATTATCAGTAATTAATATTATTAATTACCTGTCTTGTGTCTCCTGTGTCGGTACTTCGTCATTGATCGTTGTCTTGAATCGAAGTTTGCAGTTACCTAAAAAAATAAGAAAAGAGGTGTGATAATATGTTCTCGATACACATTGACACAAAAAAAGGCACTATACTGTATCAATCAATCTATCTATCTATCTTATCTATCTTATCTATCTATAAAAAACTGAATACCTTGTGCTGGCCAACCATTCGCAAGGCGGGTTAGATTGACCGGCAAGGATTGAAATTCGCATCCGAGCGAATATCTTTTCTATCTATCTTGTCTATCTATCTTATCTATCTATAAAAAACTGAATACCTGGTACCGGCCAACCATTCGCAAGGCGGGTTAGATTGACCAGCAAGGATTGAAATTCGCATTCGAGCGAATATCGTATCTATCTATCTTATCTATCTATAAAAAACTGAATGCCTGGTACCGGCCAACCATTCGCAAGGTGGGTTAGATTGACCGGCAAGGATTGAAATTCGCATCCGAGCGAATATCGTATCTATCTTATCTATCTATCTTATCTATCTATAAAAAACTGAATGCCTGGTACCGGCCAACCATTCGCAAGGCGGGTTAGATTGACCGGCAAGGATTGAAATTCGCATCCGAGCGAATATCATATCTATCTATCTTATCTATCTATAAAAAACTGAATGCCTGGTACCGGCCAACCATTCGCAAGGCGGGTTAGATTGATCGGCAATGATTGAAATTCGCATCCGAGCGAATATCGTATCTATCTATCTTATCTACCTATCTTATCTATCTATAAAAAACTGAATACCTGGTACCGGCCAACCATTCGCAAGGCGGGTTAGATTGACCGGCAAGGATTGAAATTCGCATCCGAGCGAATATCGTATCTATCTTATCTATCTTATCTATCTATAAAAAACTGTATGGCTGGTGCCGGCAAATCATTCGCAAGGCGGGGTTAGGGTGACCGGCAAGGATTCAAATTCACATCCGAGCAAGTCAACCTGAACAAGGGCCTATGGCCTATGGATTGGCTAGACACGTTTTTTAGTGTGAATGTATACCGGGTACATATTATCAGTAATTAATATTATTAATTACCTGTCTTGTGTCTCCTGTGTCGGTACTTCGTCATTGATCGTTGTCTTGAATCGAAGTTTGCAGTTACCTAAAAAAATAAGAAAAGAGGTGTGATAATATGTTCTCGATACACATTGACACAAAAAAAGGCACTATACTGTATCAATCAATCTATCTATCTATCTTATCTATCTTATCTATCTATAAAAAACTGAATACCTTGTGCTGGTCAACCATTCGCAAGGCGGGTTAGATTGACCAGCAAGGATTGAAATTCGCATTCGAGCGAATATCGTATCTATCTATCTTATCTATCTATCTTATCTATCTATAAAAAACTGAATACCTGGTACCGGCCAACCATTCGCAAGGCGGGTTAGATTGACCAGCAAGGATTGAAATTCGCATTCGAGCGAATATCGTATCTATCTATCTATCTTATCTATCTTATCTATCTATAAAAAACTGAATACCTGGTACCGGCCAACCATTCGCAAGGCGGGTTAGATTGACCAGCAAGGATTGAAATTCGCATTCGAGCGAATATCGTATCTATCTATCTTATCTATCTATCTTATCTATCTATAAAAAACTGAATACCTGGTACCGGCCAACCATTCGCAAGGCGGGTTAGATTGACTAACAAGGATTGAAATTCGCATTCGAGCGAATATCGTATCTATCTATCTTATCTATCTATCTTATCTATCTATAAAAAACTGAATACCTGGTACCGGCCAACCATTCGCAAGGCGGGTTAGATTGACCGGCAAGGATTGAAATTCGCATCCGAGCGAATATCGTATCTATCTATCTTATCTATCTTATCTATCTATAAAAAACTGTATGGCTGGTGCCGGCAAATCATTCGCAAGGCGGGGTTAGGGTGACCGGCAAGGATTCAAATTCACATCCGAGCAAGTCAACCTGAACAAGGGCCTATGGTCTATGGATTGGCTAGACACGTTTTTTAGTGTGAATGTATACCGGGTACATATTATCAGTAATTAATATTATTAATTACCTGTCTTGTGTCTCCTGTGTCGGTACTTCGTCATTGATCGTTGTCTTGAATCGAAGTTTGCAGTTACCTAAAAAAATAAGAAAAGAGGTGTGATAATATGTTCTCGATACACATTGACACAAAAAAAGGCACTATACTGTATCAATCAATCTATCTATCTATCTTATCTATCTTATCTATCTATAAAAAACTGAATACCTTGTGCTGGCCAACCATTCGCAAGGCGGGTTAGATTGACCAGCAAGGATTGAAATTCGCATTCGAGCGAATATCGTATCTATCTATCTTATCTATCTATCTTATCTATCTATAAAAAACTGAATACCTGGTACCGGCCAACCATTCGCAAGGCGGGTTAGATTGACCAGCAAGGATTGAAATTCGCATTCGAGCGAATATCGTATCTATCTATCTTATCTATCTTATCTATCTATAAAAAACTGAATACCTGGTACCGGCCAACCATTCGCAAGGCGGGTTAGATTGACCAGCAAGGATTGAAATTCGCATTCGAGCGAATATCGTATCTATCTATCTTATCTATCTTATCTATCTATAAAAAACTGAATACCTGGTACCGGCCAACCATTCGCAAGGTGGGTTAGATTGACCAGCAAGGATTGAAATTCGCATTCGAGCGAATATCGTATCTATCTATCTTATCTATCTATCTTATCTATCTATAAAAAACTGAATACCTGGTACCGGCCAACCATACGCAAGGCGGGTTAGATTGACCGGCAAGGATTGAAATTCGCATCCGAGCGAATATCGTATCTATCTATCTTATCTATCTATAAAAAACTGTATGGCTGGTGCCGGCAAATCATTCGCAAGGCGGGGTTAGGGTGACCGGCAAGGTTTCAAATTCACAGCCGAGCAAGTCAACCTGAACAAGGGCCTATGGCCTATGGATTGGCTAGACACGTTTTTTAGTGTGAATGTATACCGGGTACATATTATCAGTAATTAATATTATTAATTACCTGTCTTGTGTCTCCTGTGTCGGTACTTCGTCATTGATCGTTGTCTTGAATCGAAGTTTGCAGTTACCTAAAAAAATAAGAAAAGAGGTGTGATAATATGTTCTCGATACACATTGACACAAAAAAAGGCACTATACTGTATCAATCAATCTATCTATCTATCTTATCTATCTTATCTATCTATAAAAAACTGAATACCTTGTGCTGGCCAACCATTCGCAAGGCGGGTTAGATTGACCAGCAAGGATTGAAATTCGCATTCGAGCGAATATCGTATCTATCTATCTTATCTATCTATCTTATCTATCTATAAAAAACTGAATACCTGGTACCGGCCAACCATTCGCAAGGCGGGTTAGATTGACCAGCAAGGATTGAAATTCGCATTCGAGCGAATATCGTATCTATCTATCTTATCTATCTTATCTATCTATAAAAAACTGAATACCTGGTACCGGCCAACCATTCGCAAGGCGGGTTAGATTGACCAGCAAGGATTGAAATTCGCATTCGAGCGAATATCGTATCTATCTATCTTATCTATCTATCTTATCTATCTATAAAAAACTGAATACCTGGTACCGGCCAACCATTCGCAAGGCGGGTTAGATTGTCCAGCAAGGATTGAAATTCGCATTCGAGCGAATATCGTATCTATCTATCTTATCTATCTATCTTATCTATCTATAAAAAACTGAATACCTGGTACCGGCCAACCATTCGCAAGGCGGGTTAGATTGACCGGCAAGGATTGAAATTCGCATCCGAGCGAATATCGTATCTATCTATCTTATCTATCTATAAAAAACTGTATGGCTGGTGCCGGCAAATCATTCGCAAGGCGGGGTTAGGGTGACCGGCAAGGATTCAAATTCACATCCGAGCAAGTCAACCTGAACAAGGGCCTATGGCCTATGGATTGGCTAGACACGTTTTTTAGTGTGAATGTATACCGGGTACATATTATCAGTAATTAATATTATTAATTACCTGTCTTGTGTCTCCTGTGTCGGTACTTCGTCATTGATCGTTGTCTTGAATCGAAGTTTGCAGTTACCTAAAAAAATAAGAAAAGAGGTGTGATAATATGTTCTCGATACACATTGACACAAAAAAAGGCACTATACTGTATCAATCAATCTATCTATCTATCTTATCTATCTTATCTATCTATAAAAAACTGAATACCTTGTGCTGGCCAACCATTCGCAAGGCGGGTTAGATTGACCAGCAAGGATTGAAATTCGCATTCGAGCGAATATCGTATCTATCTATCTTATCTATCTATCTTATCTATCTATAAAAAACTGAATACCTGGTACCGGCCAACCATTCGCAAGGCGGGTTAGATTGACCAGCAAGGATTGAAATTCGCATTCGAGCGAATATCGTATCTATCTATCTTATCTATCTTATCTATCTATAAAAAACTGAATACCTGGTACCGGCCAACCATTCGCAAGGCGGGTTAGATTGACCAGCAAGGATTGAAATTCGCATTCGAGCGAATATCGTATCTATCTATCTTATCTATCTTATCTATCTATAAAAAACTGAATACCTGGTACCGGCCAACCATTCGCAAGGCGGGTTAGATTGACCAGCAAGGATTGAAATTCGCATTCGAGCGAATATCGTATCTATCTATCTTATCTATCTATCTTATCTATCTATAAAAAACTGAATACCTGGTACCGGCCAACCATTCGCAAGGCGGGTTAGATTGACCGGCAAGGATTGAAATTCGCATCCGAGCGAATATCGTATCTATCTATCTTATCTATCTATAAAAAACTGTATGGCTGGTGCTGGCAAATCATTCGCAAGGCGGGGTTAGGGTGACCGGCAAGGATTCAAATTCACATCCGAGCAAGTCAACCTGAACAAGGGCCTATGGCCTATGGATTGGCTAGACACGTTTTTTAGTGTGAATGTATACCGGGTACATATTATCAGTAATTAATATTATTAATTACCTGTCTTGTGTCTCCTGTGTCGGTACTTCGTCATTGATCGTTGTCTTGAATCGAAGTTTGCAGTTACCTAAAAAAATAAGAAAAGAGGTGTGATAATATGTTCTCGATACACATTGACACAAAAAAAGGCACTATACTGTATCAATCAATCTATCTATCTATCTTATCTATCTTATCTATCTATAAAAAACTGAATACCTTGTGCTGGCCAACCATTCGCAAGGCGGGTTAGATTGACCGGCAAGGATTGAAATTCGCATCCGAGCGAATATCTTATCTATCTATCTTATCTATCTATCTTATCTATCTATAAAAAACTGAATACCTGGTACCGGCCAACCATTCGCAAGGCGGGTTAGATTGACCAGCAAGGATTGAAATTCGCATTCGAGCGAATATCGTATCTATCTATCTTATCTATCTATAAAAAACTGAATGCCTGGTACCGGCCAACCATTCGCAAGGCGGGTTAGATTGACCGGCAAGGATTGAAATTCGCATCCGAGCGAATATCGTATCTATCTTATCTATCTATCTTATCTATCTATAAAAAACTGAATGCCTGGTACCGGCCAACCATTCGCAAGGCGGGTTAGATTGACCGGCAAGGATTGAAATTCGCATCCGAGCGAATATCATATCTATCTATCTTATCTATCTATAAAAAACTGAATGCCTGGTACCGGCCAACCATTCGCAAGGCGGGTTAGATTGATCGGCAATGATTGAAATTCGCATCCGAGCGAATATCGTATCTATCTATCTTATCTACCTATCTTATCTATCTATAAAAAACTGAATACCTGGTACCGGCCAACCATTCGCAAGGCGGGTTAGATTGACCGGCAAGGATTGAAATTCGCATCCGAGCGAATATCGTATCTATCTATCTTATCTATCTTATCTATCTATAAAAAACTGTATGGCTGGTGCCGGCAAATCATTCGCAAGGCGGGGTTAGGGTGACCGGCAAGGATTCAAATTCACATCCGAGCAAGTCAACCTGAACAAGGGCCTATGGCCTATGGATTGGCTAGACACGTTTTTTAGTGTGAATGTATACCGGGTACATATTATCAGTAATTAATATTATTAATTACCTGTCTTGTGTCTCCTGTGTCGGTACTTCGTCATTGATCGTTGTCTTGAATCGAAGTTTGCAGTTACCTAAAAAAATAAGAAAAGAGGTGTGATAATATGTTCTCGATACACATTGACACAAAAAAAGGCACTATACTGTATCAATCAATCTATCTATCTATCTTATCTATCTTATCTATCTATAAAAAACTGAATACCTTGTGCTGGCCAACCATTCGCAAGGCGGGTTAGATTGACCAGCAAGGATTGAAATTCGCATTCGAGCGAATATCGTATCTATCTATCTTATCTATCTATCTTATCTATCTATAAAAAACTGAATACCTGGTACCGGCCAACCATTCGCAAGGCGGGTTAGATTGACCAGCAAGGATTGAAATTCGCATTCGAGCGAATATCGTATCTATCTATCTTATCTATCTTATCTATCTATAAAAAACTGAATACCTGGTACCGGCCAACCATTCGCAAGGCGGGTTAGATTGACCAGCAAGGATTGAAATTCGCATTCGAGCGAATATCGTATCTATCTATCTTATCTATCTATCTTATCTATCTATAAAAAACTGAATACCTGGTACCGGCCAACCATTCGCAAGGCGGGTTAGATTGACCAACAAGGATTGAAATTCGCATTCGAGCGAATATCGTATCTATCTATCTTATCTATCTATAAAAAACTGAATACCTGGTACCGGCCAACCATTCGCAAGGCGGGTTAGATTGATCGGCAAGGATTGAAATTCGCATCCGAGCGAATATCATATCTATCTATCTTATCTATCTTATCTATCTATAAAAAACTGTATGGCTGGTGCCGGCAAATCATTCGCAAGGCGGGGTTAGGGTGACCGGCAAGGATTCAAATTCACATCCGAGCAAGTCAACCTGAACAAGGGCCTATGGCCTATGGATTGGCTAGACACGTTTTTTAGTGTGAATGTATACCGGGTACATATTATCAGTAATTAATATTATTAATTACCTGTCTTGTGTCTCCTGTGTCGGTACTTCGTCATTGATCGTTGTCTTGAATCGAAGTTTGCAGTTACCTAAAAAAATAAGAAAAGAGGTGTGATAATATGTTCTCGATACACATTGACACAAAAAAAGGCACTATACTGTATCAATCAATCTATCTATCTATCTTATCTATCTTATCTATCTATAAAAAACTGAATACCTTGTGCTGGCCAACCATTCGCAAGGCGGGTTAGATTGACCAGCAAGGATTGAAATTCGCATTCGAGCGAATATCGTATCTATCTATCTTATCTATCTATCTTATCTATCTATAAAAAACTGAATACCTGGTACCGGCCAACCATTCGCAAGGCGGGTTAGATTGACCAGCAAGGATTGAAATTCGCATTCGAGCGAATATCGTATCTATCTATCTTATCTATCTTATCTATCTATAAAAAACTGAATACCTGGTACCGGCCAACCATTCGCAAGGCGGGTTAGATTGACCAGCAAGGATTGAAATTCGCATTTGAGCGAATATCGTATCTATCTATCTTATCTATCTATCTTATCTATCTATAAAAAACTGAATACCTGGTACCGGCCAACCATTCGCAAGGCGGGTTAGATTGACCAACAAGGATTGAAATTCGCATTCGAGCGAATATCGTATCTATCTATCTTATCTATCTATAAAAAACTGAATACCTGGTACCGGCCAACCATTCGCAAGGCGGGTTAGATTGATCGGCAAGGATTGAAATTCGCATCCGAGCGAATATCATATCTATCTATCTTATCTATCTTATCTATCTATAAAAAACTGTATGGCTGGTGCCGGCAAATCATTCGCAAGGCGGGGTTAGGGTGACCGGCAAGGATTCAAATTCACATCCGAGCAAGTCAACCTGAACAAGGGCCTATGGCCTATGGATTGGCTAGACACGTTTTTTAGTGTGAATGTATACCGGGTACATATTATCAGTAATTAATATTATTAATTACCTGTCTTGTGTCTCCTGTGTCGGTACTTCGTCATTGATCGTTGTCTTGAATCGAAGTTTGCAGTTACCTAAAAAAATAAGAAAAGAGGTGTGATAATATGTTCTCGATACACATTGACACAAAAAAAGGCACTATACTGTATCAATCAATCTATCTATCTATCTTATCTATCTTATCTATCTATAAAAAACTGAATACCTTGTGCTGGCCAACCATTCGCAAGGCGGGTTAGATTGACCAGCAAGGATTGAAATTCGCATTCGAGCGAATATCGTATCTATCTATCTTATCTATCTATCTTATCTATCTATAAAAAACTGAATACCTGGTACCGGCCAACCATTCGCAAGGCGGGTTAGATTGACCAGCAAGGATTGAAATTCGCATTCGAGCGAATATCGTATCTATCTATCTTATCTATCTTATCTATCTATAAAAAACTGAATACCTGGTACCGGCCAACCATTCGCAAGGCGGGTTAGATTGACCAGCAAGGATTGAAATTCGCATTCGAGCGAATATCGTATCTATCTATCTTATCTATCTTATCTATCTATAAAAAACTGAATACCTGGTACCGGCCAACCATTCGCAAGGCGGGTTAGATTGACCAGCAAGGATTGAAATTCGCATTCGAGCGAATATCGTATCTATCTATCTTATCAATCTATAAAAAACTGAATACCTGGTACCGGCCAACCATTCGCAAGGCGGGTTAGATTGACCGGCAAGGATTGAAATTCGCATCCGAGCGAATATCGTATCTATCTATCTTATCTATCTATAAAAAACTGTATGGCTGGTGCCGGCAAATCATTCGCAAGGCGGGGTTAGGGTGACCGGCAAGGATTCAAATTCACATCCGAGCAAGTCAACCTGAACAAGGGCCTATGGCCTATGGATTGGCTAGACACGTTTTTTAGTGTGAATGTATACCGGGTACATATTATCAGTAATTAATATTATTAATTACCTGTCTTGTGTCTCCTGTGTCGGTACTTCGTCATTGATCGTTGTCTTGAATCGAAGTTTGCAGTTACCTAAAAAAATAAGAAAAGAGGTGTGATAATATGTTCTCGATACACATTGACACAAAAAAAGGCACTATACTGTATCAATCAATCTATCTATCTATCTTATCTATCTTATCTATCTATAAAAAACTGAATACCTTGTGCTGGCCAACCATTCGCAAGGCGGGTTAGATTGACCAGCAAGGATTGAAATTCGCATTCGAGCGAATATCGTATCTATCTATCTTATCTATCTATCTTATCTATCTATAAAAAACTGAATACCTGGTACCGGCCAACCATTCGCAAGGCGGGTTAGATTGACCAGCAAGGATTGAAATTCGCATTCGAGCGAATATCGTATCTATCTATCTTATCTATCTTATCTATCTATAAAAAACTGAATACCTGGTACCGGCCAACCATTCGCAAGGCGGGTTAGATTGACCAGCAAGGATTGAAATTCGCATTCGAGCGAATATCGTATCTATCTATCTTATCTATCTATCTTATCTATCTATAAAAAACTGAATACCTGGTACCGGCCAACCATTCGCAAGGCGGGTTAGATTGACCAGCAAGGATTGAAATTCGCATTCGAGCGAATATCGTATCTATCTATCTTATCTATCTATCTTATCTATCTATAAAAAACTGAATACCTGGTACCGGCCAACCATTCGCAAGGCGGGTTAGATTGATCGGCAAGGATTGAAATTCGCATCCGAGCGAATATCGTATCTATCTATCTTATCTATCTTATCTATCTATAAAAAACTGTATGGCTGGTGCCGGCAAATCATTCACAAGGCGGGGTTAGGGTGACCGGCAAGGATTCAAATTCACATCCGAGCAAGTCAACCTGAACAAGGGCCTATGGCCTATGGATTGGCTAGACACGTTTTTTAGTGTGAATGTATACCGGGTACATATTATCAGTAATTAATATTATTAATTACCTGTCTTGTGTCTCCTGTGTCGGTACTTCGTCATTGATCGTTGTCTTGAATCGAAGTTTGCAGTTACCTAAAAAAATAAGAAAAGAGGTGTGATAATATGTTCTCGATACACATTGACACAAAAAAAGGCACTATACTGTATCAATCAATCTATCTATCTATCTTATCTATCTTATCTATCTATAAAAAACTGAATACCTTGTGCTGGCCAACCATTCGCAAGGCGGGTTAGATTGACCAGCAAGGATTGAAATTCGCATTCGAGCGAATATCGTATCTATCTATCTTATCTATCTATCTTATCTATCTATAAAAAACTGAATACCTGGTACCGGCCAACCATTCGCAAGGCGGGTTAGATTGACCAGCAAGGATTGAAATTCGCATTCGAGCGAATATCGTATCTATCTATCTTATCTATCTTATCTATCTATAAAAAACTGAATACCTGGTACCGGCCAACCATTCGCAAGGCGGGTTAGATTGACCAGCAAGGATTGAAATTCGCATTCGAGCGAATATCGTATCTATCTATCTTATCTATCTTATCTATCTATAAAAAACTGAATACCTGGTACCGGCCAACCATTCGCAAGGCGGGTTAGATTGACCAGCAAGGATTGAAATTCGCATTCGAGCGAATATCGTATCTATCTATCTTATCAATCTATAAAAAACTGAATACCTGGTACCGGCCAACCATTCGCAAGGCGGGTTAGATTGACCGGCAAGGATTGAAATTCGCATCCGAGCGAATATCGTATCTATCTATCTTATCTATCTATAAAAAACTGTATGGCTGGTGCCGGCAAATCATTCGCAAGGCGGGGTTAGGGTGACCGGCAAGGATTCAAATTCACATCCGAGCAAGTCAACCTGAACAAGGGCCTATGGCCTATGGATTGGCTAGACACGTTTTTTAGTGTGAATGTATACCGGGTACATATTATCAGTAATTAATATTATTAATTACCTGTCTTGTGTCTCCTGTGTCGGTACTTCGTCATTGATCGTTGTCTTGAATCGAAGTTTGCAGTTACCTAAAAAAATAAGAAAAGAGGTGTGATAATATGTTCTCGATACACATTGACACAAAAAAAGGCACTATACTGTATCAATCAATCTATCTATCTATCTTATCTATCTTATCTATCTATAAAAAACTGAATACCTTGTGCTGGCCAACCATTCGCAAGGCGGGTTAGATTGACCAGCAAGGATTGAAATTCGCATTCGAGCGAATATCGTATCTATCTATCTTATCTATCTATCTTATCTATCTATAAAAAACTGAATACCTGGTACCGGCCAACCATTCGCAAGGCGGGTTAGATTGACCAGCAAGGATTGAAATTCGCATTCGAGCGAATATCGTATCTATCTATCTTATCTATCTTATCTATCTATAAAAAACTGAATACCTGGTACCGGCCAACCATTCGCAAGGCGGGTTAGATTGACCAGCAAGGATTGAAATTCGCATTCGAGCGAATATCGTATCTATCTATCTTATCTATCTATCTTATCTATCTATAAAAAACTGAATACCTGGTACCGGCCAACCATTCGCAAGGCGGGTTAGATTGACCAGCAAGGATTGAAATTCGCATTCGAGCGAATATCGTATCTATCTATCTTATCTATCTATCTTATCTATCTATAAAAAACTGAATACCTGGTACCGGCCAACCATTCGCAAGGCGGGTTAGATTGATCGGCAAGGATTGAAATTCGCATCCGAGCGAATATCGTATCTATCTATCTTATCTATCTTATCTATCTATAAAAAACTGTATGGCTGGTGCCGGCAAATCATTCACAAGGCGGGGTTAGGGTGACCGGCAAGGATTCAAATTCACATCCGAGCAAGTCAACCTGAACAAGGGCCTATGGCCTATGGATTGGCTAGACACGTTTTTTAGTGTGAATGTATACCGGGTACATATTATCAGTAATTAATATTATTAATTACCTGTCTTGTGTCTCCTGTGTCGGTACTTCGTCATTGATCGTTGTCTTGAATCGAAGTTTGCAGTTACCTAAAAAAAAAGGAAAAGAGGTGTGATAATATGTTCTCGATACACATTGACAAAAAAAAAGGCACTATACTGTATCAATCAATCTATCTATCTTATCTATCTTATCTATCTATAAAAAACTGAATACCTTGTGCTGGCCAACCATTCGCAAGGCGGGTTAGATTGACCAGCAAGGATTGAAATTCGCATTCGAGCGAATATCGTATCTATATATCTTATCTATCTATCTTATCTATCTATAAAAAACTGAATACCTGGTACCGGCCAACCATTCGCAAGGCGGGTTAGATTGACCAGCAAGGATTGAAATTCGCATTCGAGCGAATATCGTATCTATCTATCTTATCTATCTTATCTATCTATAAAAAACTGAATACCTGGTACCGGCCAACCATTCGCAAGGCGGGTTAGATTGACCAGCAAGGATTGAAATTCGCATTCGAGCGAATATCGTATCTATCTATCTTATCTATCTTATCTATCTATAAAAAACTGAATACCTGGTACCGGCCAACCATTCGCAAGGCGGGTTAGATTGACCAGCAAGGATTGAAATTCGCATTCGAGCGAATATCGTATCTATCTATCTTATCTATCTATCTTATCTATCTATAAAAAACTGAATACCTGGTACCGGCCAACCATTCGCAAGGCGGGTTAGATTGACCGGCAAGGATTGAAATTCGCATCCGAGCGAATATCGTATCTATCTATCTTATCTATAAAAAACTGTATGGCTGGTGCCGGCAAATCATTCGCAAGGCGGGGTTAGGGTGACCGGCAAGGATTCAAATTCACATCCGAGCAAGTCAACCTGAACAAGGGCCTATGGCCTATGGATTGGCTAGACACGTTTTTTAGTGTGAATGTATACCGGGTACATATTATCAGTAATTAATATTATTAATTACCTGTCTTGTGTCTCCTGTGTCGGTACTTCGTCATTGATCGTTGTCTTGAATCGAAGTTTGCAGTTACCTAAAAAAAATAAGAAAAGAGGTGTGATAATATGTTCTCGATACACATTGACACAAAAAAAGGCACTATACTGTATCAATCAATCTATATATCTATCTTATCTATCTTAACTATCTATCTTATCTATCTATAAAAAACTGAATACCTGGTACCGGCCAACCATTCGCAAGGCGGGTTAGATTGACCAGCAAGGATTGAAATTCGCATTCGAGCGAATATCGTATCTATCTATCTTATCTATCTATCTTATCTATCTATAAAAAACTGAATACCTGGTACCGGCCAACCATTCGCAAGGCGGGTTAGATTGATCGGCAAGGATTGAAATTCGCATCCGAGCGAATATCGTATCTATCTATCTTATCTATCTTATCTATCTATAAAAAACTGTATGGCTGGTGCCGGCAAATCATTCACAAGGCGGGGTTAGGGTGACCGGCAAGGATTCAAATTCACATCCGAGCAAGTCAACCTGAACAAGGGCCTATGGCCTATGGATTGGCTAGACACGTTTTTTAGTGTGAATGTATACCGGGTACATATTATCAGTAATTAAAATTATTAATTACCTGCCTTGTGTCTCCTGTGTCGGTACATCGTCATTGATCGTTGTCTTGAATCGAAGTTTGCAGTTACCTAAAAAAATAAGAAAAGAGGTGTGATAATATGTTCTCGATACACATTGACAAAAAAAAGGCACTATACTGTATCAATCAATCAATCTATCTATCTATCTTATCTATCTTATCTATCTATAAAAAACTGAATACCTTGTGCTGGCCAACCATTCGCAAGGCGGGTTAGATTGACCAGCAAGGATTGAAATTCGCATTCGAGCGAATATCGTATCTATCTATCTTATCTATCTATCTTATCTATCTATAAAAAACTGAATACCTGGTACCGGCCAACCATTCGCAAGGCGGGTTAGATTGACCAGCAAGGATTGAAATTCGCATTCGAGCGAATATCGTATCTATCTATCTTATCTATCTTATCTATCTATAAAAAACTGAATACCTGGTACCGGCCAACCATTCGCAAGGCGGGTTAGATTGACCAGCAAGGATTGAAATTCGCATTCGAGCGAATATCGTATCTATCTATCTTATCTATCTATCTTATCTATCTATAAAAAACTGAATACCTGGTACCGGCCAACCATTCGCAAGGCGGGTTAGATTGACCAGCAAGGATTGAAATTCGCATTCGAGCGAATATCGTATCTATCTATCTTATCTATCTATCTTATCTATCTATAAAAAACTGAATACCTGGTACCGGCCAACCATTCGCAAGGCGGGTTAGATTGATCGGCAAGGATTGAAATTCGCATCCGAGCGAATATCGTATCTATCTATCTTATCTATCTTATCTATCTATAAAAAACTGTATGGCTGGTGCCGGCAAATCATTCACAAGGCGGGGTTAGGGTGACCGGCAAGGATTCAAATTCACATCCGAGCAAGTCAACCTGAACAAGGGCCTATGGCCTATGGATTGGCTAGACACGTTTTTTAGTGTGAATGTATACCGGGTACATATTATCAGTAATTAATATTATTAATTACCTGTCTTGTGTCTCCTGTGTCGGTACTTCGTCATTGATCGTTGTCTTGAATCGAAGTTTGCAGTTACCTAAAAAAAAAGGAAAAGAGGTGTGATAATATGTTCTCGATACACATTGACAAAAAAAAAGGCACTATACTGTATCAATCAATCTATCTATCTTATCTATCTTATCTATCTATAAAAAACTGAATACCTTGTGCTGGCCAACCATTCGCAAGGCGGGTTAGATTGACCAGCAAGGATTGAAATTCGCATTCGAGCGAATATCGTATCTATATATCTTATCTATCTATCTTATCTATCTATAAAAAACTGAATACCTGGTACCGGCCAACCATTCGCAAGGCGGGTTAGATTGACCAGCAAGGATTGAAATTCGCATTCGAGCGAATATCGTATCTATCTATCTTATCTATCTTATCTATCTATAAAAAACTGAATACCTGGTACCGGCCAACCATTCGCAAGGCGGGTTAGATTGACCAGCAAGGATTGAAATTCGCATTCGAGCGAATATCGTATCTATCTATCTTATCTATCTTATCTATCTATAAAAAACTGAATACCTGGTACCGGCCAACCATTCGCAAGGCGGGTTAGATTGACCAGCAAGGATTGAAATTCGCATTCGAGCGAATATCGTATCTATCTATCTTATCTATCTATCTTATCTATCTATAAAAAACTGAATACCTGGTACCGGCCAACCATTCGCAAGGCGGGTTAGATTGACCGGCAAGGATTGAAATTCGCATCCGAGCGAATATCGTATCTATCTATCTTATCTATAAAAAACTGTATGGCTGGTGCCGGCAAATCATTCGCAAGGCGGGGTTAGGGTGACCGGCAAGGATTCAAATTCACATCCGAGCAAGTCAACCTGAACAAGGGCCTATGGCCTATGGATTGGCTAGACACGTTTTTTAGTGTGAATGTATACCGGGTACATATTATCAGTAATTAATATTATTAATTACCTGTCTTGTGTCTCCTGTGTCGGTACTTCGTCATTGATCGTTGTCTTGAATCGAAGTTTGCAGTTACCTAAAAAAAATAAGAAAAGAGGTGTGATAATATGTTCTCGATACACATTGACACAAAAAAAGGCACTATACTGTATCAATCAATCTATATATCTATCTTATCTATCTTAACTATCTATCTTATCTATCTATAAAAAACTGAATACCTGGTACCGGCCAACCATTCGCAAGGCGGGTTAGATTGACCAGCAAGGATTGAAATTCGCATTCGAGCGAATATCGTATCTATCTATCTTATCTATCTATCTTATCTATCTATAAAAAACTGAATACCTGGTACCGGCCAACCATTCGCAAGGCGGGTTAGATTGATCGGCAAGGATTGAAATTCGCATCCGAGCGAATATCGTATCTATCTATCTTATCTATCTTATCTATCTATAAAAAACTGTATGGCTGGTGCCGGCAAATCATTCACAAGGCGGGGTTAGGGTGACCGGCAAGGATTCAAATTCACATCCGAGCAAGTCAACCTGAACAAGGGCCTATGGCCTATGGATTGGCTAGACACGTTTTTTAGTGTGAATGTATACCGGGTACATATTATCAGTAATTAAAATTATTAATTACCTGCCTTGTGTCTCCTGTGTCGGTACATCGTCATTGATCGTTGTCTTGAATCGAAGTTTGCAGTTACCTAAAAAAATAAGAAAAGAGGTGTGATAATATGTTCTCGATACACATTGACAAAAAAAAGGCACTATACTGTATCAATCAATCAATCTATCTATCTATCTTATCTATCTTATCTATCTATAAAAAACTGAATACCTTGTGCTGGCCAACCATTCGCAAGGCGGGTTAGATTGACCAGCAAGGATTGAAATTCGCATTCGAGCGAATATCGTATCTATATATCTTATCTATCTATCTTATCTATCTATAAAAAACTGAATACCTGGTACCGGCCAACCATTCGCAAGGCGGGTTAGATTGACCAGCAAGGATTGAAATTCGCATTCGAGCGAATATCGTATCTATCTATCTTATCTATCTTATCTATCTATAAAAAACTGAATACCTGGTACCGGCCAACCATTCGCAAGGCGGGTTAGATTGACCAGCAAGGATTGAAATTCGCATTCGAGCGAATATCGTATCTATCTATCTTATCTATCTTATCTATCTATAAAAAACTGAATACCTGGTACCGGCCAACCATTCGCAAGGCGGGGTTAGGGTGACCGGCAAGGATTCAAATTCACATCCGAGCAAGTCAACCTGAACAAGGGCCTATGGCCTATGGATTGGCTAGACACGTTTTTTAGTGTGAATGTATACCGGGTACATATTATCAGTAATTAATATTATTAATTACCTGTCTTGTGTCTCCTGTGTCGGTACTTCGTCATTGATCGTTGTCTTGAATCGAAGTTTGCAGTTACCTAAAAAAATAAGAAAAGAGGTGTGATAATATGTTCTCGATACACATTGACACAAAAAAAGGCACTATACTGTATCAATCAATCTATCTATCTATCTTATCTATCTTATCTATCTATAAAAAACTGAATACCTTGTGCTGGCCAACCATTCGCAAGGCGGGTTAGATTGACCGGCAAGGATTGAAATTCGCATCCGAGCGAATATCTTATCTATCTATCTTATCTATCTTATCTATCTATAAAAAACTGAATACCTGGTACCGGCCAACCATTCGCAAGGCGGGTTAGATTGACCGGCAAGGATTGAAATTCGCATCCGAGCGAATATCGTATCTATCTATCTTATCTATCTTATCTATCTATAAAAAACTGTATGGCTGGTGCCGGCAAATCATTCACAAGGCGGGGTTAGGGTGACCGGCAAGGATTCAAATTCACATCCGAGCAAGTCAACCTGAACAAGGGCCTATGGCCTATGGATTGGCTAGACACGTTTTTTAGTGTGAATGTATACCGGGTACATATTATCAGTAATTAAAATTATTAATTACCTGCCTTGTGTCTCCTGTGTCGGTACATCGTCATTGATCGTTGTCTTGAATCGAAGTTTGCAGTTACCTAAAAAAATAAGAAAAGAGGTGTGATAATATGTTCTCGATACACATTGACAAAAAAAAGGCACTATACTGTATCAATCAATCAATCTATCTATCTATCTTATCTATCTTATCTATCTATAAAAAACTGAATACCTTGTGCTGGCCAACCATTCGCAAGGCGGGTTAGATTGACCAGCAAGGATTGAAATTCGCATTCGAGCGAATATCGTATCTATATATCTTATCTATCTATCTTATCTATCTATAAAAAACTGAATACCTGGTACCGGCCAACCATTCGCAAGGCGGGTTAGATTGACCAGCAAGGATTGAAATTCGCATTCGAGCGAATATCGTATCTATCTATCTTATCTATCTTATCTATCTATAAAAAACTGAATACCTGGTACCGGCCAACCATTCGCAAGGCGGGTTAGATTGACCAGCAAGGATTGAAATTCGCATTCGAGCGAATATCGTATCTATCTATCTTATCTATCTTATCTATCTATAAAAAACTGAATACCTGGTACCGGCCAACCATTCGCAAGGCGGGGTTAGGGTGACCGGCAAGGATTCAAATTCACATCCGAGCAAGTCAACCTGAACAAGGGCCTATGGCCTATGGATTGGCTAGACACGTTTTTTAGTGTGAATGTATACCGGGTACATATTATCAGTAATTAATATTATTAATTACCTGTCTTGTGTCTCCTGTGTCGGTACTTCGTCATTGATCGTTGTCTTGAATCGAAGTTTGCAGTTACCTAAAAAAATAAGAAAAGAGGTGTGATAATATGTTCTCGATACACATTGACACAAAAAAAGGCACTATACTGTATCAATCAATCTATCTATCTATCTTATCTATCTTATCTATCTATAAAAAACTGAATACCTTGTGCTGGCCAACCATTCGCAAGGCGGGTTAGATTGACCGGCAAGGATTGAAATTCGCATCCGAGCGAATATCTTATCTATCTATCTTATCTATCTTATCTATCTATAAAAAACTGAATACCTGGTACCGGCCAACCATTCGCAAGGCGGGTTAGATTGACCGGCAAGGATTGAAATTCGCATCCGAGCGAATATCGTATCTATCTATCTTATCTATCTTATCTATCTATAAAAAACTGTATGGCTGGTGCCGGCAAATCATTCGCAAGGCGGGGTTAGGGTGACCGGCAAGGATTCAAATTCACATCCGAGCAAGTCAACCTGAACAAGGGCCTATGGCCTATGGATTGGCTAGACACGTTTTTTAGTGTGAATGTATACCGGGTACATATTATCAGTAATTAATATTATTAATTACCTGTCTTGTGTCTCCTGTGTCGGTACTTCGTCATTGATCGTTGTCTTGAATCGAAGTTTGCAGTTACCTAAAAAAATAAGAAAAGAGGTGTGATAATATGTTCTCGATACACATTGACACAAAAAAAGGCACTATACTGTATCAATCAATCTATCTATCTATCTTATCTATCTTATCTATCTATAAAAAACTGAATACCTTGTGCTGGCCAACCATTCGCAAGGCGGGTTAGATTGACCGGCAAGGATTGAAATTCGCATCCGAGCGAATATCTTCTCTATCTATCTTATCTATCTTATCTATCTATAAAAAACTGAATACCTGGTACCGGCCAACCATTCGCAAGGCGGGTTAGATTGACCAGCAAGGATTGAAATTCGCATTCGAGCGAATATCGTATCTTATCTATCTTATCTATCTATCTTATCTATCTATAAAAAACTGAATACCTGGTACCGGCCAACCATTCGCAAGGCGGGTTAGATTGACCGGCAAGGATTGAAATTCGCATCCGAGCGAATATCGTATCTATCTATCTTATCTATCTTATCTATCTATAAAAAACTGTATGGCTGGTGCCGGCAAATCATTCGCAAGGCGGGGTTAGGGTGACCGGCAAGGATTCAAATTCACATCCGAGCAAGTCAACCTGAACAAGGGCCTATGGCCTATGGATTGGCTAGACACGTTTTTTAGTGTGAATGTATACCGGGTACATATTATCAGTAATTAATATTATTATTATTATTCGTCATTGATCGTTGTCTTGAATCGAAGTTTGCAGTTACCTAAAAAAATAAGAAAAGAGGTGTGATAATATGTTCTCGATACACATTGACACAAAAAAAGGCACTATACTGTATCAATCAATCTATCTATCTATCTTATCTATCTATAAAAAACTGAATACCTTGTGCTGGCCAACCATTCGCAAGGCGGGTTAGATTGACCGGCAAGGATTGAAATTCGCATCCGAGCGAATATCTTATCTATCTATCTTATCTTTCTATAAAAAACTGAATACCTGGTACCGGCCAACCATTCGCAAGGCGGGTTAGATTGACCAGCAAGGATTGAAATTCGCATTCGAGCGAATATCGTATCTATCTATCTTATCTATCTTATCTATCTATAAAAAACTGAATACCTGGTACCGGCCAACCATTCGCAAGGCGGGTTAGATTGACCAGCAAGGATTGAAATTCGCATTCGAGCGAATATCGTATCTATCTATCTTATCTATCTATCTTATCTATCTATAAAAAACTGAATAACTGGTACCGGCCAACCATTCGCAAGGCGGGTTAGATTGACCGGCAAGGATTGAAATTCGCATCCGAGCGAATATCGTATCTATCTATCTTATCTATCTATAAAAAACTGTATGGCTGGTGCCGGCAAATCATTCGCAAGGCGGGGTTAGGGTGACCGGCAAGGATTCAAATTCACATCCGAGCAAGTCAACCTGAACAAGGGCCTATGGCCTATGGATTGGCTAGACACGTTTTTTAGTGTGAATGTATACCGGGTACATATTATCAGTAATTAATATTATTAATTACCTGTCTTGTGTCTCCTGTGTCGGTACTTCGTCATTGATCGTTGTCTTGAATCGAAGTTTGCAGTTACCTAAAAAAATAAGAAAAGAGGTGTGATAATATGTTCTCGATACACATTGACACAAAAAAGGCACTATACTGTATCAATCAATCTATCTATCTATCTTATCTATCTTATCTATCTATAAAAAACTGAATACCTTGTGCTGGCCAACCATTCGCAAGGCGGGTTAGATTGACCGGCAAGGATTGAAATTCGCATCCGAGCGAATATCTTATCTATCTATCTTATCTATCTATCTTATCTATCTATAAAAAACTGAATACCTGGTACCGGCCAACCATTCGCAAGGCGGGTTAGATTGACCAGCAAGGATTGAAATTCGCATTCGAGCGAATATCGTATCTATCTATCTTATCTATCTATAAAAAACTGAATGCCTGGTACCGGCCAACCATTCGCAAGGCGGGTTAGATTGACCGGCAAGGATTGAAATTCGCATCCGAGCGAATATCGTATCTATCTTATCTATCTATCTTATCTATCTATAAAAAACTGAATGCCTGGTACCGGCCAACCATTCGCAAGGCGGGTTAGATTGACCGGCAAGGATTGAAATTCGCATCCGAGCGAATATCATATCTATCTATCTTATCTATCTATAAAAAACTGAATGCCTGGTACCGGCCAACCATTCGCAAGGCGGGTTAGATTGATCGGCAATGATTGAAATTCGCATCCGAGCGAATATCGTATCTATCTATCTTATCTATCTATCTTATCTATCTATAAAAAACTGAATACCTGGTACCGGCCAACCATTCGCAAGGCGGGTTAGATTGACCGGCAAGGATTGAAATTCGCATCCGAGCGAATATCGTATCTATCTATCTTATCTATCTTATCTATCTATAAAAAACTGTATGGCTGGTGCCGGCAAATCATTCGCAAGGCGGGGTTAGGGTGACCGGCAAGGATTCAAATTCACATCCGAGCAAGTCAACCTGAACAAGGGCCTATGGCCTATGGATTGGCTAGACACGTTTTTTAGTGTGAATGTATACCGGGTACATATTATCAGTAATTAATATTATTAATTACCTGTCTTGTGTCTCCTGTGTCGGTACTTCGTCATTGATCGTTGTCTTGAATCGAAGTTTGCAGTTACCTAAAAAAATAAGAAAAGAGGTGTGATAATATGTTCTCGATACACATTGACACAAAAAAAGGCACTATACTGTATCAATCAATCTATCTATCTTATCTATCTTATCTATCTATAAAAAACTGAATACCTTGTGCTGGCCAACCATTCGCAAGGCGGGTTAGATTGACCAGCAAGGATTGAAATTCGCATTCGAGCGAATATCGTATCTATCTATCTATCTTATCTATCTATCTTATCTATCTATAAAAAACTGAATACCTGGTACCGGCCAACCATTCGCAAGGCGGGTTAGATTGACCAGCAAGGATTGAAATTCGCATTCGAGCGAATATCGTATCTATCTATCTATCTTATCTATCTTATCTATCTATAAAAAACTGAATACCTGGTACCGGCCAACCATTCGCAAGGCGGGTTAGATTCACCAGCAAGGATTGAAATTCGCATTCGAGCGAATATCGTATCTATCTATCTTATCTATCTATCTTATCTATCTATAAAAAACTGAATACCTGGTACCGGCCAACCATTCGCAAGGCGGGTTAGATTGACCAGCAAGGATTGAAATTCGCATTCGAGCGAATATCGTATCTATCTATCTTATCTATCTATCTTATCTATCTATAAAAAACTGAATACCTGGTACCGGCCAACCATTCGCAAGGCGGGTTAGATTGATCGGCAAGGATTGAAATTCGCATCCGAGCAAATATCGTATCTATCTATCTTATCTATCTTATCTATCTATAAAAAACTGTATGGCTGGTGCCGGCAAATCATTCGCAAGGCGGGGTTAGGGTGACCGGCAAGGATTCAAATTCACATCCGAGCAAGTCAACCTGAACAAGGGCCTATGGCCTATGGATTGGCTAGACACGTTTTTTAGTGTGAATGTATACCGGGTACATATTATCAGTAATTAATATTATTAATTACCTGTCTTGTGTCTCCTGTGTCGGTACTTCGTCATTGATCGTTGTCTTGAATCGAAGTTTGCAGTTACCTAAAAAAATAAGAAAAGAGGTGTGATAATATGTTCTCGATACACATTGACACAAAAAAAGGCACTATACTGTATCAATCAATCTATCTATCTATCTTATCTATCTTATCTATCTATAAAAAACTGAATACCTTGTGCTGGCCAACCATTCGCAAGGCGGGTTAGATTGACCGGCAAGGATTGAAATTCGCATCCGAGCGAATATCTTATCTATCTATCTTATCTATCTTATCTATCTATAAAAAACTGAATACCTGGTACCGGCCAACCATTCGCAAGGCGGGTTAGATTGACCAGCAAGGATTGAAATTCGCATTCGAGCGAATATCGTATCTATCTATCTTATCTATCTTATCTATCTATAAAAAACTGAATACCTGGTACCGGCCAACCATTCGCAAGGCGGGTTAGATTGACCAGCAAGGATTGAAATTCGCATTCGAGCGAATATCGTATCTATCTATCTTATCTATCTATCTTATCTATCTATAAAAAACTGAATACCTGGTACCGGCCAACCATTCGCAAGGCGGGTTAGATTGACCGGCAAGGATTGAAATTCGCATCCGAGCGAATATCGTATCTATCTATCTTATCTATCTTATCTATCTATAAAAAACTGTATGGCTGGTGCCGGCAAATCATTCGCAAGGCGGGGTTAGGGTGACCGGCAAGGATTCAAATTCACATCCGAGCAAGTCAACCTGAACAAGGGCCTATGGCCTATGGATTGGCTAGACACGTTTTTTAGTGTGAATGTATACCGGGTACATATTATCAGTAATTAATATTATTAATTACCTGTCTTGTGTCTCCTGTGTCGGTACTTCGTCATTGATCGTTGTCTTGAATCGAAGTTTGCAGTTACCTAAAAAAATAAGAAAAGAGGTGTGATAATATGTTCTCGATACACATTGACACAAAAAAAGGCACTATACTGTATCAATCAATCTATCTATCTATCTTATCTATCTTATCTATCTATAAAAAACTGAATACCTTGTGCTGGCCAACCATTCGCAAGGCGGGTTAGATTGACCAGCAAGGATTGAAATTCGCATTCGAGCGAATATCGTATCTATCTATCTTATCTATCTATCTTATCTATCTATAAAAAACTGAATACCTGGTACCGGCCAACCATTCGCAAGGCGGGTTAGATTGACCAGCAAGGATTGAAATTCGCATTCGAGCGAATATCGTATCTATCTATCTTATCTATCTTATCTATCTATAAAAAACTGAATACCTGGTACCGGCCAACCATTCGCAAGGCGGGTTAGATTGACCAGCAAGGATTGAAATTCGCATTCGAGCGAATATCGTATCTATCTATCTTATCTATCTATCTTATCTATCTATAAAAAACTGAATACCTGGTACCGGCCAACCATTCGCAAGGCGGGTTAGATTGACCAGCAAGGATTGAAATTCGCATTCGAGCGAATATCGTATCTATCTATCTTATCTATCTATCTTATCTATCTATAAAAAACTGAATACCTGGTACCGGCCAACCATTCGCAAGGCGGGTTAGATTGACCGGCAAGGATTGAAATTCGCATCCGAGCGAATATCGTATCTATCTATCTTATCTATCTATAAAAAACTGTATGGCTGGTGCCGGCAAATCATTCGCAAGGCGGGGTTAGGGTGACCGGCAAGGATTCAAATTCACATCCGAGCAAGTCAACCTGAACAAGGGCCTATGGCCTATGGATTGGCTAGACACGTTTTTTAGTGTGAATGTATACCGGGTACATATTATCAGTAATTAATATTATTAATTACCTGTCTTGTGTCTCCTGTGTCGGTACTTCGTCATTGATCGTTGTCTTGAATCGAAGTTTGCAGTTACCTACAAAAATAAGAAAACAGGTGTGATAATATGTTCTCGATACACATTGACACAAAAAAAGGCACTATACTGTATCAATCAATCTATCTATCTATCTTATCTATCTTATCTATCTATAAAAAACTGAATACCTTGTGCTGGCCAACCATTCGCAGGGCGGGTTAGATTGACCAGCAAGGATTGAAATTCGCATTCGAGCGAATATCGTATCTATCTATCTTATCTATCTATCTTATCTATCTATAAAAAACTGAATACCTGGTACCGGCCAACCATTCGCAAGGCGGGTTAGATTGACCAGCAAGGATTGAAATTCGCATTCGAGCGAATATCGTATCTATCTATCTTATCTATCTATAAAAAACTGAATACCTGGTACCGGCCAACCATTCGCAAGGCGGGTTAGATTGACCAGCAAGGATTGAAATTCGCATTCGAGCGAATATCGTATCTATCTATCTTATCTATCTATCTTATCTATCTATAAAAAACTGAATACCTGGTACCGGCCAACCATTCGCAAGGCGGGTTAGATTGACCGGCAAGGATTGAAATTCGCATCCGAGCGAATATCGTATCTATCTATCTTATCTATCTATAAAAAACTGTATGGCTGGTGCCGGCAAATCATTCGCAAGGCGGGGTTAGGGTGACCGGCAAGGATTCAAATTCACATCCGAGCAAGTCAACCTGAACAAGGGCCTATGGCCTATGGATTGGCTAGACACGTTTTTTAGTGTGAATGTATACCGGGTACATATTATCAGTAATTAATATTATTAATTACCTGTCTTGTGTCTCCTGTGTCGGTACTTCGTCATTGATCGTTGTCTTGAATCGAAGTTTGCAGTTACCTAAAAAAATAAGAAAAGAGGTGTGATAATATGTTCTCGATACACATTGACACAAAAAAAGGCACTATACTGTATCAATCAATCTATCTATCTATCTTATCTATCTTATCTATCTATAAAAAACTGAATACCTTGTGCTGGCCAACCATTCGCAAGGCGGGTTAGATTGACCAGCAAGGATTGAAATTCGCATTCGAGCGAATATCGTATCTATCTATCTTATCTATCTATCTTATCTATCTATAAAAAACTGAATACCTGGTACCGGCCAACCATTCGCAAGGCGGGTTAGATTGACCAGCAAGAATTGAAATTCGCATTCGAGCGAATATCGTATCTACCTATCTTATCTATCTTATCTATCTATAAAAAACTGAATACCTGGTACCGGCCAACCATTCGCAAGGCGGGTTAGATTGACCAGCAAGGATTGAAATTCGCATTCGAGCGAATATCGTATCTATCTATCTTATCTATCTATCTTATCTATCTATCTTATCTATCTATAAAAAACTGAATACCTGGTACCGGCCAACCATTCGCAAGGCGGGTTAGATTGACCAGCAAGGATTGAAATTCGCATTCGAGCGAATATCGTATCTATCTATCTTATCTATCTATCTTATCTATCTATAAAAAACTGAATACCTGGTACCGGCCAACCATTCGCAAGGCGGGTTAGATTGACCGGCAAGGATTGAAATTCGCATCCGAGCGAATATCGTATCTATCTATATTATCTATCTATAAAAAACTGTATGGCTGGTGCCGGCAAATCATTCGCAAGGCGGGGTTAGGGTGACCGGCAAGGATTCAAATTCACATCCGAGCAAGTCAACCTGAACAAGGGCCTATGGCCTATGGATTGGCTAGACACGTTTTTTAGTGTGAATGTATACCGGGTACATATTATCAGTAATTAATATTATTAATTACCTGTCTTGTGTCTCCTGTGTCGGTACTTCGTCATTGATCGTTGTCTTGAATCGAAGTTTGCAGTTACCTAAAAAAATAAGAAAAGAGGTGTGATAATATGTTCTCGATACACATTGACACAAAAAAAGGCACTATACTGTATCAATCAATCTATCTATCTATCTTATCTATCTTATCTATCTATAAAAAACTGAATACCTTGTGCTGGCCAACCATTCGCAAGGCGGGTTAGATTGACCAGCAAGGATTGAAATTCGCATTCGAGCGAATATCGTATCTATCTATCTTATCTATCTATCTTATCTATCTATAAAAAACTGAATACCTGGTACCGGCCAACCATTCGCAAGGCGGGTTAGATTGACCAGCAAGGATTGAAATTCGCATTCGAGCGAATATCGTATCTATCTATCTTATCTATCTATAAAAAACTGAATACCTGGTACCGGCCAACCATTCGCAAGGCGGGTTAGATTGACCAGCAAGGATTGAAATTCGCATTTGAGCGAATATCGTATCTATCTATCTTATCTATCTATCTTATCTATCTATAAAAAACTGAATACCTGGTACCGGCCAACCATTCGCAAGGCGGGTTAGATTGACCAGCAAGGATTGAAATTCGCATTCGAGCGAATATCGTATCTATCTATCTTATCTATCTATCTTATCTATCTATAAAAAACTGAATACCTGGTACCGGCCAACCATTCGCAAGGCGGGTTAGATTGACCGGCAAGGATTGAAATTCGCATCCGAGCGAATATCGTATCTATCTATCTTATCTATCTTATCTATCTATAAAAAACTGTATGGCTGGTGCCGGCAAATCATTCGCAAGGCGGGGTTAGGGTGACCGGCAAGGATTCAAATTCACATCCGAGCAAGTCAACCTGAACAAGGGCCTATGGCCTATGGATTGGCTAGACACGTTTTTTAGTGTGAATGTATACCGGGTACATATTATCAGTAATTAATATTATTAATTACCTGTCTTGTGTCTCCTGTGTCGGTACTTCGTCATTGATCGCTGTCTTGAATCGAAGTTTGCAGTTACCTAAAAAAATAAGAAAAGAGGTGTGATAATATGTTCTCGATACACATTGACACAAAAAAAGGCACTATACTGTATCAATCAATCTATCTATCTATCTTATCTATCTTATCTATCTATAAAAAACTGAATACCTTGTGCTGGCCAACCATTCGCAAGGCGGGTTAGATTGACCGGCAAGGATTGAAATTCGCATCCGAGCGAATATCTTATCTATCTATCTTATCTATCTTATCTATCTATAAAAAACTGAATACCTGGTACCGGCCAACCATTCGCAAGGCGGGTTAGATTGACCAGCAAGGATTGAAATTCGCATTCGAGCGAATATCGTATCTATCTATCTTATCTATCTATCTTATCTATCTATAAAAAACTGAATACCTGGTACCGGCCAACCATTCGCAAGGCGGGTTAGATTGACCGGCAAGGATTGAAATTCGCATCCGAGCGAATATCGTATCTATCTATCTTATCTATCTTATCTATCTATAAAAAACTGTATGGCTGGTGCCGGCAAATCATTCGCAAGGCGGGGTTAGGGTGACCGGCAAGGATTCAAATTCACATCCGAGCAAGTCAACCTGAACAAGGGCCTATGGCCTATGGATTGGCTAGACACGTTTTTTAGTGTGAATGTATACCGGGTACATATTATCAGTAATTAATATTATTAATTACCTGTCTTGTGTCTCCTGTGTCGGTACTTCGTCATTGATCGTTGTCTTGAATCGAAGTTTGCAGTTACCTAAAAAAATAAGAAAAGAGGTGTGATAATATGTTCTCGATACACATTGACACAAAAAAAGGCACTATACTGTATCAATCAATCTATCTATCTATCTTATCTATCTTATCTATCTATAAAAAACTGAATACCTTGTGCTGGCCAACCATTCGCAAGGCGGGTTAGATTGACCGGCAAGGATTGAAATTCGCATCCGAGCGAATATCTTATCTATCTATCTTATCTATCTATAAAAAACTGAATACCTGGTACCGGCCAACCATTCGCAAGGCGGGTTAGATTGACCAGCAAGGATTGAAATTCGTATTCGAGCGAATATCGTATCTATCTATCTTATCTATCTTATCTATCTATAAAAAACTGAATACCTGGTACCGGCCAACCATTCGCAAGGCGGGTTAGATTGACCAGCAAGGATTGAAATTCGCATTCGAGCGAATATCGTATCTATCTATCTTATCTATCTATCTTATCTATCTATAAAAAACTGAATAACTGGTACCGGCCAACCATTCGCAAGGCGGGTTAGATTGACCGGCAAGGATTGAAATTCGCATCCGAGCGAATATCGTATCTATCTATCTTATCTATATATAAAAAACTGTATGGCTGGTGCCGGCAAATCATTCGCAAGGCGGGGTTAGGGTGACCGGCAAGGATTAAAATTCACATCCGAGCAAGTCAACCTGAACAAGGGCCTATGGCCTATGGATTGGCTAGACACGTTTTTTAGTGTGAATGTATACCGGGTACATATTATCAGTAATTAATATTATTAATTACCTGTCTTGTGTCTCCTGTGTCGGTACTTCGTCATTGATCGTTGTCTTGAATCGAAGTTTGCAGTTACCTAAAAAAATAAGAAAAGAGGTGTGATAATATGTTCTCGATACACATTGACACAAAAAAAGGCACTATACTGTATCAATCAATCTATCTATCTATCTTATCTATCTTATCTATCTATAAAAAACTGAATACCTTGTGCTGGCCAACCATTCGCAAGGCGGGTTAGATTGACCGGCAAGGATTGAAATTCGCATCCGAGCGAATATCTTATCTATCTATCTTATCTATCTTATCTATCTATAAAAAACTGAATACCTGGTACCGGCCAACCATTCGCAAGGCGGGTTAGATTGACCAGCAAGGATTGAAATTCGCATTCGAGCGAATATCGTATCTATCTATCTTATCTATCTATAAAAAACTGAATGCCTGGTACCGGCCAACCATTCGCAAGGCGGGTTAGATTGACCGGCAAGGATTGAAATTCGCATCCGAGCGAATATCGTATCTATCTTATCTATCTATCTTATCTATCTATAAAAAACTGAATGCCTGGTACCGGCCAACCATTCGCAAGGCGGGTTAGATTGACCGGCAAGGATTGAAATTCGCATCCGAGCGAATATCATATCTATCTATCTTATCTATCTATAAAAAACTGAATGCCTGGTACCGGCCAACCATTCGCAAGGCGGGTTAGATTGATCGGCAATGATTGAAATTCGCATCCGAGCGAATATCGTATCTATCTATCTTATCTATCTATAAAAAACTGAATACCTGGTACCGGCCAACCATTCGCAAGGCGGGTTAGATTGACCGGCAAGGATTGAAATTCGCATCCGAGCGAATATCGTATCTATCTATCTTATCTATCTTATCTATCTATAAAAAAACTGTATGGCTGGTGCCGGCAAATCATTCGCAAGGCGGGGTTAGGGTGACCGGCAAGAATTCAAATTCACATCCGAGCAAGTCAACCTGAACAAGGGCCTATGGCCTATGGATTGGCTAGACACGTTTTTTAGTGTGAATGTATACCGGGTACATATTATCAGTAATTAATATTATTAATTACCTGTCTTGTGTCTCCTGTGTCGGTACTTCGTCATTGATCGTTGTCTTGAATCGAAGTTTGCAGTTACCTAAAAAAATAAGAAAAGAGGTGTGATAATATGTTCTCGATACACATTGACACAAAAAAGGCACTATACTGTATCAATCTATCTATCTATCTTATCTATCTTATCTATCTATAAAAAACTGAATACCTTGTGCTGGCCAACCATTCGCAAGGCGGGTTAGATTGACCGGCAAGGATTGAAATTCGCATCCGAGCGAATATCTTATCTATCTATCTTATCTATCTTATCTATCTATAAAAAACTGAATACCTGGTACCGGCCAACCATTCGCAAGGCGGGTTAGATTGACCAGCAAGGATTGAAATTCGCATTCGAGCGAATATCGTATCTATCTATCTTATCTATCTATCTTATCTATCTATAAAAAACTGAATACCTGGTACCGGCCAACCATTCGCAAGGCGGGTTAGATTGACCAGCAAGGATTGAAATTCGCATTCGAGCGAATATCGTATCTATCTATCTATCTTATCTATCTATAAAAAACTGAATACCTGGTACCGGCCAACCATTCGCAAGGCGGGTTAGATTGACCGGCAAGGATTGAAATTCGCATCCGAGCGAATATCGTATCTATCTATCTTATCTATCTATAAAAAACTGTATGGCTGGTGCCGGCAAATCATTCGCAAGGCGGGGTTAGGGTGACCGGCAAGGATTCAAATTCACATCCGAGCAAGTCAACCTGAACAAGGGCCTATGGCCTATGGATTGGCTAGACACGTTTTTTAGTGTGAATGTATACCGGGTACATATTATCAGTAATTAATATTATTAATTACCTGTCTTGTGTCTCCTGTGTCGGTACTTCGTCATTGATCGTTGTCTTGAATCGAAGTTTGCAGTTACCTAAAAAAATAAGAAAAGAGGTGTGATAATATGTTCTCGATACACATTGACACAAAAAAAGGCACTATACTGTATCAATCAATCTATCTATCTATCTTATCTATCTTATCTATCTATAAAAAACTGAATACCTTGTGCTGGCCAACCATTCGCAAGGCGGGTTAGATTGACCGGCAAGGATTGAAATTCGCATTTGAGCGAATATCTTATCTATCTATCTTATCTATCTTATCTATCTATAAAAAACTGAATACCTGGTACCGGCCAACCATTCGCAAGGCGGGTTAGATTGACCAGCAAGGATTGAAATTCGCATTCGAGCGAATATCGTATCTCTCTATCTTATCTATCTATCTTATCTATCTATAAAAAACTGAATACCTGGTACCGGCCAACCATTCGCAAGGCGGGTTAGATTGACCAGCAAGGATTGAAATTCGCATTCGAGCGAATATCGTATCTATCTATCTTATCTATCTATCTTATCTATCTATAAAAAACTGAATACCTGGTACCGGCCAACCATTCGCAAGGCGGGTTAGATTGACCGGCAAGGATTGAAATTCGCATCCGAGCGAATATCGTATCTATCTATCTTATCTATCTTATCTATCTATAAAAAACTGTATGGCTGGTGCCGGCAAATCATTCGCAAGGCGGGGTTAGGGTGACCGGCAAGGATTCAAATTCACATCCGAGCAAGTCAACCTGAACAAGGGCCTATGGCCTATGGATTGGCTAGACACGTTTTTTAGTGTGAATGTATACCGGGTAAATATTATCAGTAATTAATATTATTAATTACCTGTCTTGTGTCTCCTGTGTCGGTACTTCGTCATTGATCGTTGTCTTGAATCGAAGTTTGCAGTTACCTAAAAAAATAAGAAAAGAGGTGTGATAATATGTTCTCGATACACATTGACACAAAAAAGGCACTATACTGTATCAATCAATCTATCTATCTATCTTATCTATCTTATCTATCTATAAAAAACTGAATACCTTGTGCTGGCCAACCATTCGCAAGGCGGGTTAGATTGACCGGCAAGGATTGAAATTCGCATCCGAGCGAATATCTTATCTATCTATCTTATCTATCTTATCTATCTATAAAAAACTGAATACCTTGTGCTGGCCAACCATTCGCAAGGCGGGTTAGATTGACCAGCAAGGATTGAAATTCGCATTCGAGCGAATATCGTATCTATCTATCTTATCTATCTATCTTATCTATCTATAAAAAACTGAATACCTGGTACCGGCCAACCATTCGCAAAGCGGGTTAGATTGACCAGCAAGGATTGAAATTCGCATTCGAGCGAATATCGTATCTATCTATCTTATCTATCTATAAAAAACTGAATACCTGGTACCGGCCAACCATTCGCAAGGCGGGTTAGATTGACCAGCAAGGATTGAAATTCGCATTCGAGCGAATATCGTATCTATCTATCTTATCTATCTATCTATAAAAAACTGAATACCTGGTACCGGCCAACCATTCGCAAGGCGGGTTAGATTGACCAGCAAGGATTGAAATTCGCATTCGAGCGAATATCGTATCTATCTATCTTATCTATCTATCTTATCTATCTATAAAAAACTGAATACCTGGTACCGGCCAACCATTCGCAAGGCGGGTTAGATTGACCGGCAAGGATTGAAATTCGCATCCGAGCGAATATCTTATCTATCTATCTTATCTATCTTATCTATCTATAAAAAACTGAATACCTGGTACCGGCCAACCATTCGCAAGGCGGGTTAGATTGACCAGCAAGGATTGAAATTCGCATTCGAGCGAATATCGTATCTATCTATCTTATCTATCTATAAAAAACTGAATACCTGGTACCGGCCAACCATTCGCAAGGCGGGTTAGATTGACCAGCAAGGATTGAAATTCGCATTCGAGCGAATATCGTATCTATCTATCTTATCTATCTATAAAAAACTGAATACCTGGTACCGGCCAACCATTCGCAAGGCGGGTTAGATTGACCAGCAAGGATTGAAATTCGCATTCGAGCGAATATCGTATCTATCTATCTTATCTATCTATCTTATCTATCTATAAAAAACTGAATACCTGGTACCGGCCAACCATTCGCAAGGCGGGTTAGATTGACCAGCAAGGATTGAAATTCGCATTCGAGCGAATATCGTATCTATCTATCTTATCTATCTATCTTATCTATCTATAAAAAACTGAATACCTGGTACCGGCCAACCATTCGCAAGGCGGGTTAGATTGACCGGCAAGGATTGAAATTCGCATCCGAGCGAATATCGTATCTATCTATCTTATCTATCTTATCTATCTATAAAAAACTGTATGGCTGGTGCCGGCAAATCATTCGCAAGGCGGGGTTAGGGTGACCGGCAAGGATTCAAATTCACATCCGAGCAAGTCAACCTGAACAAGGGCCTATGGCCTATGGATTGGCTAGACACGTTTTTTAGTGTGAATGTATACCGGGTACATATTATCAGTAATTAATATTATTAATTACCTGTCTTGTGTCTCCTGTGTCGGTACTTCGTCATTGATCGTTGTCTTGAATCGAAGTTTGCAGTTACCTAAAAAAATAAGAAAAGAGGTGTGATAATATGTTCTCGATATTAATTGACACAAAAAAAGGCACTATACTGTATCAATCAATCTATCTATCTATCTTATCTATCTTATCTATCTATAAAAAACTGAATACCTTGTGCTGGCCAACCATTCGCAAGGCGGGTTAGATTGACCAGCAAGGATTGAAATTCGCATTCGAGCGAATATCGTATCTATCTATCTTATCTATCTATAAAAAACTGAATACCTGGTACCGGCCAACCATTCGCAAGGCGGGTTAGATTGACCAGCAAGGATTGAAATTCGCATTCGAGCGAATATCGTATCTATCTATCTTATCTATCTATCTTATCTATCTATAAAAAACTGAATACCTGGTACCGGCCAACCATTCGCAAGGCGGGTTAGATTGACCAGCAAGGATTGAAATTCGCATTCGAGCGAATATCGTATCTATCTATCTTATCTATCTATCTTATCTATCTATAAAAAACTGAATACCTGGTACCGGCCAACCATTCGCAAGGCGGGTTAGATTGACCGGCAAGGATTGAAATTCGCATCCAAGCGAATATCGTATCTATCTATCTTATCTATCTATAAAAAACTGTATGGCTGGTGCCGGCAAATCATTCGCAAGGCGGGGTTAGGGTGACCGGCAAGGATTCAAATTCACATCCGAGCAAGTCAACCTGAACAAGGGCCTATGGCCTATGGATTGGCTAGACACGTTTTTTAGTGTGAATGTATACCGGGTACATATTATCAGTAATTAATATTATTAATTACCTGTCTTGTGTCTCCTGTGTCGGTACTTCGTCATTGATCGTTGTCTTGAATCGAACTTTGCAGTTACCTAAAAAAATAAGAAAAGAGGTGTGATAATATGTTCTCGATACACATTGACACAAAAAAAGGCACTATACTGTATCAATCAATCTATCTATCTATCTTATCTATCTTATCTATCTATAAAAAACTGAATACCTTGTGCTGGCCAACCATTCGCAAGGCGGGTTAGATTGACCAGCAAGGATTGAAATTCGCATTCGAGCGAATATCGTATCTATCTATCTTATCTATCTATCTTATCTATCTATAAAAAACTGAATACCTGGTACCGGCCAACCATTCGCAAGGCGGGTTAGATTGACCAGCAAGGATTGAAATTCGCATTCGAGCGAATATCGTATCTATCTTATCTATCTATCTTATCTATCTATAAAAAACTGAATACCTGGTACCGGCCAACCATTCGCAAGGCGGGTTAGATTGACCAGCAAGGATTGAAATTCGCATTCGAGCGAATATCGTATCTATCTATCTTATCTATCTATCTTATCTATCTATAAAAAACTGAATACCTGGTACCGGCCAACCATTCGCAAGGCGGGTTAGATTGACCAGCAAGGATTGAAATTCGCATTCGAGCGAATATCGTATCTATCTATCTTATCTATCTATCTTATCTATCTATAAAAAACTGAATACCTGGTACCGGCCAACCATTCGCAAGGCGGGTTAGATTGACCGGCAAGGATTGAAATTCGCATCCGAGCGAATATCGTATCTATCTATCTTATCTATCTATAAAAAACTGTATGGCTGGTGCCGGCAAATCATTCGCAAGGCGGGGTTAGGGTGACCGGCAAGGATTCAAATTCACATCCGAGCAAGTCAACCTGAACAAGGGCCTATGGCCTATGGATTGGCTAGACACGTTTTTTAGTGTGAATGTATACCGGGTACATATTATCAGTAATTAATATTATTAATTACCTGTCTTGTGTCTCCTGTGTCGGTACTTCGTCATTGATCGTTGTCTTGAATCGAAGTTTGCAGTTACCTAAAAAAATAAGAAAAGAGGTGTGATAATATGTTCTCGATACACATTGACACAAAAAAAGGCACTATACTATATCAATCTATCTATCTATCTTATCTATCTTATCTATCTATAAAAAACTGAATACCTTGTGCTGGCCAACCATTCGCAAGGCGGGTTAGATTGACCGGCAAGGATTGAAATTCGCATCCGAGCGAATATCTTATCTATCTATCTTATCTATCTTATCTATCTATAAAAAACTGAATACCTGGTACCGGCCAACCATTCGCAAGGCGGGTTAGATTGACCAGCAAGGATTGAAATTCGCATTCGAGCGAATATCGTATCTATCTATCTTATCTATCTATCTTATCTATCTATAAAAAACTGAATACCTGGTACCGGCCAACCATTCGCAAGGCGGGTTAGATTGACCAGCAAGGATTGAAATTCGCATTCGAGCGAATATCGTATCTATCTATCTATCTTATCTATCTTATCTATCTATAAAAAACTGAATACCTGGTACCGGCCAACCATTCGCAAGGCGGGTTAGATTGACCGGCAAGGATTGAAATTCGCATCCGAGCGAATATCGTATCTATCTATCTTATCTATCTATAAAAAACTGTATGGCTGGTGCCGGCAAATCATTCGCAAGGCGGGGTTAGGGTGACCGGCAAGGATTCAAATTCACATCCGAGCAAGTCAACCTGAACAAGGGCCTATGGCCTATGGATTGGCTAGACACGTTTTTTAGTGTGAATGTATACCGGGTACATATTATCAGTAATTAATATTATTAATTACCTGTCTTGTGTCTCCTGTGTCGGTACTTCGTCATTGATCGTTGTCTTGAATCGAAGTTTGCAGTTACCTAAAAAAATAAGAAAAGAGGTGTGATAATATGTTCTCGATACACATTGACACAAAAAAAGGCACTATACTGTATCAATCAATCTATCTATCTATCTTATCTATCTATAAAAAACTGAATACCTTGTGCTGGCCAACCATTCGCAAGGCGGGTTAGATTGACCAGCAAGGATTGAAATTCGCATTCGAGCGAATATCGTATCTATCTATCTTATCTATCTTATCTATCTATAAAAAACTGAATACCTGGTACCGGCCAACCATTCGCAAGGCGGGTTAGATTGACCAGCAAGGATTGAAATTCGCATTCGAGCGAATATCGTATCTATCTATCTTATCTATCTATCTTATCTATCTATAAAAAACTGAATACCTGGTACCGGCCAACCATTCGCAAGGCGGGTTAGATTGACCAGCAAGGATTGAAATTCGCATTCGAGCGAATATCGTATCTATCTATCTTATCTATCTATCTTATCTATCTATAAAAAACTGAATACCTGGTACCGGCCAACCATTCGCAAGGCGGGTTAGATTGACCGGCAAGGATTGAAATTCGCATCCGAGCGAATATCGTATCTATCTATCTTATCTATCTATAAAAAACTGTATGGCTGGTGCCGGCAAATCATTCGCAAGGCGGGGTTAGGGTGACCGGCAAGGATTCAAATTCACATCCGAGCAAGTCAACCTGAACAAGGGCCTATGGCCTATGGATTGGCTAGACACGTTTTTTAGTGTGAATGTATACCGGGTACATATTATCAGTAATTAATATTATTAATTACCTGTCTTGTGTCTCCTGTGTCGGTACTTCGTCATTGATCGTTGTCTTGAATCGAAGTTTGCAGTTACCTAAAAAAATAAGAAAAGAGGTGTGATAATATGTTCTCGATACACATTGACACAAAAAAAGGCACTATACTGTATCAATCTATCTATCTATCTTATCTATCTTATCTATCTATAAAAAACTGAATACCTTGTGCTGGCCAACCATTCGCAAGGCGGGTTAGATTGACCGGCAAGGATTGAAATTCGCATCCGAGCGAATATCTTATCTATCTATCTTATCTATCTTATCTATCTATAAAAAACTGAATACCTGGTACCGGCCAACCATTCGCAAGGCGGGTTAGATTGACCAGCAAGGATTGAAATTCGCATTCGAGCGAATATCGTATCTATCTATCTTATCTATCTATCTTATCTATCTATAAAAAACTGAATACCTGGTACCGGCCAACCATTCGCAAGGCGGGTTAGATTGACCAGCAAGGATTGAAATTCGCATTCGAGCGAATATCGTATCTATCTATCTATCTTATCTATCTTATCTATCTATAAAAAACTGAATACCTGGTACCGGCCAACCATTCGCAAGGCGGGTTAGATTGACCGGCAAGGATTGAAATTCGCATCCGAGCGAATATCGTATCTATCTATCTTATCTATCTATAAAAAACTGTATGGCTGGTGCCGGCAAATCATTCGCAAGGCGGGGTTAGGGTGACCGGCAAGGATTCAAATTCACATCCGAGCAAGTCAACCTGAACAAGGGCCTATGGCCTATGGATTGGCTAGACACGTTTTTTAGTGTGAATGTATACCGGGTACATATTATCAGTAATTAATATTATTAATTACCTGTCTTGTGTCTCCTGTGTCGGTACTTCGTCATTGATCGTTGTCTTGAATCGAAGTTTGCAGTTACCTAAAAAAATAAGAAAAGAGGTGTGATAATATGTTCTCGATACACATTGACACAAAAAAAGGCACTATACTGTATCAATCAATCTATCTATCTATCTTATCTATCTTATCTATCTATAAAAAACTGAATACCTTGTGCTGGCCAACCATTCGCAAGGCGGGTTAGATTGACCGGCAAGGATTGAAATTCGCATTTGAGCGAATAGCTTATCTATCTATCTTATCTATCTTATCTATCTATAAAAAACTGAATACCTGGTACCGGCCAACCATTCGCAAGGCGGGTTAGATTGACCAGCAAGGATTGAAATTCGCATTCGAGCGAATATCGTATCTATCTATCTTATCTATCTTATCTATCTATAAAAAACTGAATACCTGGTACCGGCCAACCATTCGCAAGGCGGGTTAGATTGACCAGCAAGGATTGAAATTCGCATTCGAGCGAATATCGTATCTATCTATCTTATCTATCTATCTTATCTATCTATAAAAAACTGAATACCTGGTACCGGCCAACCATTCGCAAGGCGGGTTAGATTGACCGGCAAGGATTGAAATTCGCATCCGAGCGAATATCGTATCTATCTATCTTATCTATCTTATCTATCTATAAAAAACTGTATGGCTGGTGCCGGCAAATCATTCGCAAGGCGGGGTTAGGGTGACCGGCAAGGATTCAAATTCACATCCGAGCAAGTCAACCTGAACAAGGGCCTATGGCCTATGGATTGGCTAGACACGTTTTTTAGTGTGAATGTATACCGGGTAAATATTATCAGTAATTAATATTATTAATTACCTGTCTTGTGTCTCCTGTGTCGGTACTTCGTCATTGATCGTTGTCTTGAATCGAAGTTTGCAGTTACCTAAAAAAATAAGAAAAGAGGTGTGATAATATGTTCTCGATACACATTGACACAAAAAAAGGCACTATACTGTATCAATCAATCTATCTATCTATCTTATCTATCTTATCTATCTATAAAAAACTGAATACCTTGTGCTGGCCAACCATTCGCAAGGCGGGTTAGATTGACCGGCAAGGATTGAAATTCGCATCCGAGCGAATATCTTATCTATCTATCTTATCTATCTTATCTATCTATAAAAAACTGAATACCTTGTGCTGGCCAACCATTCGCAAGGCGGGTTAGATTGACCAGCAAGGATTGAAATTCGCATTCGAGCGAATATCGTATCTATCTATCTTATCTATCTATCTTATCTATCTATAAAAAACTGAATACCTGGTACCGGCCAACCATTCGCAAAGCGGGTTAGATTGACCAGCAAGGATTGAAATTCGCATTCGAGCGAATATCGTATCTATCTATCTTATCTATCTATAAAAAACTGAATACCTGGTACCGGCCAACCATTCGCAAGGCGGGTTAGATTGACCAGCAAGGATTGAAATTCGCATTCGAGCGAATATCGTATCTATCTATCTTATCTATCTATCTTATCTATCTATAAAAAACTGAATACCTGGTACCGGCCAACCATTCGCAAGGCGGGTTAGATTGACCAGCAAGGATTGAAATTCGCATTCGAGCGAATATCGTATCTATCTATCTTATCTATCTATCTTATCTATCTATAAAAAACTGAATACCTGGTACCGGCCAACCATTCGCAAGGCGGGTTAGATTGACCGGCAAGGATTGAAATTCGCATCCGAGCGAATATCTTATCTATCTATCTTATCTATCTTATCTATCTACAAAAAACTGAATACCTGGTACCGGCCAACCATTCGCAAGGCGGGTTAGATTGACCAGCAAGGATTGAAATTCGCATTCGAGCGAATATCGTATCTATCTATCTTATCTATCTATCTTATCTATCTATAAAAAACTGAATACCTGGTACCGGCCAACCATTCGCAAGGCGGGTTAGATTGACCAGCAAGGATTGAAATTCGCATTCGAGCGAATATCGTATCTATCTATCTTATCTATCTATAAAAAACTGAATACCTGGTACCGGCCAACCATTCGCAAGGCGGGTTAGATTGACCAGCAAGGATTGAAATTCGCATTCGAGCGAATATCGTATCTATCTATCTTTTCTATCTATCTTATCTATCTATAAAAAACTGAATACCTGGTACCGGCCAACCATTCGCAAGGCGGGTTAGATTGACCAGCAAGGATTGAAATTCGCATTCGAGCGAATATCGTATCTATCTATCTTATCTATCTATCTTATCTATCTATAAAAAACTGAATACCTGGTACCGGCCAACCATTCGCAAGGCGGGTTAGATTGACCGGCAAGGATTGAAATTCGCATCCGAGCGAATATCGTATCTATCTATCTTATCTATCTTATCTATCTATAAAAAACTGTATGGCTGGTGCCGGCAAATCATTCGCAAGGCGGGGTTAGGGTGACCGGCAAGGATTCAAATTCACATCCGAGCAAGTCAACCTGAACAAGGGCCTATGGCCTATGGATTGGCTAGACACGTTTTTTAGTGTGAATGTATACCGGGTACATATTATCAGTAATTAATATTATTAATTACCTGTCTTGTGTCTCCTGTGTCGGTACTTCGTCATTGATCGTTGTCTTGAATCGAAGTTTGCAGTTACCTAAAAAAATAAGAAAAGAGGTGTGATAATATGTTCTCGATACACATTGACACAAAAAAGGCACTATACTGTATCAATCAATCTATCTATCTATCTTATCTATCTTATCTATCTATAAAAAACTGAATACCTTGTGCTGGCCAACCATTCGCAAGGCGGGTTAGATTGACCGGCAAGGATTGAAATTCGCATCCGAGCGAATATCTTATCTATCTATCTTATCTATCTTATCTATCTATAAAAAACTGAATACCTTGTGCTGGCCAACCATTCGCAAGGCGGGTTAGATTGACCAGCAAGGATTGAAATTCGCATTCGAGCGAATATCGTATCTATCTATCTTATCTATCTATCTTATCTATCTATAAAAAACTGAATACCTGGTACCGGCCAACCATTCGCAAAGCGGGTTAGATTGACCAGCAAGGATTGAAATTCGCATTCGAGCGAATATCGTATCTATCTATCTTATCTATCTATAAAAAACTGAATACCTGGTACCGGCCAACCATTCGCAAGGCGGGTTAGATTGACCAGCAAGGATTGAAATTCGCATTCGAGCGAATATCGTATCTATCTATCTTATCTATCTATCTATAAAAAACTGAATACCTGGTACCGGCCAACCATTCGCAAGGCGGGTTAGATTGACCAGCAAGGATTGAAATTCGCATTCGAGCGAATATCGTATCTATCTATCTTATCTATCTATCTTATCTATCTATAAAAAACTGAATACCTGGTACCGGCCAACCATTCGCAAGGCGGGTTAGATTGACCGGCAAGGATTGAAATTCGCATCCGAGCGAATATCTTATCTATCTATCTTATCTATCTTATCTATCTATAAAAAACTGAATACCTGGTACCGGCCAACCATTCGCAAGGCGGGTTAGATTGACCAGCAAGGATTGAAATTCGCATTCGAGCGAATATCGTATCTATCTATCTTATCTATCTATAAAAAACTGAATACCTGGTACCGGCCAACCATTCGCAAGGCGGGTTAGATTGACCAGCAAGGATTGAAATTCGCATTCGAGCGAATATCGTATCTATCTATCTTATCTATCTATAAAAAACTGAATACCTGGTACCGGCCAACCATTCGCAAGGCGGGTTAGATTGACCAGCAAGGATTGAAATTCGCATTCGAGCGAATATCGTATCTATCTATCTTATCTATCTATCTTATCTATCTATAAAAAACTGAATACCTGGTACCGGCCAACCATTCGCAAGGCGGGTTAGATTGACCAGCAAGGATTGAAATTCGCATTCGAGCGAATATCGTATCTATCTATCTTATCTATCTATCTTATCTATCTATAAAAAACTGAATACCTGGTACCGGCCAACCATTCGCAAGGCGGGTTAGATTGACCGGCAAGGATTGAAATTCGCATCCGAGCGAATATCGTATCTATCTATCTTATCTATCTTATCTATCTATAAAAAACTGTATGGCTGGTGCCGGCAAATCATTCGCAAGGCGGGGTTAGGGTGACCGGCAAGGATTCAAATTCACATCCGAGCAAGTCAACCTGAACAAGGGCCTATGGCCTATGGATTGGCTAGACACGTTTTTTAGTGTGAATGTATACCGGGTACATATTATCAGTAATTAATATTATTAATTACCTGTCTTGTGTCTCCTGTGTCGGTACTTCGTCATTGATCGTTGTCTTGAATCGAACTTTGCAGTTACCTAAAAAAATAAGAAAAGAGGTGTGATAATATGTTCTCGATACACATTGACACAAAAAAAGGCACTATACTGTATCAATCAATCTATCTATCTATCTTATCTATCTTATCTATCTATAAAAAACTGAATACCTTGTGCTGGCCAACCATTCGCAAGGCGGGTTAGATTGACCAGCAAGGATTGAAATTCGCATTCGAGCGAATATCGTATCTATCTATCTTATCTATCTATCTTATCTATCTATAAAAAACTGAATACCTGGTACCGGCCAACCATTCGCAAGGCGGGTTAGATTGACCAGCAAGGATTGAAATTCGCATTCGAGCGAATATCGTATCTATCTTATCTATCTATCTTATCTATCTATAAAAAACTGAATACCTGGTACCGGCCAACCATTCGCAAGGCGGGTTAGATTGACCAGCAAGGATTGAAATTCGCATTCGAGCGAATATCGTATCTATCTATCTTATCTATCTATCTTATCTATCTATAAAAAACTGAATACCTGGTACCGGCCAACCATTCGCAAGGCGGGTTAGATTGACCAGCAAGGATTGAAATTCGCATTCGAGCGAATATCGTATCTATCTATCTTATCTATCTATCTTATCTATCTATAAAAAACTGAATACCTGGTACCGGCCAACCATTCGCAAGGCGGGTTAGATTGACCGGCAAGGATTGAAATTCGCATCCGAGCGAATATCGTATCTATCTATCTTATCTATCTATAAAAAACTGTATGGCTGGTGCCGGCAAATCATTCGCAAGGCGGGGTTAGGGTGACCGGCAAGGATTCAAATTCACATCCGAGCAAGTCAACCTGAACAAGGGCCTATGGCCTATGGATTGGCTAGACACGTTTTTTAGTGTGAATGTATACCGGGTACATATTATCAGTAATTAATATTATTAATTACCTGTCTTGTGTCTCCTGTGTCGGTACTTCGTCATTGATCGTTGTCTTGAATCGAAGTTTGCAGTTACCTAAAAAAATAAGAAAAGAGGTGTGATAATATGTTCTCGATACACATTGACACAAAAAAAGGCACTATACTATATCAATCTATCTATCTATCTTATCTATCTTATCTATCTATAAAAAACTGAATACCTTGTGCTGGCCAACCATTCGCAAGGCGGGTTAGATTGACCGGCAAGGATTGAAATTCGCATCCGAGCGAATATCTTATCTATCTATCTTATCTATCTTATCTATCTATAAAAAACTGAATACCTGGTACCGGCCAACCATTCGCAAGGCGGGTTAGATTGACCAGCAAGGATTGAAATTCGCATTCGAGCGAATATCGTATCTATCTATCTTATCTATCTATCTTATCTATCTATAAAAAACTGAATACCTGGTACCGGCCAACCATTCGCAAGGCGGGTTAGATTGACCAGCAAGGATTGAAATTCGCATTCGAGCGAATATCGTATCTATCTATCTATCTTATCTATCTTATCTATCTATAAAAAACTGAATACCTGGTACCGGCCAACCATTCGCAAGGCGGGTTAGATTGACCGGCAAGGATTGAAATTCGCATCCGAGCGAATATCGTATCTATCTATCTTATCTATCTATAAAAAACTGTATGGCTGGTGCCGGCAAATCATTCGCAAGGCGGGGTTAGGGTGACCGGCAAGGATTCAAATTCACATCCGAGCAAGTCAACCTGAACAAGGGCCTATGGCCTATGGATTGGCTAGACACGTTTTTTAGTGTGAATGTATACCGGGTACATATTATCAGTAATTAATATTATTAATTACCTGTCTTGTGTCTCCTGTGTCGGTACTTCGTCATTGATCGTTGTCTTGAATCGAAGTTTGCAGTTACCTAAAAAAATAAGAAAAGAGGTGTGATAATATGTTCTCGATACACATTGACACAAAAAAAGGCACTATACTGTATCAATCAATCTATCTATCTATCTTATCTATCTTATCTATCTATAAAAAACTGAATACCTTGTGCTGGCCAACCATTCGCAAGGCGGGTTAGATTGACCAGCAAGGATTGAAATTCGCATTCGAGCGAATATCGTATCTATCTATCTTATCTATCTTATCTATCTATAAAAAACTGAATACCTGGTACCGGCCAACCATTCGCAAGGCGGGTTAGATTGACCAGCAAGGATTGAAATTCGCATTCGAGCGAATATCGTATCTATCTATCTTATCTATCTATCTTATCTATCTATAAAAAACTGAATACCTGGTACCGGCCAACCATTCGCAAGGCGGGTTAGATTGACCAGCAAGGATTGAAATTCGCATTCGAGCGAATATCGTATCTATCTATCTTATCTATCTATCTTATCTATCTATAAAAAACTGAATACCTGGTACCGGCCAACCATTCGCAAGGCGGGTTAGATTGACCGGCAAGGATTGAAATTCGCATCCGAGCGAATATCGTATCTATCTATCTTATCTATCTATAAAAAACTGTATGGCTGGTGCCGGCAAATCATTCGCAAGGCGGGGTTAGGGTGACCGGCAAGGATTCAAATTCACATCCGAGCAAGTCAACCTGAACAAGGGCCTATGGCCTATGGATTGGCTAGACACGTTTTTTAGTGTGAATGTATACCGGGTACATATTATCAGTAATTAATATTATTAATTACCTGTCTTGTGTCTCCTGTGTCGGTACTTCGTCATTGATCGTTGTCTTGAATCGAAGTTTGCAGTTACCTAAAAAAATAAGAAAAGAGGTGTGATAATATGTTCTCGATACACATTGACACAAAAAAAGGCACTATACTGTATCAATCTATCTATCTATCTTATCTATCTTATCTATCTATAAAAAACTGAATACCTTGTGCTGGCCAACCATTCGCAAGGCGGGTTAGATTGACCGGCAAGGATTGAAATTCGCATCCGAGCGAATATCTTATCTATCTATCTTATCTATCTTATCTATCTATAAAAAACTGAATACCTGGTACCGGCCAACCATTCGCAAGGCGGGTTAGATTGACCAGCAAGGATTGAAATTCGCATTCGAGCGAATATCGTATCTATCTATCTTATCTATCTATCTTATCTATCTATAAAAAACTGAATACCTGGTACCGGCCAACCATTCGCAAGGCGGGTTAGATTGACCAGCAAGGATTGAAATTCGCATTCGAGCGAATATCGTATCTATCTATCTATCTTATCTATCTTATCTATCTATAAAAAACTGAATACCTGGTACCGGCCAACCATTCGCAAGGCGGGTTAGATTGACCGGCAAGGATTGAAATTCGCATCCGAGCGAATATCGTATCTATCTATCTTATCTATCTATAAAAAACTGTATGGCTGGTGCCGGCAAATCATTCGCAAGGCGGGGTTAGGGTGACCGGCAAGGATTCAAATTCACATCCGAGCAAGTCAACCTGAACAAGGGCCTATGGCCTATGGATTGGCTAGACACGTTTTTTAGTGTGAATGTATACCGGGTACATATTATCAGTAATTAATATTATTAATTACCTGTCTTGTGTCTCCTGTGTCGGTACTTCGTCATTGATCGTTGTCTTGAATCGAAGTTTGCAGTTACCTAAAAAAATAAGAAAAGAGGTGTGATAATATGTTCTCGATACACATTGACACAAAAAAAGGCACTATACTGTATCAATCAATCTATCTATCTATCTTATCTATCTTATCTATCTATAAAAAACTGAATACCTTGTGCTGGCCAACCATTCGCAAGGCGGGTTAGATTGACCGGCAAGGATTGAAATTCGCATTTGAGCGAATAGCTTATCTATCTATCTTATCTATCTTATCTATCTATAAAAAACTGAATACCTGGTACCGGCCAACCATTCGCAAGGCGGGTTAGATTGACCAGCAAGGATTGAAATTCGCATTCGAGCGAATATCGTATCTATCTATCTTATCTATCTTATCTATCTATAAAAAACTGAATACCTGGTACCGGCCAACCATTCGCAAGGCGGGTTAGATTGACCAGCAAGGATTGAAATTCGCATTCGAGCGAATATCGTATCTATCTATCTTATCTATCTATAAAAAACTGAATACCTGGTACCGGCCAACCATTCGCAAGGCGGGTTAGATTGACCGGCAAGGATTGAAATTCGCATCCGAGCGAATATCGTATCTATCTATCTTATCTATCTTATCTATCTATAAAAAACTGTATGGCTGGTGCCGGCAAATCATTCGCAAGGCGGGGTTAGGGTGACCGGCAAGGATTCAAATTCACATCCGAGCAAGTCAACCTGAACAAGGGCCTATGGCCTATGGATTGGCTAGACACGTTTTTTAGTGTGAATGTATACCGGGTAAATATTATCAGTAATTAATATTATTAATTACCTGTCTTGTGTCTCCTGTGTCGGTACTTCGTCATTGATCGTTGTCTTGAATCGAAGTTTGCAGTTACCTAAAAAAATAAGAAAAGAGGTGTGATAATATGTTCTCGATACACATTGACACAAAAAAAGGCACTATACTGTATCAATCAATCTATCTATCTATCTTATCTATCTTATCTATCTATAAAAAACTGAATACCTTGTGCTGGCCAACCATTCGCAAGGCGGGTTAGATTGACCGGCAAGGATTGAAATTCGCATCCGAGCGAATATCTTATCTATCTATCTTATCTATCTTATCTATCTATAAAAAACTGAATACCTTGTGCTGGCCAACCATTCGCAAGGCGGGTTAGATTGACCAGCAAGGATTGAAATTCGCATTCGAGCGAATATCGTATCTATCTATCTTATCTATCTATCTTATCTATCTATAAAAAACTGAATACCTGGTACCGGCCAACCATTCGCAAAGCGGGTTAGATTGACCAGCAAGGATTGAAATTCGCATTCGAGCGAATATCGTATCTATCTATCTTATCTATCTATAAAAAACTGAATACCTGGTACCGGCCAACCATTCGCAAGGCGGGTTAGATTGACCAGCAAGGATTGAAATTCGCATTCGAGCGAATATCGTATCTATCTATCTTATCTATCTATCTTATCTATCTATAAAAAACTGAATACCTGGTACCGGCCAACCATTCGCAAGGCGGGTTAGATTGACCAGCAAGGATTGAAATTCGCATTCGAGCGAATATCGTATCTATCTATCTTATCTATCTATCTTATCTATCTATAAAAAACTGAATACCTGGTACCGGCCAACCATTCGCAAGGCGGGTTAGATTGACCGGCAAGGATTGAAATTCGCATCCGAGCGAATATCTTATCTATCTATCTTATCTATCTTATCTATCTACAAAAAACTGAATACCTGGTACCGGCCAACCATTCGCAAGGCGGGTTAGATTGACCAGCAAGGATTGAAATTCGCATTCGAGCGAATATCGTATCTATCTATCTTATCTATCTATCTTATCTATCTATAAAAAACTGAATACCTGGTACCGGCCAACCATTCGCAAGGCGGGTTAGATTGACCAGCAAGGATTGAAATTCGCATTCGAGCGAATATCGTATCTATCTATCTTATCTATCTATAAAAAACTGAATACCTGGTACCGGCCAACCATTCGCAAGGCGGGTTAGATTGACCAGCAAGGATTGAAATTCGCATTCGAGCGAATATCGTATCTATCTATCTTTTCTATCTATCTTATCTATCTATAAAAAACTGAATACCTGGTACCGGCCAACCATTCGCAAGGCGGGTTAGATTGACCAGCAAGGATTGAAATTCGCATTCGAGCGAATATCGTATCTATCTATCTTATCTATCTATCTTATCTATCTATAAAAAACTGAATACCTGGTACCGGCCAACCATTCGCAAGGCGGGTTAGATTGACCGGCAAGGATTGAAATTCGCATCCGAGCGAATATCGTATCTATCTATCTTATCTATCTTATCTATCTATAAAAAACTGTATGGCTGGTGCCGGCAAATCATTCGCAAGGCGGGGTTAGGGTGACCGGCAAGGATTCAAATTCACATCCGAGCAAGTCAACCTGAACAAGGGCCTATGGCCTATGGATTGGCTAGACACGTTTTTTAGTGTGAATGTATACCGGGTACATATTATCAGTAATTAATATTATTAATTACCTGTCTTGTGTCTCCTGTGTCGGTACTTCGTCATTGATCGTTGTCTTGAATCGAAGTTTGCAGTTACCTAAAAAAATAAGAAAAGAGGTGTGATAATATGTTCTCGATACACATTGACACAAAAAAAGGCACTATACTGTATCAATCAATCTATCTATCTATCTTATCTATCTTATCTATCTATAAAAAACTGAATACCTTGTGCTGGCCAACCATTCGCAAGGCGGGTTAGATTGACCAGCAAGGATTGAAATTCGCATTCGAGCGAATATCGTATCTATCTATCTTATCTATCTATAAAAAACTGAATACCTGGTACCGGCCAACCATTCGCAAGGCGGGTTAGATTGACCAGCAAGGATTGAAATTCGCATTCGAGCGAATATCGTATCTATCTATCTTATCTATCTATCTTATCTATCTATAAAAAACTGAATACCTGGTACCGGCCAACCATTCGCAAGGCGGGTTAGATTGACCAGCAAGGATTGAAATTCGCATTCGAGCGAATATCGTATCTATCTATCTTATCTATCTATCTTATCTATCTATAAAAAACTGAATACCTGGTACCGGCCAACCATTCGCAAGGCGGGTTAGATTGACCGGCAAGGATTGAAATTCGCATCCGAGCGAATATCGTATCTATCTATCTTATCTATCTATAAAAAACTGTATGGCTGGTGCCGGCAAATCATTCGCAAGGCGGGGTTAGGGTGACCGGCAAGGATTCAAATTCACATCCGAGCAAGTCAACCTGAACAAGGGCCTATGGCCTATGGATTGGCTAGACACGTTTTTTAGTGTGAATGTATACCGGGTACATATTATCAGTAATTAATATTATTAATTACCTGTCTTGTGTCTCCTGTGTCGGTACTTCGTCATTGATCGTTGTCTTGAATCGAAGTTTGCAGTTACCTAAAAAAATAAGAAAAGAGGTGTGATAATATGTTCTCGATACACATTGACACAAAAAAAGGCACTATACTGTATCAATCAATCTATCTATCTATCTTATCTATCTTATCTATCTATAAAAAACTGAATACCTTGTGCTGGCCAACCATTCGCAAGGCGGGTTAGATTGACCAGCAAGGATTGAAATTCACATTCGAGCGAATATCGTATCTATCTATCTTATCTATCTATCTTATCTATCTATAAAAAACTGAATACCTGGTACCGGCCAACCATTCGCAAGGCGGGTTAGATTGACCAGCAAGGATTGAAATTCGCATTCGAGCGAATATCGTATCTATCTATCTTATCTATCTTATCTATCTATAAAAAACTGAATACCTGGTACCGGCCAACCATTCGCAAGGCGGGTTAGATTGACCAGCAAGGATTGAAATTCGCATTCGAGCGAATATCGTATCTATCTATCTTATCTATCTATCTTATCTATCTATAAAAAACTGAATACCTGGTACCGGCCAACCAATCGCAAGGCGGGTTAGATTGACCAGCAAGGATTGAAATTCGCATTCGAGCGAATATCGTATCTATCTATCTTATCTATCTATCTTATCTATCTATAAAAAACTGAATACCTGGTACCGGCCAACCATTCGCAAGGCGGGTTAGATTGACCGGCAAGGATTGAAATTCGCATCCGAGCGAATATCGTATCTATCTATCTTATCTATCTATAAAAAACTGTATGGCTGGTGCGGGCAAATCATTCGCAAGGCGGGGTTAGGGTGACCGGCAAGGATTCAAATTCACATCCGAGCAAGTCAACCTGAACAAGGGCCTATGGCCTATGGATTGGCTAGACACGTTTTTTAGTGTGAATGTATACCGGGTACATATTATCAGTAATTAATATTATTAATTACCTGTCTTGTGTCTCCTGTGTCGGTACTTCGTCATTGATCGTTGTCTTGAATCGAAGTTTGCAGTTACCTAAAAAAATAAGAAAAGAGGTGTGATAATATGTTCTCGATACACATTGACACAAAAAAAGGCACTATACTGTATCAATCAATCTATCTATCTATCTTATCTATCTTATCTATCTATAAAAAACTGAATACCTTGTGCTGGCCAACCATTCGCAAGGCGGGTTAGATTGACCAGCAAGGATTGAAATTCGCATTCGAGCGAATATCGTATCTATCTATCTTATCTATCTATCTTATCTATCTATAAAAAACTGAATACCTGGTACCGGCCAACCATTCGCAAGGCGGGTTAGATTGACCAGCAAGGATTGAAATTCGCATTCGAGCGAATATCGTATCTATCTATCTTATCTATCTATAAAAAACTGAATACCTGGTACCGGCCAACCATTCGCAAGGTGGGTTAGATTGACCAGCAAGGATTGAAATTCGCATTCGAGCGAATATCGTATCTATCTATCTTATCTATCTATCTTATCTATCTATAAAAAACTGAATACCTGGTACCGGCCAACCATTCGCAAGGCGGGTTAGATTGACCGGCAAGGATTGAAATTCGCATCCGAGCGAATATCGTATCTATCTATCTTATCTATCTATAAAAAACTGTATGGCTGGTGCCGGCAAATCATTCGCAAGGCGGGGTTAGGGTGACCGGCAAGGATTCAAATTCACATCCGAGCAAGTCAACCTGAACAAGGGCCTATGGCCTATGGATTGGCTAGACACGTTTTTTAGTGTGAATGTATACCGGGTACATATTATCAGTAATTAATATTATTAATTACCTGTCTTGTGTCTCCTGTGTCGGTACTTCGTCATTGATCGTTGTCTTGAATCGAACTTTGCAGTTACCTAAAAAAATAAGAAAAGAGGTGTGATAATATGTTCTCGATACACATTGACACAAAAAAAGGCACTATACTGTATCAATCAATCTATCTATCTATCTTATCTATCTTATCTATCTATAAAAAACTGAATACCTTGTGCTGGCCAACCATTCGCAAGGCGGGTTAGATTGACCAGCAAGGATTGAAATTCGCATTCGAGCGAATATCGTATCTATCTATCTTATCTATCTATCTTATCTATCTATAAAAAACTGAATACCTGGTACCGGCCAACCATTCGCAAGGCGGGTTAGATTGACCAGCAAGGATTGAAATTCGCATTCGAGCGAATATCGTATCTATCTTATCTATCTATCTTATCTATCTATAAAAAACTGAATACCTGGTACCGGCCAACCATTCGCAAGGCGGGTTAGATTGACCAGCAAGGATTGAAATTCGCATTCGAGCGAATATCGTATCTATCTATCTTATCTATCTATCTTATCTATCTATAAAAAACTGAATACCTGGTACCGGCCAACCATTCGCAAGGCGGGTTAGATTGACCAGCAAGGATTGAAATTCGCATTCGAGCGAATATCGTATCTATCTATCTTATCTATCTATCTTATCTATCTATAAAAAACTGAATACCTGGTACCGGCCAACCATTCGCAAGGCGGGTTAGATTGACCGGCAAGGATTGAAATTCGCATCCGAGCGAATATCGTATCTATCTATCTTATCTATCTATAAAAAACTGTATGGCTGGTGCCGGCAAATCATTCGCAAGGCGGGGTTAGGGTGACCGGCAAGGATTCAAATTCACATCCGAGCAAGTCAACCTGAACAAGGGCCTATGGCCTATGGATTGGCTAGACACGTTTTTTAGTGTGAATGTATACCGGGTACATATTATCAGTAATTAATATTATTAATTACCTGTCTTGTGTCTCCTGTGTCGGTACTTCGTCATTGATCGTTGTCTTGAATCGAAGTTTGCAGTTACCTAAAAAAATAAGAAAAGAGGTGTGATAATATGTTCTCGATACACATTGACACAAAAAAAGGCACTATACTGTATCAATCTATCTATCTATCTTATCTATCTTATCTATCTATAAAAAACTGAATACCTTGTGCTGGCCAACCATTCGCAAGGCGGGTTAGATTGACCGGCAAGGATTGAAATTCGCATCCGAGCGAATATCTTATCTATCTATCTTATCTATCTTATCTATCTATAAAAAACTGAATACCTGGTACCGGCCAACCATTCGCAAGGCGGGTTAGATTGACCAGCAAGGATTGAAATTCGCATTCGAGCGAATATCGTATCTATCTATCTTATCTATCTATCTTATCTATCTATAAAAAACTGAATACCTGGTACCGGCCAACCATTCGCAAGGCGGGTTAGATTGACCAGCAAGGATTGAAATTCGCATTCGAGCGAATATCGTATCTATCTATCTATCTTATCTATCTATAAAAAACTGAATACCTGGTACCGGCCAACCATTCGCAAGGCGGGTTAGATTGACCGGCAAGGATTGAAATTCGCATCCGAGCGAATATCGTATCTATCTATCTTATCTATCTATAAAAAACTGTATGGCTGGTGCCGGCAAATCATTCGCAAGGCGGGGTTAGGGTGACCGGCAAGGATTCAAATTCACATCCGAGCAAGTCAACCTGAACAAGAGCCTATGGCCTATGGATTGGCTAGACACGTTTTTTAGTGTGAATGTATACCGGGTACATATTATCAGTAATTAATATTATTAATTACCTGTCTTGTGTCTCCTGTGTCGGTACTTCGTCATTGATCGTTGTCTTGAATCGAAGTTTGCAGTTACCTAAAAAAATAAGAAAAGAGGTGTGATAATATGTTCTCGATACACATTGACACAAAAAAAGGCACTATACCTGTATGTACTGTATCAATCAATCTAACTATATATCTATCTTATCTATCTATCTTATCTATCTATCTTATCTATCATCAATTTATTAAAAATTGGTGGGGCTTAAAAAGGGCCCCGCTCGACACTAGTGATATGCTTCTGAGGAAGGGTTGTTGAGCCTGAAAGCGAGCTTAAGCTGATCACTGCTGCCGACTGGACCCCTTGGGATTGCCTGTTGTGGACCATACCCCTGTCTGCCATCAGTCCTTTGGTGGATTCTCTATACCCCATTGTGGGTTAAATGCGAAATATACCCTTTTATCATGGTCATCCAAAAGTGACCCACACATTTAATTGTGTAAGTGTGTATACTGCATATGTGTATTTTCGCCAAGGTTTGCACAAAAACTGTTTTTCTGCATCTGTCCTATGAATCCATTTGGTGAAGGTTCACTCTTTAAGTGAAACCCAGGCTGAGAATCACAAGGGTGCGCTATAGATTAACACCTTTTAAAAAACTGAATGGCTGGTGCCAGCCAACCATTCGCAAGGCGGGGTTAGGGTGACCGGCAAGGATTCAAATTCGCATCCGAGCGAGTCAACCTGAACATGGGTGGTGGATTGGGTGGTGGATGGGTGGTGGATTGGCTAGACACGTTTTTTTAGTGTGAATGTATACCGGGTACATATTATCAGTAATTAATATTATATTATTTATTACCTGTCTCCCCCCTCCCGTGCTGGTCAGAGGCTCTCTGCGGGAACAGGTGAGCTTACACCTGACCACCCGTGGGGCCCGCCCGTTGATGCTATCGGCGGGTGGTGCCTACAACCCCCCCCTGTGCTGGTCAGCGCCGTGGCTATCTGTGGGTGAGATTACACCCGCCCTAGGTCAGGCGGTGGGTGTAAGCTCACCCGCAGATAGCCACGACGCTATCTGCCTGCGCGGCATGGATGATAAGTGCCGGCAAGTGCTATGAGAAGTGCTATGTTGAAGGGAGGGGGGGCGGTGATAGAGAAGTGACTCCCGCGGCTGGGGGGGGGGGGGGGGGGGTGGCGGCGGGGGAAGATTTGCCTAGGGTGCCGGGACAGCTCGCACCGGCCCTGATCACACACTCCCTTCCAATGCACTATATCGCACTCCCTCCCCCTGCGCTATATCACACTCCCTCGCCCTGTGCTATATCACACACCAGTGGCATAACTAGGGCTCCGCAGCCCCAATGGTGGGGTCACAGCGCTCTCACGGAGGCTGCCAAAGGCCAGGAGTCCTGTGTGAGCTCTGCAGCTGCAGCCAATAAGGAAACGCAGACTTGTCCGCCTCTGGCTGTCTGTGTGAGGGCTCTCAGTGACCCGCCCCATGACCCGCTGATGAGTGGGTCACTGAGCGTCCTCACACAGACAGCCAGAGAGCTCCCACTTCTACCCTGCCCACCGCTCCCCCTTCCTCACTGCGTAATGGAGAGAGTGTCCATCAGCCACTGGGCAGAGCCTGCTGCTCAATTCAGGATACTCTCCTCCCGGGCCTCACTGACGGATTAAAGCAGCACAGGTACTGTTCATTCTGTACCTGCGCTGTCAGTGTGTACCTGCGCTGTCAGTATGTACCTGCTCTGTATGTGTGTAGGAGGGGGATGGCACCAGAATTTATTTTGGCTGGGTGGAGCTACTTTTCTAGTTACGTCACTGTCACTCACCCTGCATTCTGTACTCTATTACACTGATACACTCCCTCGCCCATGGCTTGTGTTCTCACACACTCCCACCCCCTGTGGTCTGCGTTTATTACACTGATGTTCTCCTTCACCCGACAGTCTGCACTCTATCACACTGATGTTCTCCTTCACCTTCCGGCCTTTACCTACACGCTCCCTCTCCCCAAGTTGTACGCTCTATCACACTGGCACGCTCCCTCTCCCCGAGACGTACGCTTTATCACACCCCCTGAGCTTTATCACACTCACTTGCTCCCTCATCCTGCGCTCTATCACACTGACGTGCTCCATCACCCTATGACCTGTGATCTTTCACCCTGATGCACTCCCTCCCTTTGAGGCATGCACTCTGTCACGCAGTCCCTAACCTTAACTTACTCCACCACCTTACCCACCCTCCCTGCAAGCCTAAAGGCCCCCATACATTAGGCCGACTTGTCCTTAGGACAAGTCGGACCCAATTCTCCTGTGAGCCGCCCGGCAGCTCCCCGGGAGGCTCACATAAAATTTGGCACTTGATGAGCCAGATTTACATGTGATAAATCGCATGCGATTTATCACATGTAAAACAAACGGGGAGCTGCAGGGCGGTGAGGAGCAGTGGGGGCGGGCAGCGGCAGTAGTGGGGGCGGGCGGCAGCTCACAAATAAGTTCCCGGCGGGTGATGCTGACCTGGCCGGCATGCTGTGGTCTCAAATACAGTAGTAGCGCTGCCGCTCTCAGCCAATCACAGAACGGCCGGTCATTTGACAGCTATTTTGAAAATCTAATAGCCGCCGCTGTGCGTCCCGCAGCGGCAGCGCTACTACTGTATTTGTGACCACAGCATGCCGGCCAGGTCAGCATCACCCGCCGGGAACTTATTTGTGAGCTGCCGCCCGCCCCCACTACTGCCGCTGCTATTTGTGATCACAGCCGGCCAGGTCAGTGTGTCTGCCCGCCGTGCTCCCCCGCCCCCCGGTGTCTGCATGCATATGCCTGACAGGTGGGCAGGCATATGCATAGCATACAGGGAGGTCGGATGATCTTATGTGCTGACCGTCCGACCTCCCTGATCCGGTCCGATGCGCACGGGACCGCGCATCGGATCGGATCATACATCACACACCTGCGATTTTGGGGCGATTTCATCTGGTTATCGTCCCAAAGTGCCGAAATCGGATGAAATCGTCCCAAAATCGTATAGTGTATGGGGGCCTTTAGCCTGACTGCATCCTAATTCAACACCCTTGGCTGATTTACATGTGCCGCACACTAGTTTAGTTTATTAACGCAGACACAACAAAACCCAATATGGCAGCAGTGCAAAGCCAGTTGTGCCTCTCCCTGTAGATACTGACACACACATACACTCTGGGCAGCCACTTCTCTCCCTCTTGCTGTGGAATCAGGCCAGTTCTGTGTAGCTCCGCCCCGGGCCGGTGCAAGGATGTTTGGTGCCCTCCTGCAAACTATAAATTTGTGCTTCCTCTCCCATACTTAATAAAGGGACAATGCCCACCGCACACCGCAAAAAAAAAGGAGGTATGGCCATACAATAGTACCAATTGAAATGACTCAGCAGCACAATCTTGTTCACATTACACAGCACATAGCGCACACAGGGTACTCAATGTCTGGATTCCCACATCGGTCTCCTAACCGCTTGGTTTCTGAACATTGGTAAATCATACAAAATCTGTCTTGTAACAAATTTGGCAGGCTGACAGCTGGGAGTGCAGTGCTTAACTTACTGTACTGCCGCACATGGGCCTGTTCTGCATCGGACGTGCACGGCATCACTGGTGTGTGTAGTGGAGCTTCCTTCTGCTGGGTGGGGGCTTGAAGCCTCTTCAGTTGTACCCGCAGGCTTTCTGTAATGCAAGAAAGCTGTGATGGGTAACGCGCTTAGGGGATGGGGCCACAAGTGACAAGTATGCCCACAGAAAATCTTCCCACTATAGGTGACCCTCCAGTGCTCGAAGTAGCGGTATAACATACCACTGTATAATGCCCCACTATATATATATACGAAAAATCTATCCAATTAGATTTGAAACGTTGGCAGAAGTTCCCAAGTGTGGTCTGTTTATTTCTAACGCAAACCCTGCTGAGTGCCATCCGTCTCTACCCCTTATATATATATATATATATAACCCAGGACAAACGAGGCGGCACTCGAAGACTTGTGAAAAAATCAAATGCGTGTATTCAAAGACATCAGATGTCTTTGAATACACGCATTTGATTTTTTCACAAGTCTTCGAGTGCCGCCTTGTTTGTCCTGGGTTATATTATATTCTGTGCTGGTTAGCACATCTAGGAAGGCACCGGAGCAAGCCATCCCCTTGTGGGACGTTGGAGTGCCGGAGCATCATCGCATCATATATATATATATATCAGCCCGGCACTCTTGCCTGAATAATGTCCAGCTGCCGATGGTGCCTTCCTGAGTAGATTTTTAGTGGTCGACAGGAACATAGGCGGCACTCAGCGGACTTGGTAAAAAAATTTTTTTAATCACACCAAAGTGAAATAAATCCCAACGTTTCGGAGCAAACGTACACCTTGAAAAAGGAGCACGTTTGTTCCGAAACGTTGGGATTTATTTCACTTTGCTGTGATTAAAAAATTTTTTTTACCAAGTCCGCTGAGTGCCGCCTATGTTCCTGTCGACCACTATATATATATATGAAAGAGCTGACACATGTGCCTTTTGTGGGGTCGCTGGTAGACGCATTGGATGGCTGCCAATCGACCTCTGGTCATATGCGGCCAACGTTTCGGCGCCCATATAGCCCCTTTGTCAAACATTGGCCGCATATGACCAGAGGTCGATTGGCAGCCATCCAATGCGTCTACCAGCGACCCCACAAAAGGCACATGTGTCAGCTCTTTCATTCTGGTGCCCCTCCCCCCGCTAACACAACTCTGATATCTACTGATGGACCGGCTTAGCCGTAAGAACTTCACTGACAGCCGCTCTCATCAGAGGGGAAGTGCGGCATGTCAGCACCGCAGGGTACACACACGGGAACAGCTAACAGCCACTGTGCTGCAGAGGGGATCAGTGGCCACTCGCCTACTTGAGCCAGGGAGAGACTCGGGGCATCCAGCAGGGCTTGCGGTTACCATGCAGCAAGATGAGCTGACAGCCGGTGTAAGCAGAAGGGGGTGGGTGCACCTGGATGATCTGACAAGTGCTTAACGCTGTAAAGCGGCTGTCAGTTCTAGTTCCAGGTGACCCCTGCCGCCCTGACACGCTGCTGATCTCCTCTGCTTACAGCAGCTGTCAGCTCTAGTTCCAGGTGACCCCTGCCGCCCTTACACGCTGCTGATCTCCTCTGCTTACAGCGGCGGTGAGCTCTAGTTCCAGGTGACCCCTGCCACCCTGACACGCTGCTGATCTCCTCTGCTTACAGCAGCTGTCAGCTCTAGTTCCAGGTGACCCCTGCCACCCTGACACGCTGCTGATCTCCTCTGCTTACAGCAGCTGTCAGCTCTAGTTCCAGGTGACCCCTGCCACCCTAACACGCCGCTGATCTCCTCTGCTTACAGCGGCGGTGAGCTCTAGTTCCAGGTGACCCCTGCCACCCTGACACACTGCTGATCTCCTCTGCTTACAGCAGCTGTCAGCTCTAGTTCCAGGTGACCCCTGCCACCCTGACACGCCGCTGATCTCCTCTGCTTACAGCGGCTGTCAGCTCTAGTTCCAGGTGACCCCTGACACGCCGCTGATCTCCTCTGCTTACAGCGGCTGTCAGCTCTAGTTCCAGGTGACCCCTGCCACCCTGACACGCCTCTGATCTCCTCTGCTTACAGCGGCTGTGAGCTCAGCGACTCTTACAGCTGCTCTCGGCTGCACTGACGCGCTGCTTAGGTCTCTGGCAGGGCCCAGTCATAAGGGCAGGGAGATTTCAGTACATTATAAAATGGGCAGGGTGCTGCGCCCTGCAAAACAACAAAACAAGGCTACTGGGAACACTATAAATATATACACACACAAACAGATAGATATCCACCATTACATATATGTAGATTGATATAGATACTGTAGATAGATAGATAGATAGATAGATAGATAGATAGATAGATAGACAGACAGAGACACATAGATAGATGATAGACAGACACATAGATAGATATACAGAGACACATAGATGATAGATAGACAGAGATACATAGATAGATGATAGATAGACAGAGACATATAGATAATAGACAGACAGACAGATAATCACTAAACTCACTTAGTTCCTCTGTACTGGTCCAGGGCAGTCTCTCTATTGTTCATGGCAGGTGATGAGATGCCTCCATGGATATGGGGACATCCAGTGGCTCCTGGCAGTACTGCAGTCAGCAGTAACTGCAGCACTCTTCTCTCTTTTGTTGTCCTTGTAGCTCCGCCCCCAGCCAAGTCCGTGTAGCTCCGCCCCCCGCCGAGTCGCAGGCAGCCTGAGTCTGACAGGCAGCCTCATAAGTGGGGTGAGGGACCGGCCCGCCGGGAAACTACCCGGTGTCCCGGCATACCAATCCGCCCCTGCAAGCAAGTGGCCCATCACCATTGCCATCGTTTCACCACCCTATCCTCTTCCATCTAGTATGCAGCAAAGATTAAACAATCCTTCCACACACACACACACATAACAGAAATGGAGACAGTGCGCGCCGAAGGCAACACCGTAATGACAATTAAATATAAAGCCACACACCGTAATGCCCATTACACATAATGCCACACCATAATGCCCATTACACATAATGCCAACCTAATAATGCCAATTACATATAATGCCACACACCGTAATGCCAATTACATATAATGCCACACACCGAAATGCCAATTACCTATAATGCCACACACCGAAATGCCCATTACACATAATGCCACACCGTAATGCCTATTAAATATAATGCCACACACCGTAATGCCCATTACACATAATGCCACACCATAATGCCCATTACACATAATGCCAATGCCATAATGCCAAATACATATAATGCCACACACTGTAATGCCAATTACATATAATGCCACACATTGAAATGCCCATTACACATAACGCCACACCGTAATGCCAATTAAATATAATGTCATCACCATAATGCCCATTATACATAATACCAACAACGTAATGCCCATTACACATAATGCCACACCGTAATGGCCATTACACATAATGCCACACCGTAATGCCAATTAAATATAATGCCACACACAGTAATGCCCATTACACATAATGCCATCACCATAATGCCCATTATACATAATGCCAACCTAATAATGCCAATTACATATAATGCCAACCTAATAATGCCAATTACATATAATGCCACACATCGAAATGCCCATTACACATAACGCCACACCGTAATGCCCATTACACATAATGCCATCACCATAATGCCCATTATACATAATACCAACAACGTAATGTCCATAAAACATAATGCCAAATGCCATAATGCCCATTAAGCATAATGCCAATACTGTAATGCCCATTAAACTAAATAATTATACCATATAAATGCTGCTTACCCATATCGCTTGTTGCCAGGGGTTACATGCTTCTTGACAGGTGTTTCATTATTGCCATGGGGATTTTTTGCCAGGGGGGAGCCAGGGTACATGCTCGTCGCCAAGGGGTTCCATTTAAATAGCGCGCCAGCGCTACCCGAATCAGCACTTCCGGGTAGCGCTGGCCACGCTGTTCTCTTCTGACAGACACTAGAGGTATAGCAGTACCTCTAGTGTCTGTCTCCTATAAGGCGGCGGCCATTTTGGGAGAGGTCGTCACCCTATATTCGGCCGGGAGTGTGCTGGACACACGGAGGTGGCCGGCGGCTGCAGCGGTGATGGCTGGGCTGCAGCAGCGTGTGCAAGATGCACACAGCGGCGCAGCCAGCAGCTAGTCATACCGGCCTGGGGGGCATGTGGCACTCTGCCCCCCCCCCCCCCCGGCCCAGCCCGCCTCTGTTTATTTTATTTCCATTTTTATTTTGATTGTTATTTTCATTATATTTTATGATTTTTCATTATCTAGTAAATGTATATGTGTAGGTTGTGCTAATAGATCTAAATTATTTACACTGGTGTGCAATTGCACAGAATCAACTGTATTTGTGTACCAATAAATTTTATCTAAATTTTACTTAAATATATTGAGTTTCTATTCACTTCAGCTCCCCTTGCTAGTTGTTTTTACGCCCTATACTCTATTGCGCTATGGAAGTATTTACAGAAACCATCCTACAAACCCCTTATAGCCGTATCAGCACCGACACCAGCGGTATCTGGATGATGCATCAACTGTCAATAGGTCAACACCATATGGTCGACATGCATTAGGTTGACAGATTAAAGCTTGACAGTGCTACAAGTCGACAGGTGCAAAAGTACAAAATGACATTGATCCACGTGGACTACAATTGGGAATAGTAACTCGTGCTGAGTGCTGTGGTGGAGGAGTGAGGCCCCTCGCCCACAGCAAGACCACAAGGATAATTTGGCTTAGATATGGTGAACCATACCTCCCAAAGGGCTGGCACTACAGGGGCGGAGCTGCATGGAAGTCGGGTGTGGTCTGTGGTAGGGGGTGTGGCCTAGCGCCATGCCCCCGTTTCCATCATTTTCGGTGTGTGCCCAGCGCTCCCTCTTATAAATCCACCCCAGACACCAGCCAGGGTGTATACAGCTATAGTGGGGGATTATTCTCTATATAACACACTATATATCTGACAGAGTCACCTACCAATCAGCTTATAGAAAGCATTCAGCTCCTCATTCTCCTCATTCTCAGAGAGTGATGGCTTCTTTATTATGGGAGCAGAACTCTCATCAAGGCAGCTCTGATGCCTCTTTCTGTAACACAGAGATCAGCAGAAACCATGTTATACTCATGCAGAAGACTAAATAAAGTCACTTATAGTCGGTCCTATTATAGGGCTGCACCCTGTAGTGAAGCCAGATGCAGTCTGTGAGACTGCACTGGCTTCACTGTGACTGGCAGTGACTTCCTATTGGAAGTCCGACCTGCCAGTCACCAAGGCAGTCCGATTGGGAGATGCTCCCTCCCTGCTGGACACCTCTCTACGGGCTGCCAAGCGTAAGCCCCTAAAACCAGGGAATATTGCGCATGTGCAGTACCTACATCTGTACTGCGCACACACTGGTCCCGGTGCCTGTCATCTGTATTATACAGGCCCTGGGACCATGATTCCCCTTCTATGGGCTGTTGCCACGCAGCCCATAAAACCGGGGTGGGGAACCTCAGGCCCGGGGGCCGTATGCGGCCCCTGTAGCCAGTCTGAGTGGCCCTCCCACCCTCCTGGCTTCTTTGCCGGAAGTCAAGTACAGGGGAATTTTCGCGAGAGGTCCGTAGTTCTCACGAGATTCCTCTTAATCAACAGCAGCCGGAGATTGTCAGTCCTATTCAGCAGCAGCAGACCCACGCAGAGCGTGGGACTGCTGCAGCAGGTCAATTTGTAAGAGACATTTTTCACATATGCCCCGAAGGATTTTTTCCCCAAACAAATGGCCCCTGGCACAAAAAAGGTTCCCCACCCCTGCCATAAAAGCTGGCCGCATGCGCAGAACAGAGGTTTGTACTTTGCATGCGCCAGTCCTGGTGCCTGTCATCATAGCACAGGCGCAGGCAACTCTGCGGGGCCTGGGAGGAGAGGCGGCGGCAATAGAGGGGGTGCTGCTGTGGCCAGAGGCATCCCCCCTCCCCCAAGAAGGTACGAGTAACCACTGGTCCTACAGTATGTCTATAACTGTGTTTTCTGTTATATGTATGTTGCAGCTCTGATGCCTCTTTCTGTAACACAGAGATCAGCAGAAACCATGTTATACTCATGCAGAAGACTAAATAAAGTCCCTTATAGTCAGTCCTATATCTATAACTGCTTTCTGTTATATGTATGTCGCAGATCACAGATGTCCGGCCAGGTCTCAATTTTATAACTGTAGCCCATTGGGAACTTTGGGTCTGATTCCGATCTGTACACAGCAGCCCATACTGTACCTCCCAACTGAGGCGATATGCATGGAACAGACATGATTTTTTGTGACTGTCCCGCATCCCGCCTCTGGGCAGAAGTATACTGTGTTGGGGGATGGCAGTTGGGAGCATGGCAGTTGGGAGACCACCTGTCACTTGCTGTCCTGCTTAGCAGAGTATTAGTAAATAGATGATGTGTGCATGTAAACAGCATCTATTCACTTAGGCAGAGGGACAGGGGTATGGCCAGAGTTCTGACCATGCCCCCATAAAGATGTCCGTGATAGGCTGGGCTTAGTGGAATTGGTTGGGACTAATGGGGGCATCTCTGACAGGGCACTGTAGAAATGTCACCTACCTCTTACTCCCCATTCTTCCTCCTATTAGGCTCCTCTACTCCTAGTAATGTGACAAGGAGACACGTCCCCTGCTAAGAAGCAGATGACAGCAAACGCTGCACCCGAATCAGTACAGGAATCAAATACGCAATCGCAAATCCACAACAGCAAATCCGACCAATCTATCTCCAATCCTCCACTCTCACTACTCTAAAGATTCCTCAAAATTCCAATGCCATTATGACATCACAAAGGTAGAGAGGTCAGAGCTCCACCAATCACAGCTAACTCTGGAAATAACAGCCAATCAGCCTATGAGCTGACTGTTGACCAATCAGAAATGAGCAGTGCTCTGTGGTCCCGCCTACTAGCTGCAGGAGATGACTCATCTTCAATTTCAAACTGATGGCGGCATTATACAGGGTCACACACAGTGGCGGCTCCAGAGGAGAGGCTGCAGCATAGTCCAACACTGAACTTGTGGACCAACACCAACTGCCAGTGAGTGCTGGTCAGAGCTGTGCAGCAGTGGTTGGAATGGCAGTTGGTGGGACTCGCCTAATTGATCTATGAACTGTGCTGCAGCCTCTCCTCTAAGGGCACGCCAGCACCACATGTTTAACAGGGGGTGGGCTGCTACTCCTGCAGGAGAGGTGGAAGCTGGGAGAAAACCTGGAGCGGAAGCTGTAGGGGTAGCGCTGCCCTGCTACTTGGCTATACCCCAAGCTAAGGACAGCGGCGACGCAGCTCTGATAGTGCTGCCTTCCAGATATAGCCGCATCGCCGGGCAGCGCTGCGGCTTCCGTTCCAGTGGGAGCAGGAGCCGCACATGATCAGGGGGAGAGCCGCGGGTTGGCCACCCCTGGCGTATACATTCATAAAAATCTCTGTTCTGATACAAATATCAAGAAGTCACAATGTGTAGTTTTGTATAGATGCTGCCTTTCAACCAGTGTGATGCTCTCACACTTAAGGCACAAGTCATTGGATATCAATATCTCTATCAACGCATCTATTAAATTCTGTCTGCAGCAGATCAGTAATATGATTTACTTCAATAGTAGGATTAAATCAATTAGGAGCCCGTGGGGTTAGGATATACGGTGGCCACTGGGCTTTCTCCAGCTCCTGTATAAATTTGTGTGAGGTAGTGATTGGAGGGGGCTGGGGGAAAAAAAGGGTGGAGAGAGATAAAGTATAGTCTAAAACTCCCTGAAAGGGTGATATGAGGTGTTCCCAGACCAACTTTATATACCCTTGACAGAGAGGTAGTGGAGCCTGGTCAAAACATGGAAGGTCCCCCTTCCTGTTTAACAGGCCCCTCGAATCCTCTGGTCAGCTGCCGCCTGTGTAATTAGGTGGGCTTCATGAGTATTGTGGGGGAACACCTCGCCTTTCGGGTGTCAGAGAGGGTATAGATGGCTCTGGGGGCCCTTGAGTGACAGGCAGCTGCTGTCCAGCTTTGTATACCATATGGTCAGGGGAATTAATACATGTGTTTTCTATGGGGAGGTCTCCCTTCACCTCTGACAGGCTGCCACCTGTTTTGTTTAGGTGGGCCTCAGGGGTATTGCGGGTGAGCGGGCCTGTGTGCAGAAAAAGGGGATTCCTATGTGTGGAGTCAATTCGTGGGGTACTGCTGCCCAGTGCCGTCCCTATGTCCCCTGTATAGAAATCTACTAGGTCCCGTGTGTGGTAACATCTCAGCACAGGTGGAGCAGTGGCAGAGCTCCCCGAAGTGCTGCTACGATACGAGAGTCCGGTGCACTAAACGGCAAGGAGCCGCCGGGATACAGCAAGGCTACGTCTTCCACACGCTGACAGACGCGCTGGAGAGACACCCACAGCAGTGGCGCTACTCACACTGTAGCCGTATCATTCACATTGGGTCTCCGTGCCTCAGGTTCAAGCGAAGATGTTTCACCAAACCAACGCTGCTTAGCCCCCACAAAGGACCGGTAATATATAAAAACACACTGCTGCTATACTGTGTCATACAAGTTACCGGGTGCCTGGCCCTGATCATTTAAAATTGGATATGCTCAATATTCTAGTAACACTTGAATCCTTTTAACTTATGGATATCCCTAATTGAGCCTCACGAGCTTAAGGATTTATTCTTATACCCGGACGCGGGTTATTTTACCACATTCATGGACAAGATATTGTGCCTAATATAGGCTGCTAAATCAGTGTTGCCTATTTGTCTGTCCATTGTTTTCCCTCCCTTCCTTTATTTTTTATGTCTCCATTTATTATTTTTCATTTTTTCATGTTTATTTTATTTCCAGTTTTATTTTGATTGTTATTTTCATTATATTTTATGATTTTTCATTATCCAGTAAATGTATATGTGTAAGTTGTGCTAATAGATCTAAATAATTTACACTAGTGTGCAATTGCACAGAATCAACTGTATTTGTGTACCAATAAATTTTATCTAAATTTTACATAAATATATTGAGTTTCTATTCACTTCAGCGCCCCTTGCTAGTTGTTTTTACGCCCTATACTCTAATGCGCTATGGAAGTATTTACAGAAACCATCCTACAAACCCCTTATAGCCGTATCAGCACCGACACCAGCGGTATCTGGATGATGCATCAACTGTCAATAGGTCAACACCATATGGTCGACATGCATTAGGTTGACAGATTAAAGCTCGACAGTGCTACAAGTCGACAGGTGCAAAAGTACAAAATGACATTGATCCACGTGGACTACAATTGGGAATAGTAACTCGTGCTGAGTGCTGTGGTGGAGGAGTGAGGCCCCTCGCCCACAGCAAGACCACAAGGATAATTTGGCTTAGATATGGTGAACCATACCTCCCAAAGGGCTGGCACTACAGGGGCGGAGCTGCATGGAAGTCGGGTGTGGTCTGTGGTAGGGGGTGTGGCCTAGCGCCATGCCCCCGTTTCCATCATTTTCGGTGTGTGCCCAGCGCTCCCTCTTATAAATCCACCCCAGACACCAGCCAGGGTGTATACAGCTATAGTGGGGGATTATTCTCTATATAACACACTATATATCTGACAGAGTCACCTACCAATCAGCTTATAGAAAGCATTCAGCTCCTCATTCTCCTCATTCTCAGAGAGTGATGGCTTCTTTATTATGGGAGCAGAACTCTCATCAAGGCAGCTCTGATGCCTCTTTCTGTAACACAGAGATCAGCAGAAACCATGTTATACTCATGCAGAAGACTAAATAAAGTCACTTATAGTCGGTCCTATTATAGGGCTGCACCCTGTAGTGAAGCCAGATGCAGTCTGTGAGACTGCACTGGCTTCACTGTGACTGGCAGTGACTTCCTATTGGAAGTCCGACCTGCCAGTCACCAAGGCAGTCCGATTGGGAGATGCTCCCTCCCTGCTGGACACCTCTCTACGGGCTGCCAAGCGTAAGCCCCTAAAACCAGGGAATATTGCGCATGTGCAGTACCTACATCTGTACTGCGCACACACTGGTCCCGGTGCCTGTCATCTGTATTATACAGGCCCTGGGACCATGATTCCCCTTCTATGGGCTGTTGCCACGCAGCCCATAAAACCGGGGTGGGGAACCTCAGGCCCGGGGGCCGTATGCGGCCCCTGTAGCCAGTCTGAGTGGCCCTCCCACCCTCCTGGCTTCTTTGCCGGAAGTCAAGTACAGGGGAATTTTCGCGAGAGGTCCGTAGTTCTCACGAGATTCCTCTTAATCAACAGCAGCCGGAGATTGTCAGTCCTATTCAGCAGCAGCAGACCCACGCAGAGCGTGGGACTGCTGCAGCAGGTCAATTTGTAAGAGACATTTTTCACATATGCCCCGAAGGATTTTTTCCCCAAACAAATGGCCCCTGGCACAAAAAAGGTTCCCCACCCCTGCCATAAAAGCTGGCCGCATGCGCAGAACAGAGGTTTGTACTTTGCATGCGCCAGTCCTGGTGCCTGTCATCATAGCACAGGCGCAGGCAACTCTGCGGGGCCTGGGAGGAGAGGCGGCGGCAATAGAGGGGGTGCTGCTGTGGCCAGAGGCATCCCCCCTCCCCCAAGAAGGTACGAGCCACCACTGGTCCTATGTCTATAACTGTGTTTTCTGTTATATGTATGTTGCAGCTCTGATGCCTCTTTCTGTAACACAGAGATCAGCAGAAACCATGTTATACTCATGCAGAAGACTAAATAAAGTCCCTTATAGTCAGTCCTATATCTATAACTGCTTTCTGTTATATGTATGTCGCAGATCACAGATGTCCGGCCAGGTCTCAATTTTATAACTGTAGCCCATTGGGAACTTTGGGTCTGATTCCGATCTGTACACAGCAGCCCATACTGTACCTCCCAACTGAGGCGATATGCATGGAACAGACATGATTTTTTGTGACTGTCCCGCATCCCGCCTCTGGGCAGAAGTATACTGTGTTGGGGGATGGCAGTTGGGAGCATGGCAGTTGGGAGACCACCTGTCACTTGCTGTCCTGCTTAGCAGAGTATTAGTAAATAGATGATGTGTGCATGTAAACAGCATCTATTCACTTAGGCAGAGGGACAGGGGTATGGCCAGAGTTCTGACCATGCCCCCATAAAGATGTCCGTGATAGGCTGGGCTTAGTGGAATTGGTTGGGACTAATGGGGGCATCTCTGACAGGGCACTGTAGAAATGTCACCTACCTCTTACTCCCCATTCTTCCTCCTATTAGGCTCCTCTACTCCTAGTAATGTGACAAGGAGACACGTCCCCTGCTAAGAAGCAGATGACAGCAAACGCTGCACCCGAATCAGTACAGGAATCAAATACGCAATCGCAAATCCACAACAGCAAATCCGACCAATCTATCTCCAATCCTCCACTCTCACTACTCTAAAGATTCCTCAAAATTCCAATGCCATTATGACATCACAAAGGTAGAGAGGTCAGAGCTCCACCAATCACAGCTAACTCTGGAAATAACAGCCAATCAGCCTATGAGCTGACTGTTGACCAATCAGAAATGAGCAGTGCTCTGTGGTCCCGCCTACTAGCTGCAGGAGATGACTCATCTTCAATTTCAAACTGATGGCGGCATTATACAGGGTCACACACAGTGGCGGCTCCAGAGGAGAGGCTGCAGCATAGTCCAACACTGAACTTGTGGACCAACACCAACTGCCAGTGAGTGCTGGTCAGAGCTGTGCAGCAGTGGTTGGAATGGCAGTTGGTGGGACTCGCCTAATTGATCTATGAACTGTGCTGCAGCCTCTCCTCTAAGGGCACGCCAGCACCACATGTTTAACAGGGGGTGGGCTGCTACTCCTGCAGGAGAGGTGGAAGCTGGGAGAAAACCTGGAGCGGAAGCTGTAGGGGTAGCGCTGCCCTGCTACTTGGCTATACCCCAAGCTAAGGACAGCGGCGACGCAGCTCTGATAGTGCTGCCTTCCAGATATAGCCGCATCGCCGGGCAGCACTGCGGCTTCCGTTCCAGTGGGAGCAGGAGCCGCACATGATCAGGGGGAGAGCCGCGGGTTGGCCACCCCTGGCGTATACATTCATAAAAATCTCTGTTCTGATACAAATATCAAGAAGTCACAATGTGTAGTTTTGTATAGATGCTGCCTTTCAACCAGTGTGATGCTCTCACACTTAAGGCACAAGTCATTGGATATCAATATCTCTATCAACGCATCTATTAAATTCTGTCTGCAGCAGATCAGTAATATGATTTACTTCAATAGTAGGATTAAATCAATTAGGAGCCCGTGGGGTTAGGATATACGGTGGCCACTGGGCTTTCTCCAGCTCCTGTATAAATTTGTGTGAGGTAGTGATTGGAGGGGGCTGGGGGAAAAAAAGGGTGGAGAGAGATAAAGTATAGTCTAAAACTCCCTGAAAGGGTGATATGAGGTGTTCCCAGACCAACTTTATATACCCTTGACAGAGAGGTAGTGGAGCCTGGTCAAAACATGGAAGGTCCCCCTTCCTGTTTAACAGGCCCCTCGAATCCTCTGGTCAGCTGCCGCCTGTGTAATTAGGTGGGCTTCATGAGTATTGTGGGGGAACACCTCGCCTTTCGGGTGTCAGAGAGGGTATAGATGGCTCTGGGGGCCCTTGAGTGACAGGCAGCTGCTGTCCAGCTTTGTATACCATATGGTCAGGGGAATTAATACATGTGTTTTCTATGGGGAGGTCTCCCTTCACCTCTGACAGGCTGCCACCTGTTTTGTTTAGGTGGGCCTCAGGGGTATTGCGGGTGAGCGGGCCTGTGTGCAGAAAAAGGGGATTCCTATGTGTGGAGTCAATTCGTGGGGTACTGCTGCCCAGTGCCGTCCCTATGTCCCCCTGTATAGAAATCTACTAGGTCCCGTGTGTGGTAACATCTCAGCACAGGTGGAGCAGTGGCAGAGCTCCCCGAAGTGCTGCTACGATACGAGAGTCCGGTGCACTAAACGGCAAGGAGCCGCCGGGATACAGCAAGGCTACGTCTTCCACACGCTGACAGACGCGCTGGAGAGACACCCACAGCAGTGGCGCTACTCACACTGTAGCCGTATCATTCACATTGGGTCTCCGTGCCTCAGGTTCAAGCGAAGATGTTTCACCAAACCAACGCTGCTTAGCCCCCACAAAGGACCGGTAATATATAAAAACACACTGCTGCTATACTGTGTCATACAAGTTACCGGGTGCCTGGCCCTGATCATTTAAAATTGGATATGCTCAATATTCTAGTAACACTTGAATCCTTTTAACTTATGGATATCCCTAATTGAGCCTCACGAGCTTAAGGATTTATTCTTATACCCGGACGCGGGTTATTTTACCACATTCATGGACAAGATATTGTGCCTAATATAGGCTGCTAAATCAGTGTTGCCTATTTGTCTGTCCATTGTTTTCCCTCCCTTCCTTTATTTTTTATGTCTCCATTTATTATTTTTCATTTTTTCATGTTTATTTTATTTCCAGTTTTATTTTGATTGTTATTTTCATTATATTTTATGATTTTTTATTATCCAGTAAATGTATATGTGTAAGTTGTGCTAATAGATCTAAATAATTTACACTAGTGTGCAATTGCACAGAATCAACTGTATTTGTGTACCAATAAATTTTATCTAAATTTTACATAAATATATTGAGTTTCTATTCACTTCAGCGCCCCTTGCTAGTTGTTTTTACGCCCTATACTCTAATGCGCTATGGAAGTATTTACAGAAACCATCCTACAAACCCCTTATAGCCGTATCAGCACCGACACCAGCGGTATCTGGATGATGCATCAACTGTCAATAGGTCAACACCATATGGTCGACATGCATTAGGTTGACAGATTAAAGCTCGACAGTGCTACAAGTCGACAGGTGCAAAAGTACAAAATGACATTGATCCACGTGGACTACAATTGGGAATAGTAACTCGTGCTGAGTGCTGTGGTGGAGGAGTGAGGCCCCTCGCCCACAGCAAGACCACAAGGATAATTTGGCTTAGATATGGTGAACCATACCTCCCAAAGGGCTGGCACTACAGGGGCGGAGCTGCATGGAAGTCGGGTGTGGTCTGTGGTAGGGGGTGTGGCCTAGCGCCATGCCCCCGTTTCCATCATTTTCGGTGTGTGCCCAGCGCTCCCTCTTATAAATCCACCCCAGACACCAGCCAGGGTGTATACAGCTATAGTGGGGGATTATTCTCTATATAACACACTATATATCTGACAGAGTCACCTACCAATCAGCTTATAGAAAGCATTCAGCTCCTCATTCTCCTCATTCTCAGAGAGTGATGGCTTCTTTATTATGGGAGCAGAACTCTCATCAAGGCAGCTCTGATGCCTCTTTCTGTAACACAGAGATCAGCAGAAACCATGTTATACTCATGCAGAAGACTAAATAAAGTCACTTATAGTCGGTCCTATTATAGGGCTGCACCCTGTAGTGAAGCCAGATGCAGTCTGTGAGACTGCACTGGCTTCACTGTGACTGGCAGTGACTTCCTATTGGAAGTCCGACCTGCCAGTCACCAAGGCAGTCCGATTGGGAGATGCTCCCTCCCTGCTGGACACCTCTCTACGGGCTGCCAAGCGTAAGCCCCTAAAACCAGGGAATATTGCGCATGTGCAGTACCTACATCTGTACTGCGCACACACTGGTCCCGGTGCCTGTCATCTGTATTATACAGGCCCTGGGACCATGATTCCCCTTCTATGGGCTGTTGCCACGCAGCCCATAAAACCGGGGTGGGGAACCTCAGGCCCGGGGGCCGTATGCGGCCCCTGTAGCCAGTCTGAGTGGCCCTCCCACCCTCCTGGCTTCTTTGCCGGAAGTCAAGTACAGGGGAATTTTTGCGAGAGGTCCGTAGTTCTCACGAGATTCCTCTTAATCAACAGCAGCCGGAGATTGTCAGTCCTATTCAGCAGCAGCAGACCCACGCAGAGCGTGGGACTGCTGCAGCAGGTCAATTTGTAAGAGACATTTTTCACATATGCCCCGAAGGATTTTTTCCCCAAACAAATGGCCCCTGGCACAAAAAAGGTTCCCCACCCCATAAAAGCTGGCCGCATGCGCAGAACAGAGGTTTGTACTTTGCATGCGCCAGTCCTGGTGCCTGTCATCATAGCACAGGCGCAGGCAACTCTGCGGGGCCTGGGAGGAGAGGCGGCGGCAATAGAGGGGGTGCTGCTGTGGCCAGAGGCATCCCCCCTCCCCCAAGAAGGTACGAGCCACCACTGGTCCTATGTCTATAACTGTGTTTTCTGTTATATGTATGTTGCAGCTCTGATGCCTCTTTCTGTAACACAGAGATCAGCAGAAACCATGTTATACTCATGCAGAAGACTAAATAAAGTCCCTTATAGTCAGTCCTATATCTATAACTGCTTTCTGTTATATGTATGTCGCAGATCACAGATGTCCGGCCAGGTCTCAATTTTATAACTGTAGCCCATTGGGAACTTTGGGTCTGATTCCGATCTGTACACAGCAGCCCATACTGTACCTCCCAACTGAGGCGATATGCATGGAACAGACATGATTTTTTGTGACTGTCCCGCATCCCGCCTCTGGGCAGAAGTATACTGTGTTGGGGGATGGCAGTTGGGAGCATGGCAGTTGGGAGACCACCTGTCACTTGCTGTCCTGCTTAGCAGAGTATTAGTAAATAGATGATGTGTGCATGTAAACAGCATCTATTCACTTAGGCAGAGGGACAGGGGTATGGCCAGAGTTCTGACCATGCCCCCATAAAGATGTCCGTGATAGGCTGGGCTTAGTGGAATTGGTTGGGACTAATGGGGGCATCTCTGACAGGGCACTGTAGAAATGTCACCTACCTCTTACTCCCCATTCTTCCTCCTATTAGGCTCCTCTACTCCTAGTAATGTGACAAGGAGACACGTCCCCTGCTAAGAAGCAGATGACAGCAAACGCTGCACCCGAATCAGTACAGGAATCAAATACGCAATCGCAAATCCACAACAGCAAATCCGACCAATCTATCTCCAATCCTCCACTCTCACTACTCTAAAGATTCCTCAAAATTCCAATGCCATTATGACATCACAAAGGTAGAGAGGTCAGAGCTCCACCAATCACAGCTAACTCTGGAAATAACAGCCAATCAGCCTATGAGCTGACTGTTGACCAATCAGAAATGAGCAGTGCTCTGTGGTCCCGCCTACTAGCTGCAGGAGATGACTCATCTTCAATTTCAAACTGATGGCGGCATTATACAGGGTCACACACAGTGGCGGCTCCAGAGGAGAGGCTGCAGCATAGTCCAACACTGAACTTGTGGACCAACACCAACTGCCAGTGAGTGCTGGTCAGAGCTGTGCAGCAGTGGTTGGAATGGCAGTTGGTGGGACTCGCCTAATTGATCTATGAACTGTGCTGCAGCCTCTCCTCTAAGGGCACGCCAGCACCACATGTTTAACAGGGGGTGGGCTGCTACTCCTGCAGGAGAGGTGGAAGCTGGGAGAAAACCTGGAGCGGAAGCTGTAGGGGTAGCGCTGCCCTGCTACTTGGCTATACCCCAAGCTAAGGACAGCGGCGACGCAGCTCTGATAGTGCTGCCTTCCAGATATAGCCGCATCGCCGGGCAGCACTGCGGCTTCCGTTCCAGTGGGAGCAGGAGCCGCACATGATCAGGGGGAGAGCCGCGGGTTGGCCACCCCTGGCGTATACATTCATAAAAATCTCTGTTCTGATACAAATATCAAGAAGTCACAATGTGTAGTTTTGTATAGATGCTGCCTTTCAACCAGTGTGATGCTCTCACACTTAAGGCACAAGTCATTGGATATCAATATCTCTATCAACGCATCTATTAAATTCTGTCTGCAGCAGATCAGTAATATGATTTACTTCAATAGTAGGATTAAATCAATTAGGAGCCCGTGGGGTTAGGATATACGGTGGCCACTGGGCTTTCTCCAGCTCCTGTATAAATTTGTGTGAGGTAGTGATTGGAGGGGGCTGGGGGAAAAAAAGGGTGGAGAGAGATAAAGTATAGTCTAAAACTCCCTGAAAGGGTGATATGAGGTGTTCCCAGACCAACTTTATATACCCTTGACAGAGAGGTAGTGGAGCCTGGTCAAAACATGGAAGGTCCCCCTTCCTGTTTAACAGGCCCCTCGAATCCTCTGGTCAGCTGCCACCTGTGTAATTAGGTGGGCTTCATGAGTATTGTGGGGGAACACCTCGCCTTTCGGGTGTCAGAGAGGGTATAGATGGCTCTGGGGGCCCTTGAGTGACAGGCAGCTGCTGTCCAGCTTTGTATACCATATGGTCAGGGGAATTAATACATGTGTTTTCTATGGGGAGGTCTCCCTTCACCTCTGACAGGCTGCCACCTGTTTTGTTTAGGTGGGCCTCAGGGGTATTGCGGGTGAGCGGGCCTGTGTGCAGAAAAAGGGGATTCCTATGTGTGGAGTCAATTCGTGGGGTACTGCTGCCCAGTGCCGTCCCTATGTCCCCTGTATAGAAATCTACTAGGTCCCGTGTGTGGTAACATCTCAGCACAGGTGGAGCAGTGGCAGAGCTCCCCGAAGTGCTGCTACGATACGAGAGTCCGGTGCACTAAACGGCAAGGAGCCGCCGGGATACAGCAAGGCTACGTCTTCCACACGCTGACAGACGCGCTGGAGAGACACCCACATCAGTGGTGCTACTCACACTGTAGCCGTATCATTCACATTGGGTCTCCGTGCCTCAGGTTCAAGCGAAGATGTTTCACCAAACCAACGCTGCTTAGCCCCCACAAAGGACCGGTAATATATAAAAACACACTGCTGCTATACTGTGTCATACAAGTTACCGGGTGCCTGGCCCTGATCATTTAAAATTGGATATGCTCAATATTCTAGTAACACTTGAATCCTTTTAACTTATGGATATCCCTAATTGAGCCTCACGAGCTTAAGGATTTATTCTTATACCCGGACGCGGGTAATTTTCCACATTCATGGACAAGATATTGTGCCTAATATAGGCTGCTAAATCAGTGTTGCCTATTTGTCTGTCCATTGTTTTCCCTCCCTTCCTTTATTTTTTATGTCTCCATTTATTATTTTTCATTTTTTCATGTTTATTTTATTTCCAGTTTTATTTTGATTGTTATTTTCATTATATTTTATGATTTTTCATTATCCAGTAAATGTATATGTGTAAGTTGTGCTAATAGATCTAAATAATTTACACTAGTGTGCAATTGCACAGAATCAACTGTATTTGTGTACCAATAAATTTTATCTAAATTTTACATAAATATATTGAGTTTCTATTCACTTCAGCGCCCCTTGCTAGTTGTTTTTACGCCCTATACTCTAATGCGCTATGGAAGTATTTACAGAAACCATCCTTCAAACCCCTTATAGCCGTATCAGCACCGACACCAGCGGTATCTGGATGATGCATCAACTGTCAATAGGTCAACACCATATGGTCGACATGCATTAGGTTGACAGATTAAAGCTCGACAGTGCTACAAGTCGACAGGTGCAAAAGTACAAAATGACATTGATCCACGTGGACTACAATTGGGAATAGTAACTCGTGCTGAGTGCTGTGGTGGAGGAGTGAGGCCCCTCGCCCACAGCAAGACCACAAGGATAATTTGGCTTAGATATGGTGAACCATACCTCCCAAAGGGCTGGCACTACAGGGGCGGAGCTGCATGGAAGTCGGGTGTGGTCTGTGGTAGGGGGTGTGGCCTAGCGCCATGCCCCCGTTTCCATCATTTTCGGTGTGTGCCCAGCGCTCCCTCTTATAAATCCACCCCAGACACCAGCCAGGGTGTATACAGCTATAGTGGGGGATTATTCTCTATATAACACACTATATATCTGACAGAGTCACCTACCAATCAGCTTATAGAAAGCATTCAGCTCCTCATTCTCCTCATTCTCAGAGAGTGATGGCTTCTTTATTATGGGAGCAGAACTCTCATCAAGGCAGCTCTGATGCCTCTTTCTGTAACACAGAGATCAGCAGAAACCATGTTATACTCATGCAGAAGACTAAATAAAGTCACTTATAGTCGGTCCTATTATAGGGCTGCACCCTGTAGTGAAGCCAGATGCAGTCTGTGAGACTGCACTGGCTTCACTGTGACTGGCAGTGACTTCCTATTGGAAGTCCGACCTGCCAGTCACCAAGGCAGTCCGATTGGGAGATGCTCCCTCCCTGCTGGACACCTCTCTACGGGCTGCCAAGCGTAAGCCCCTAAAACCAGGGAATATTGCGCATGTGCAGTACCTACATCTGTACTGCGCACACACTGGTCCCGGTGCCTGTCATCTGTATTATACAGGCCCTGGGACCATGATTCCCCTTCTATGGGCTGTTGCCACGCAGCCCATAAAACCGGGGTGGGGAACCTCAGGCCCGGGGGCCGTATGCGGCCCCTGTAGCCAGTCTGAGTGGCCCTCCCACCCTCCTGGCTTCTTTGCCGGAAGTCAAGTACAGGGGAATTTTCGCGAGAGGTCCGTAGTTCTCACGAGATTCCTCTTAATCAACAGCAGCCGGAGATTGTCAGTCCTATTCAGCAGCAGCAGACCCACGCAGAGCGTGGGACTGCTGCAGCAGGTCAATTTGTAAGAGACATTTTTCACATATGCCCCGAAGGATTTTTTCCCCAAACAAATGGCCCCTGGCACAAAAAAGGTTCCCCACCCCTGCCATAAAAGCTGGCCGCATGCGCAGAACAGAGGTTTGTACTTTGCATGCGCCAGTCCTGGTGCCTGTCATCATAGCACAGGCGCAGGCAACTCTGCGGGGCCTGGGAGGAGAGGCGGCGGCAATAGAGGGGGTGCTGCTGTGGCCAGAGGCATCCCCCCTCCCCCAAGAAGGTACGAGCCACCACTGGTCCTATGTCTATAACTGTGTTTTCTGTTATATGTATGTTGCAGCTCTGATGCCTCTTTCTGTAACACAGAGATCAGCAGAAACCATGTTATACTCATGCAGAAGACTAAATAAAGTCCCTTATAGTCAGTCCTATATCTATAACTGCTTTCTGTTATATGTATGTCGCAGATCACAGATGTCCGGCCAGGTCTCAATTTTATAACTGTAGCCCATTGGGAACTTTGGGTCTGATTCCGATCTGTACACAGCAGCCCATACTGTACCTCCCAACTGAGGCGATATGCATGGAACAGACATGATTTTTTGTGACTGTCCCGCATCCCGCCTCTGGGCAGAAGTATACTGTGTTGGGGGATGGCAGTTGGGAGCATGGCAGTTGGGAGACCACCTGTCACTTGCTGTCCTGCTTAGCAGAGTATTAGTAAATAGATGATGTGTGCATGTAAACAGCATCTATTCACTTAGGCAGAGGGACAGGGGTATGGCCAGAGTTCTGACCATGCCCCCATAAAGATGTCCGTGATAGGCTGGGCTTAGTGGAATTGGTTGGGACTAATGGGGGCATCTCTGACAGGGCACTGTAGAAATGTCACCTACCTCTTACTCCCCATTCTTCCTCCTATTAGGCTCCTCTACTCCTAGTAATGTGACAAGGAGACACGTCCCCTGCTAAGAAGCAGATGACAGCAAACGCTGCACCCGAATCAGTACAGGAATCAAATACGCAATCGCAAATCCACAACAGCAAATCCGACCAATCTATCTCCAATCCTCCACTCTCACTACTCTAAAGATTCCTCAAAATTCCAATGCCATTATGACATCACAAAGGTAGAGAGGTCAGAGCTCCACCAATCACAGCTAACTCTGGAAATAACAGCCAATCAGCCTATGAGCTGACTGTTGACCAATCAGAAATGAGCAGTGCTCTGTGGTCCCGCCTACTAGCTGCAGGAGATGACTCATCTTCAATTTCAAACTGATGGCGGCATTATACAGGGTCACACACAGTGGCGGCTCCAGAGGAGAGGCTGCAGCATAGTCCAACACTGAACTTGTGGACCAACACCAACTGCCAGTGAGTGCTGGTCAGAGCTGTGCAGCAGTGGTTGGAATGGCAGTTGGTGGGACTCGCCTAATTGATCTATGAACTGTGCTGCAGCCTCTCCTCTAAGGGCACGCCAGCACCACATGTTTAACAGGGGGTGGGCTGCTACTCCTGCAGGAGAGGTGGAAGCTGGGAGAAAACCTGGAGCGGAAGCTGCAGGGGTAGCGCTGCCCTGCTACTTGGCTATACCCCAAGCTAAGGACAGTAATATGATTTACTTCAATAGTAGGATTAAATCAATTAGGAGCCCGTGGGGTTAGGATATACGGTGGCCACTGGGCTTTCTCCATCTCCCGTATAAATTTGTGTGAGGTAGTGATTGGAGGGGGCTGGGGGAAAAAAAGGGTGGAGAGAGATAAAGTATAGTCTAAAACTCCCTGAAAGGGTGATATGAGGTGTTCCCAGACCAACTTTATATACCCTTGACAGCAGAGCCGGCCTTAGGCATAGGCAAACTAGGCAATTGCCTAGGGCATTTGGAATGCCTAGGGGCATCAGCAGCTTCTGCTGATTAAAATGATATGCAGCATGCCTACATTCTGTGTGTGAGTGAGGCTGTATATGAAATAGTGTATTCATGGAAATCACTGTAACATAGCATTCCGTATGCAGGTACAGCCACAGTCGCACACAGAATATAGGCATGTCGCATATCATTTTAATCATTGGAAGCTCCTTGTGTGTCCTGGTCACATAACAATGCAAATAAGACGAATTTTCAGCAAAAAAGGCACCCAACCTTAGCACAACTGGCCAGGAGCTGCATGGCCTATTGAGGCAAGATGTATGAGGAAACATCTGTATCCAAGCAGAGGCAGAGGTCACAGTGTTAGCGGCTGTGCGAGTGCTGTCTGCGGGTGGGCTGGTTGTGCAATAGTGTTCGGTATATGTGTAAGGGGCATTATGTGTGTCATGTATAAATGCATTAATAATGTGCGGCATGTGTATAAGTTCATTAATAATATGCAACATATGTGTAATGGGCATTATGTGTATAAGGGCATTAATAATGTGCAACATATGTGTAAGGGGCATTATGTGTGTAATTATGTGTATGAAGGGCATTAATAAAGGTTGGCATAATGTGTAAGGGGCATTAAGATTATAAGGACATTAATAATGTGTGTCATATGTAAGGGGCATTACTTTGTGGTATTATCAGGGGTACCGAGAGAAAGGGGTAGGGGGTACAAATTACCCAGGACAAAGTCTGATAGAAGGGCCCAGTGGGGGCCCCGGGCCCCCTCCCCTTAAGTGACAGCAGCAGCTGCAGCTCCTCTCCTCTGCCCAGCACACACTGCTTTGTGCTAGGTTGCAGTGTGGCCATGGAGGTGCTTAAAATACAATATTTTCTCAGGATTTTTTTCTAAGGGTATAATGTGAATAATGTGAGGAGTAATGTATATAAGGTAAAGTGGTACTATTGTGTGATGTAACGTGAATAAGGGACACCATCGCATGATATAATGTGAGTAAAGTTGCACTACTGTGTGGCATCATTTGAATTGCGGGTACCAGCGCGCGCGCAGGTGACGTCACCGGCACGCCTGGGAACTTGCGCAAAGCACTGCTGGGACCGCTGGAGACACCGGAGACGGTGCTGGTGGCCTGCCGTGGACGCCGGAGGACTCCATGGAGGCCGAGGGACCATCGGGGACCCACCAGGGGCAGGTAAGTATGGCTAAAAAAAAAATATTCCAAAAACCGGAATATTCCCTTATCCGGAATGCTCGTGGTCCCGAGCATTTCGGATAAGGGATACTCAACCTGTATTGTGTGGCCATGCCCCTTCCCAGCAAGAACACACCCCTGTTTAGGCTGAGCACCGAATGTGTGCACTGTTTCTATTTAAAATATTGCGGGTAGGAGCACCAAAATGATGATTGCTATTATAAGGGCTGATGGTGCTGGGAAAGGGGAGCAGGGTAAGAGGCGAAACTAGTGGCGGTGCTAGGAGGCACCAGCCAAAATCTTGCCTAGGGCATCATTTAGGCTAGGGCCGGCTCTGTAGGAGAGAGTATCGGCTCCTGGTCCACATTACTAGCTACAAATGGCCTTACCTTCTGCAACAAAGCCCCAATGTGCTGCTTTAGTGCATACAGGAATATGGTTAAAACCCTGAAACGTGGGTTTTTACAAAATTTCTGCTTTAGTGCATCTCTTTAACAATGTTTGTTTACCCTCTCTGACCAATCTGCTCTGCCCATCACTCGCTGGCTCCTCCTCACAGTTCCTCCTCCTTGCCCTGCACACCAATCTATCACCTCTAATCAGCTCCTCCGTCCTCACTGCCCACTCACTCCTTATCCTTGCAAGTCCATGCTCATCCATCCCTGCTCCTCATCATTCTCCACCCATCAGCCACTCCGCACCATCCTCCTCACCTGTCTGCTGGCTTCTGAGTGACATTACAGCTGCAGCTGCTTTTATGATGCGCTGCAGCTGCTTCTATGATGCTGTCTGATTGTGACATCACTTCTATGTCACCATCAGCTCCCTGTGATTGATGGGCCACTCCACCAATCAGCTACCATAGTGGCTGTTTAAATCCAGATTCATATTTGTCAGTGAATGTGATGTCAGCAATAAAAGCAGTAAATTGTTTTGGTAATCATCATAAAAAATATTTGAATAATTATAAAAAAAATGTCTATGTGGTCTCATATACATCGGAAAAATTAGTAGATGTTTAAAAGTCTGCTTAGCGGAACACACAAACAATATAAGGAAGCGTATGAAGACCCATATAGTACCATAAAGCTGGGTACACAAACAGATTTATCTGACCATTCTGTCTGATGGGAACAAAAATATGGAAATGTATAGGAGAAAATTACAATTCATTAATTGCTCCAAAACACTGGAAAATGACTAAAAATGATTGTTGGGTTTAATTTGATAAATCACATTACTTTAACCAATTTATCTGAATTACTATTATTTTCCAGCATTTAAAAAATGATTGAGTCACATATGCTCCCATACATTACCAGATTTTTTTCCCACCAGACTAGGGATGACCATCGATGATTAGAAATCATTGATGGTTTATGGCCGATGTCGAATAGTTTTGCCATCGATGGGGGAGAACCAGATGGTTTCCCACCATCGATGTAAAGCTTAAACAAATAGTTTCGTTTTTGCTTTTTCCCTACAGTTTTGGGACACGGAGCATAGCTCAGCCCCCGACACCCACGAAGCCCCACGCCCCGCATTTTGATTGGCCCACAGGCCACTCAATCAGAGAAAATGGATGACCTTCGATATGCAAAAACATCGATGGTCATCCATAGAATGGTTATAGACTATAGATGGGCAGTTGCACTTTTGCCATCGATTACAGCAGATTAACACAACTTGTCAGTATAAAAACATTGACAGTTATCCCAATGTGAAATTAAATGGATATACAAACTAGGGACATTAGTACGGGAACTTAGAACTATTTTTCTTATGATTATAAAAAAAATGTATGATGATTAGCAAAATATTTTACTGCTTCTTTTCTTTTAATTGAAATTATGAACTGGATCATGCTTAGACACTATAGTACACTTCTTAAGCGGAAGTGTGGGAGAGAGTATCGGCTCCTGGTCCACATTACTAGCTATAAATGGCCTTACCTTCTGCAACAAAGCCCCGACGTCAGGGGCGTAGCTAGCATGTGGCAGACCCCGCGGTGGCTTGGAGGAGCAGCACCAGCGGGGTATGTGGTGGGCGCCGCTGGCTGAGCTGACACTGCACTGTGAACTCCTCTCTCTCTGCTGAGAGCATGGTATCAGCTGCTGATATACCTATAGCCCGACCCCCGCTGCGCTGTCACAATGCTGAAGTCCTGAGAGTGAGAGCAGCATCTGTAGCACGCCCCCCACCGCACTGACATGCCGCTGAGCTCTCTGCTAGCAGCAGCTGTCAGTCGGCTCTTCCCCACACAGACAGGTAGGGCTGACTGGGTTTTCCTTCCGGGAAGAGGGGGGGGGGGGGGAGGGGCAGGGGAGGGAGGTGGTGGTAGGTAGGGGGTAGGTTAGGGGTTATGTACCCTGCTCTCCTTACAGCACGATCGGAGCTCTGCTCCTGACAGGCAGGGCTCCCAGCTTCCTTCTTCCATTCTATAGACAGCAGGGGGAGGGCTACTTCTGCCTGTGCAGCGCTGGGCAGAGTTTGCAGGTTCCAGGCAGGATCACTGCCACGTAACAGCTGCTACTGCTACTGTCAGTGTCCAGACCAGCATTATCCACCAGAGACCCAGCAGCAGCTCCTTTCCCAGTAGTGCTGTGCTGTACAGTGGCTGGCCCCTCCCCTGGGACCAGCCACCAATAATACCCCTTTTACACCGCCGAAAAATCCGGGTCAGCGGCGGGTCAGACCCGGATCCGCGGCGGTGTAAATGGGGGGTATCCGTTTCCATTTACACGGGTCCTCTACCCAGGTCCTGACCTGGGTAGAACACGGATAGGACCCGTGTAAATGTCGGTGTAAATGGTCCCGCTGCGGGTGCAGGCACCCGCAGCGGGTCCACAGCGTGCAGCGCTGGGGAAGATGTTCCCAGCTGCTGCGGGAGGAGGGGGGTCCCTGCGGCTGCTGAGGAGAGGGGGGTACCTGTCAGCCTGCTGTGCTGGGGGTACGGGGGTGCTGGGGGTACCTGTCCTGCCTGCGGTCGGATCTCAGCGGAGAAGATGATGTGCGCCGCTGCTGTATCACCCCCCCCCCCCCCCGCATCCGGCAGCCGGTCCCTGCGGCGTATGGAGTGTCAGTATCGGCGGTCCCTCCAGCGCATAGGAACTAGTACTAGTTCCCATGCGCCAGAGGGACCCCCGCCACTGACACTCCATACGCCGCACGCCGCAGGGACCGTCTGCCGGGGAGGGGGGGGGGGGGGGTGGTACAGCAACGGCGCACATCATCTTCTCCGCTGAGATCCGACCGCAGACAGGACAGGTACCTTTTGCACCCCCCAGCACCCCGGTACCCCCAGGTACACCAAGCACAGCAGGCAGGACAGGTACCCTCCGGCACCCCCAGCACCTTAAAAAAAACAAAAAAAAAACACTTAACCTGGGTCAGCCCTGATATATATATATATATATATATATATATTATATTTCTATATATTATATATTTATATATATATATATATATATATATATATATTATATTTCTATATATTATATATTTATATATATATATATATATATATTTCTATATATATATATATATATTTTTCTATAAATATATATATAAAATATTATTTAAGGCAGGGCTGACCCAGGTTCAGTGTAAATGGTGCAGACCCAGGTCCGACCCAGGTCAAAGTGCTGTGTAAATGGGGTATAAAGCAGGGTCAGACCCTGGATACTCCAGCATTCAAAGACCAGGGTCCGACCAGGGTTTTTGGTGTAAAAGGGGTATTAGTTGCACTTCTTTACAGACTGGCCTCGCCTCTCCTGCCTCCCATGATCCCATCTTGCCCTCTTGTGTCCCACAGCGTCCTCTCCAGGCTGTGTCTCCTGTCTTTTCTGTGCTCATATGCATGGCTGATTTCAGAACTTCAGAAACCCGGTAAGCTGTGACTGCAGGGAGGGGAGATTATTTGTGTGTATGGTGGGAATGGGGTGCCTGTGTGTGTGGTGGGAAAGGGGGTCCCTCTGTGTGTGGGGGGGAGGGGGTGGGAAGGGGGTGCCTGTGTGTGTGTGTAGAGGGAGGGGGTGCTTGTGTGTGTTTATGATGGGAGGGGGTGCCTGTGTGTTTGTATGTATGAGTATGGTGGGAGGGGGGTAGCCTGTGTGTGTATGATATGGGAGAGGGGTGCCTGTGTGTGTGTGTATGGTGGTAGAGGGTGCCCATGTGGGTATGGTATAAATGTGTGTGTGTGTTGCGTTATCCTCAACAATCACTTACTACACTGCTACAGTTGGGATCAGTGGGCGGAGTGCTAGTGTTCAGTAGACAGCAGCAGCATCCCGCTAAACGGAAGCCTTGGAGGGACTGGGTAATTATACTAACCCTCTCCCCCAACCCTCCTACACTGTATGTCATCCTACCTAATGCCTAACCCTGACTCATCCCCCCTTCACAACCTAGCCCTCCCCACTTAGTACCTAACCCCACTTAGTGCCTAACCCCCCTTTATAGCACCTAACCCTCCCTACTCGCAGCCTAACCCTAACCTTACTCCAATCGCACCCTAACCCTAGGGCCAAAACCTAACCAGCCCTAACTCTTCCAGGCCTAATGTTACAACACCCAACATATTTACAATGGGGATTCTAATGTTGGTGTTGTGGCCTCCGTTTAGGATTCTGTCGCCAATATTTTGGACACCGCACCCCATTACTGGCATTTTTAACTGCATTCTTTACAGTTCGGGAGGGGCAGGGGCCTGTCTTATGTGTATATGGTATATATTTATTGTGTGGGTCATTGCTTTGTCCGGTATATGGTTTGCATCCTGTCCTTACTATATTAACTCATGCAGTGATGCAGAGAATACTGTGAACTGTTTTACATGATTTCTTTTGGGAGAGTACTAGATAATATAAGTGTAAGGTGACTGAGATATTCTCCTACTATGTTTTCAAGTTTACTATTTCTTATTTGTTATGGGATTTTATTTTTCATTCTTTATTTACCCACACTCAATATAGTTGTAATATAGAGATATAAGGTGCGTACACACGGCTGCAATTATGCATTAAATCGCTGGCAAAATGGTCGCTCAGTGACCATATTGCCAGTAATTTAATGTGCAGCCAGCGATAAATGGCTGGGAGCGCGCTCCCGCGGCCAGCGCTTCATGGTCGCTGGTCGCAGGAGCTTGCTCCTCAGATTCTGCACAAAATTGCAGGTCGCTGGTGCACAAAGCACTGTACCAGCGACCAGCGACACTAGCCTCCTGCGCCGCCCGGGTACCCGCCCACCTGTCCTGTCACAGCGTGACATTCCGGCCCGGGTACCCGCCTTGTCACTCACCGCCTCACACGGAGACACGGAGCAAGCCCCTGCTTCTTGCTCCGGTCTTCCAGCGCGCCGCACACAGCAGCAGCTCCGATAATGAAGCCCACTACTACACAGCCGCACTATCCAGTAAGTGCATAGGCTGTAGTAGAGGGCATTGGTGTCGGGCAGCATGATTATGTTCATGCTGCCCATCGATGGTGATTTGCACCATCGGTGGGCAGCATGAGCATTACCATGCTGCCCCACACCAATAGTATCTGAGCAGATTTAAAATGAAGGGGGCATTGGTGTCGGGCAGCATGATTATGTTCATGCTGCCCATCGATGGTGATTTCCACCATCGGTGGGCAGCATGAGCATTACCATGCTGCCCCACACCAATAGTATCTGAGCAGATTTAAAATGAAGGGGGCATTGGTGTCGGGCAGCATGATTATGTTCATGCTGCCCATCGATGGTGATTTGCACCATCGGTGGGCAGCATGAGCATTACCATGCTGCCCCACACCAATAGTATGTGACCAGATTAAAAATGAATAAATAAATAAATGAATAAAATGAATAAATGAATTTTTTTTTGGGTGGGGGGGGGGGGGGGTTTGGGGCAGTGGGGACCGGTGGCAGGGGCCACACGGCCATCTTGTGCCCCCACACCCCTGGTGGGAGCGGGGCCCTAGCGGCTGCTGCCGCTAGATTATCCTGCCCCTACAAAGATGACCCCTGCTACATCTGTAGGTACTTGTGGATTATCACGGCTCCCATCGCATGCCATCACATGCCAAATGTAGTGGCATGAGATGGGATGCGATTTTAGCCGATTTATGGAAAAACCGCATGCGATCGCATCGCATACAAACAAATCGCATGCGATGCGATTGCACCCAATTTTGCACTGAAATGCATCCAAATGCATTGAAATGTGTAGGAAACATGTGAAATGCCCCCAAATGTCATTTTTCATAGTGTACCACCCCCACTATCAACGTCAACACGAAGCGTGGCGAGCGCAGCGAGCCATGCGAGGGGACGCGGACACCTGTGAAGCCCGCGAGGGGATGCGGACACCTGTGAAGGTATCCGCGTCCCCTCGCGGGGCTCGCCATGCTTCGGGTTGATAGTGGGGGTGGTACACTATGAAAAATGACATTTGGGGGCATTTCACATGTTTCCTACACATTTCAATGCATTTGGATGTATTTGCGATGTGATTTTTTTAGCATACGATGGCCATCGTGGGAGCCGTGATACTCCACAAGTACACCATATACAGACTTCCCACAACCCATGTCAATCATAAATGAATTTAAATAGAGGGTAAAAAAAATCTAGTCAAAAATTGCTAGCAATTTTCAGGGAAATTGCTGGTCCCTCTGAAAAACTGGACACCGAGCAATATATTACTCAGCAATATATTGCAAGCAATATATTGCTAGCAATATATCTCCCCTGTGTGTACACAGCATAACACATGTTTGTGTCTTAAAATTATCTTGTTCAGAACATGTAGTAACCTCATACCTTTATCTTTTTGACTGAGCGACTGACTAACTGACCGAGCTAATAAGAGGTTAAGGCCCCTCTGGCTTAAGTACCCCAGGCTCCCTGAAGGCTTAATATGGCCCTGACAATGAGCATATAATACCACTTGGCAACGAGCATGAAACCTCCTTGGCATCAAGTAAGAAACCCCTGGCAGCGATCATGTAAATAAGAGGCTTTTATCATCATGTGTAATGGGCATTAAGGTGTGAGCCATTGTGTGTATTGGGCATTACAGTGTGTGCAATCATGTCTAATGGGCATTACGGTGTGTGTGCCATCATGTGTAATGGGCATTACGTGTGTGTAATTTTTTTATATATGATTTGTTTTGTTGTTGTGCCCTCCCAATTGAAAAATGTGCCGTGCACAGTGGTCAGCACCCTGCCCTAAGAGTGAACACTACTACGGGTCTCTTTGCCTCCCTCCGGGTTCTCCGTAATGCGTGTGACATCATCACGTCACATGCAGGAGAGACTGAAACATGCTGAAGAGGAGCCGGGAAGCCAGTAGAGAGGGAGCAGTGAGCACAGCCCGCCGCCAGTCACTCACTACTTGTTATTATAATATATATTGGAGCGAGCTGGGTTTGTTCTCTGTTGTCCCTGACTGGCACTGTTTATATATATATATATATATATATATATATATATATATATATACACACACACATATATATAAATATATGTATGTATGTATAAAATGCCATGGGAGTGTGGAGGGGGAAGGGGGGGGGGGGGGCGCCACAAACTTTTTGGCAGGGGGGAGCAAAATTTATAGTTACGCCACTGCCCGACATGCAGCTTTAGTGCATACAGGAATATGGTTAAACCCCTGAAACGTTTTTTTTTTTTACCATATTTCTGCTTTAGTGCATCTCTTTGACAATGTTTGTTTACCCTCACTGACCAATCTGCTCTTCCCATCACTCGCTGGCTTCTCCTCACAGTTCCTCCTCCTTGCCCTGCACAGCACACCAACCTGACACCTCTAATCAGCTCCTCCGTCCTCACTGGACGTCCACTCGCCACTCCTTCTCCTTGCCTAGTCCCTGCTCAGCCATCCCTGCTCCTCATCATCAGCCACTCTGCACCATCCTCCTCACCCGTCTGCTGGCTTCTGAGTAACGTTACAGCTGCTTCTATGACGCACTACTTCGATGATGCATTGATTCTATGCTGCTGTCTGTGACGTCATTTCTATTGTCTCCATCAGCTCCCTCTGATTGGTGGACCTCTCCACCAATCAGCAACATGAGCGGCTGTTTAATTCCAGATTGACATTTGATTGTCAGTGATTGTTTTGTCAGGTGGTTGGCATCACCTGACATCCCCAGCACAATCTGAACGATCCCTTTACTCTTCTAATTTTTTTTACGTTATCTTTTTAATACAGGGCCATGCTGGCCGCCCTGTGGCCCCCTTCAACTGTGGAAAACCCAGCAGCTGTCAGCGAGGGCGCGGAGACCCTTCACAGTGGTAGCGTCTGGGACAGGGACACAAAGATCTAGCAGCTAGCATCGCAGAGACCCTTCACTGGGCCGGCTGGAGGACCCAGGCCAACCAGATTCGAATTAAGTTGGTGGGGGGCTCTGGGGGGGGGGGGGTAACATATTCCTGCGGCCACTCAGTTATACAGAAATATGTGCAGGTTCAGCGCAGCCTGTGGCTGGCTCCGTGAGTGGCTACAGGGAGGGAGGAGGTGGAGTCCCGACAAACACAGCCGCGGCAGCTACAGGCGGTTGTGCTCGGAGGACTAGGAGGTGAGAGGAGGAATGTGGTGGACACTCCCTCCTCCGTCTCCTGGCTAGGGATTGCCATCGACCATCGATTATTCTAAATTATCGATGAATTATGGCCGATGTCGAATACATTTGCCATCGATGGGGTACAACCAGATGGTTTCCCTACATCGATGGCACAGCAAACCCGATTTTTTTTTCAAAGTGCCGGGGCTCGTAGCATAGCCCCGCCCCCCACACCCGCGAAGCCCCGCCCACGTGTTTTGATTGCCCTACAATAGATGACCATCGATATGTAAAACTATCGATGGTCACCCATTGCATAGTTTTACACTATTGATGGTCTCCTGCACATTTGCCATCAATGACAACCATAGATGGCAAAGGCACCGATGGCCATCCCTACTTCTGGCACTTTTCGGGAAGTCCGCACTGCCTCCCACTTATTGCGAACATCCAGCAGCTCCCCTCTCCCTGCACATCGGTCTTCACGCCACTGCATCCTCAGTGCGGGTACCTGTAGAGTGTGCGGTCCAAACTGCAAATGGCATGTGGAACCCTTCTCACACAGCAGGCTGAGTTCCAGGCCCAGCAACAGGAAAGCATAAGTGGTATGCGTGGCCCTTTCCTGAAGCTCAGTGGTGCCCCTAAGTTCAGATGGGCACACAAAAACATTAGCTGCAGCATCTAGCTGAAATGTATACATGCCTGCTGTGCAAGTGAGCAAGTAAACATAATCAGGGCGCTCTCGTAGAGATCGGGTCCCTGCTTCTGTAATTAAGGTAAATGTATTCAAGGTTATGTACAGTAAGTAGGGTAGGTCAGTGTATCCATGTCCAACTCTCCATGTCAATGTCTGTGCGTCCACGTGTTGGCATCTGTCAATGTCAGTGTTAGCGTGATTGTGTTAATGTCTGTCTGTGTATCAGCATTCATGTGTCAGTGGGGTCGATTCCCTAAGCTAAAAAATGCGGTAAAAACCCCATTATTGGGGGTTTTACCGCATTTTGGGATGCACTAAGCATCCCCCGCCGGGTTACCGCGGCGGGAGCTTCGCCAGAAAAATGTGGCGATGTCCCATAGAAGCCTATGGGCTTCTAACGCAACCCCACCGCCGCCCCGCACCGACCCACTGCCGCCCTGCACATGTATGGGGAAGGTACTGTAAGGGGAGGGGGTGCCCCCAAAAATTTTATTTACAGAGACTGGAGGCAGTGATGGGCTGGCCTGGGTGCCATGTGCCCCCCCCCCCCCTGCACCATTGCAGCAGGTATGCAGCATCAGGGCCGCTGCTGCACCATGTACATACACCTGACAGCCGGGAAGGATCCTCTGCCTCCCAGCTGTCAGGGTCTCATTTCTGTGTCCTGCATCTAGCTACAGAAGGGGCTCCGTGTGGGGGTGGGACTTAGTGACCCATGAGGGGGCGGGGCTTAGCAGGAATGTTGGTGGGGAGGGGGGTTGTGCTGCAGTCAAGTGCACTGCCCAGCATGTGTTGTTTGCAGGCTTACTGTTGGGTGCAGACAGCAGCCTTTCCACATCTCCCTTTCCCCTTCTTCTCTTCCTGCTCACTGTGCAATGAAGACATCACTTAAATATTTGGCCAGATCTGTCACTCATCAGTGAGTGTGTCCATAATGCTGGGCGGAGTCATAGGCTAATAGCCTATCAGCGCCTCTGACCCCACCCACACACACTCACAGAGTGACACAGAACCAGCCTGCAGCGTGTCTCTCCCCCCTGTCCCCGCTGCCTCCATCGTGTCTCTCCCCCATGTACCCACTGCCTGCAGGGTGTCTCCCCCTGTCCCTGCTGCCACCAGCGTCTTTCCTTCCCCGTCCCCGCTGCCTCCAGCGTGTGTCTGCCCTCCCCCTGTCCCCACTGCCTCCAGTGTGTGCAGTGTGTGTGTCTGCCCCCCCCCCCCCCCTTCCCCGGCGGGTGACTTTTGGGGGCGTGGCTTACTGGATAGGGACGTGGCCTATGATCGCATCTTCCAGCGAGGCCACGCACCTTTCTACCACTGTGGGGAAATAGCACAGAGGCTCTGTGAGCCTCTAGCCATGCCCAGCCCTGCTTGCAGCAGCAACACCCCCCTCCCCCCCCCAGAACACTGACGTCAGCAAGAGGCACACGGGAATGTCCCCAACAACCCAGGACTTTCCTACAGGAATCACGGACTGTTGGCAGGTATGTGGACCTCTACCCTTCCCCCCCCCAAGCTGCTAAGTGGCAGCAGCCGCCTGCAAACCCCCACCCAGATGGTTAGCTGCAGCAAATGCCTGCCACCCGCACCTCTACATCCCCACCATGCTGGTAGTGGCAGCGGCTGCCTGCAAACCCCCCCCAGATGGTTAGCGCCTGCCGCCCACACCTCTATCCCGCCAGCATCCCCGCCTTCTCCCACCAGTCTCCGCACATGCCGTCCCCCCTGAGATCTGCAGGCAGCATCCCCGCCCGCAAGCTCACGCCAGCATCCGGGCCCCCCCCCCATCCCCAATCACTTGGCAGAAACCCACCCGCTGTCTGCTCTCCCAACCGGCATGGGCTCCTATGCTTGGCCCGGCAGTGCACCGTTGCCAATTTAAGGTGCATTGTTGCCAATTTACCCCCTAGGGGGCCTGCATTAGGGATGGGGGCCATTGCCAGGGGTACTCTTATCTTGGCTTGCCAGCTGTTTATATGGCCACACCCCCTTTACCCGTGACCAAGGCCCCTCCCCTCCAATTTAAACCGATTTTTATGTATCAGATATTGGAGGATGATGTACCCCCCAAACCTCCCCCCGCTCACCACCCCCCACCCCAACTCCCACCGGTACCCCTGCCCACACCACCCCCAATTTTACAGCAGCATCCACACACCCCCCATTTCCCTCCCGCCAGTGGAACCCCAATATCCCTCCCTCCAGTGTCCTCAGTCCCCCCCATCCCGGTCTACAGGCAGTAGCATTCCCACACGCAAACCCCCCACCCCCCTCCCCAACATATATATATATATATATATATATGTGTGTAGGTCCATACACACTGGGTGACTTTGCCCAGCGTGTATAGACAGCGGTGATTGTTTTCATCACTGGGGAAATACACACTAATCGCCTTTCCCCCTGCCCGGTACACACAGCGGGTAAAGTACACCTTTGCATAGCGCAGCGCTATGCAAAGCCATCCTGAAAGCCGCTCTTCTACTGGTAATACCAGCAGATGAACGACTTTCCCAGCATTGATGCGGGAGCGCGTATCACCGCTCAACGATTTCAGCCGAAAGCCGCTCAAAATAGCTGTTTTCAGCCGCTTTCAACTCAGTCACCAACTGTGTATGGCCCTTTGCATATTTGCCCACATCTGCACGCCCCCCCTCTCCCACCAGTGTCCCTACCACCTCCTCAAACCCCCAGCAGCATACCCGGCCACTCCCCCACCCACACCACCCCCAAACAGCTACAGTACCTCCACTCATAGCACCCTTGCACCCAACCCACACCCACACAATACTTTCACAGGTTATGGGAGCGCAGCCTCTTACGACGGTGCGAAGAGCGCCCGCAGGGCGCGATGAATCACCGAGTATTATATATGCAGCACATATGGATGGCAGGTGATGGAGATGCCGGCAGTCAGAATACCGATGCCAGCATCCTAATGCAGGGAATTCCTAACCCTCCCTTCCTACAGCCTAACCCTCCCGTCCCATGGCCGAACTGCAAATCCCTTCTATGTCCAGTGCCAGATTAAGGTCTAAATGGACCTGGAGCTGAAAATTATCAAGGGCCTTATGCGCAATAATAGGGGTTGTGGCCATCACCTAATAATGTGGGGGGCGTGACCAGTGTTCTGGTTGGGTGGTCTGCTCATGGGTGTGTCTCTATTTGTGTAAATACTTTCAACTAATTATTCATGCCTAGAAAAGGCACGGGACTGGCATAGGAAAAATGCAAAGGGTTTAGTATAGGGTGGAAAATGGCAAAGAGGTTGGCATATGCAAGGGCCTGGCACAGATATAGAAGCTGCAAATATACTTACCTTACAGCAGCGGCTGCAGACTTTGGGCTGCAGTGCCAACCATGTATCTTCAGCACTGAGAGCATCGGGTGATATATATGCTCACTCCCTCCAGCCAAATGGCATATATAATATATATAGCCAAGGTAGAGGTGCAGCACTTAGACTAACAAAACAGGTCAAATAAAGGAGATGACTACTCCATCTGACGAGGTTTCAGTTTATTAACTGTTTTCAAGTCACTTATATATAGATACACATATATACATACATACAAATACACACACGCACACACAATATCTTCCCCGGCACTCCGGTGTCCCAAATCTGGGTTACCTCCTTAGGGGTGAGTCCTTTCTATACAGTTGCAGGACAGTAGGCGGCACACATAAGGCTCCAAACTTATTAAGAAAAGTGCTGGTGCAGTTTAATGCATATGTATATATTACAATTTACGACATTCACAGGAATATATATATATATTGCCCGGTGCCCTCCAAAGGTGCACCAGCATAATCTTGTTCCCTCTTCACAGAGAGGAGAGACCGACACCTGTGAAGAGGGAACAAGATCATGCTGGGGAGGGGAAGAGGTGAGTAACCGGGATCCATCAGCAAGGACTCACAACGGGGGGACGCACACCAGCCAACCCCCGCTCGTGACCTCTGTCAGACACTCCACGTCACCGACCACGGACTCTGACTGAGAAGGTGGACGGCGAACAGCCGAACACCCGACCAGTCGAGCCGGCAAGAGAAGGACGCACATGGAGTGCCCAGATCCTGGTAACCACGTACCCCGACCCTGGGCAGCCCCGCACACATGGCGACTGCCCACCTCTGTCCAACACCCAAAGACCGCCGCCCAGGACGCGCTAACCAACTCTTAACACCATCCAAGCTGCAATTCGGACCCTGAACGCCACCACAGGACTGTTCATCAATACAGGCAAGTGGGACGCCGCACCTGTACCCGCCGGTCACTTACAACTCTTAGCCTTGACCCCACACCCAGCCTACCCTGCTTTTGGAACCCCCTAACCAGAAAACCCAACCAGCACCCCATCACGCAGGACACATACCTGACGTGCAACCCTTGTCCTTATTACTATTGTCCACTGTCCACATTGAAATTGGACTGTATGTATGTATTCTCTGAACTATACAGCACCAGTGCACTGTTAAATCTTTGTATTTATGTATTTGCACCATTTATAGTAAAAGCTTTTTTGGACACTTACACCTGCTTATCATTTACACTACCTACACCTGACACCAAGGGGCAGAGCGCTGCACTTAATTTACTTTAAACTTAATAAAAATATATACTGTATTAATATTAACCTTAGCATCCCTTTACCTGGCTTGTCAAACAACTGCTTCTTAAGGCCCATACACACTTGGCGATTTTCATCTGAAAATCGCTCAAAAAGGCCTAGTGTGTATGGCCCACAGATGATAGGTTAGCGATGATGCGTGATCCCGCATCATCGCTAACGAGGTCCCACATCGGCTGGTTTTACCAGCATGTCTAGCTATGATGGATGGTTTCCATCCATCATCGCTTTGTGTGTACGCACGGCCGGGCTGAAAGATTAACAACTTTCAGCCCGGACCGCCCCGCTGCCTCCCCCTGCTCCCCCGCCCTGCTCACTATGGAGCATTCTACCGCCACTGCCCAGCTCCCTCCCCCTTCTCCACACGCGTCACTGAGACTCACGGACCTGGCTCCCTTCCCCTGCTCCTCATGGAGCATACGTTTTACCGACGCCCGCTGCCTCCCACTGCTCAGTGTGGTGTGACAATAAGGAGCAGGGGGAGAGAAAAGATACATTGCCGCCCGCAGCAGCACTCACAGGTCCTCCTCCAGCTCCCCCTGGTCCACAGCAGCTGCAGCGCCAGCACCTGCTGGCAAACTATTAATAAAAGCATGTCAGCCCACTACTGTATGTCTATTTTATATATATATATATATATATATATATATATATATATATATATATATATATATATATATATATATATAGTATGTATGTATGTATGTGTTTGTATATATATATATATATACAAACAAGACCTGCACTCTCACCCTTGTGTCTAGGTAGCCGCTGGGGTGCCGTATAAATAGCAGTGTTCAACAACAGTGCTATGTAGATACAGAGACTCCCCTAAGGGAAAACAGCACTCACCAGACTTCATACAGTAAGGTCACCAGGGTATGGATGTCCCGTGTTTAATCAGGTAAAGGAATGGAGCCTGCCGACGTTTCGGTCCTACTGGACCATTCTCAAGGCAGTGTTAATCCAAAGCAGCGAAAACAACAGTGTAGGTAGGGTAACAGGGACCTGATTAAACAAGGGACATCCATACCCTGGTGACCTTACTATGTGAAGTCTGGTGAGTGCTGTTTTCCCTTAGGGGAGTCTCTGTGTATGTATATATATATATATATATATATATATATATATATATATATATTTTTTTTTTTTTTTTGCACCACTGCCACCAAGATGTTCACAATAGCACAATATATACTGTATATACGAATCAGCACCACTGCAATGTATGCGTTGGCAGTGGCGGCGGTAAATAATGCATACATTGCAGGCGCAGGCCAGCAGTGTATGCGTTACCCCCGCCACTGCCTCACCAATGTATATTATGGTAGTAACGCATACATTGTTGTCGCATGCGCACGCGTGGACCAAGCCCTTTTTGTGATCACAGGCACGGAACGCCTGTGATCGATTGCTGCCCGTTTGCTGTCTGATTGACAGCAGTGGCCATTTTGGAGGGTGCCACTGCCATATTCTGGGAGTTCACCAGAAAGTGCAGGCATTCCCTGGCCATTGGAAGTTGCCAGCGGCATCCATGGCACTGCGATAAGGGGAAAAATATTCAATGGTGACTGGTTTCTCCCTACTTGCTCGGCTGCAAATAAAATTGCTGCCGTTCACATGGGTGAAATTTCGGATCCTTGTGGGGTGTTGTGGGGCGGCTTTTACCTGATTGCTCGCCTCCGAATATATGCAACCCAGCGATCACTTTTGAATCAGGCCCTAATAACAGAAATTCACAGAATAATATGGCCCCTGCTCCCACCCTTGGAATTCAAACCCCACCCATTATATTAATAGCCTTTTATATGAAAGATTTTCAGCAAAGTCTTTCGCCTACTGAAAATCTCTTGCTCTTTGGGGAAAATAGCTCAGTGTGTACACACTACTTTGGTGAAAGATATATCTATCAAAGATTTTGGCAAAGTCTTTTGAAATGAAAATCTTCTAGTGTGTATGGGCCTTTAGAAACCTTTGCCTCAACTTTTTGTTTTCCATTGTCATTAATTTCCAGTTCTACTGGTATGTGTGTTTAGGATACTGTACCTTCATTGTTTCTTAGCAACGTATCATGCGTCACAGTATTTGAGTGCACTTTATTAGGCATCATGAGTGATGGTAATCAGAGGTCGGTATTAGGAAGCTCTTTATCTATAATACAATATATATGTCTAGCAGGGGCGGATTGGCCCTGGCGGGAAACTGGGCGGTACTTGTTTCCTAGAAGGGCGCCCATCGCGGGCATCGCATGTACATCGCATGCCATTATAATGACATGCGATGCGACCGACGCGATTACCGCGATTTTACATAGGGAACAATGTTAAATGTCCCAATTGACCCGATTTCACATAGGGAACAATGTTAAATGTCCCAATTGACCCGATTTCACATAGGGAACAATGTTAAATGCCCCCCCCCCCAATTGGCGAGCAGACGCGGAATACATGTTAAGTAATCCGTGTCCCCTCGCGGGGCTCGCTGCGCTCGCCACGCTTCGGGCTCGGTGGCTCGCTGCGCTCGCCACACTTTCTATTCTCAACTCCATGCCGACATGGATAGTGGGGGTATGAAAAGGTTGGAGGACGCGTACCGCCGCCCTTCGTGGGCACGCTTCGGGTTGACGTTGATCGTGGGGTGGCGTTAACAATTGGGGGGGGGGGGCATTTCACACTTCAGGGTGGGTATTTGGGGTCTGTGGGCCATTTAAAATTTTTCCCTATGTAAAATCGCGGTAATCGCGTCGGTCGCATCGCATGCGATTTTTGTCAGCATGCGATGCTACCGACGCGATTTTTTTCCTTGCGATGCCTAAGATCAAAATCGTGGGCGCCCTTCTAGGAAACAAGTACCAACTGGGCCATTTCCCGGTGGGCCGGCCCATAAAAGACATGAATCGGCCGCTGCCACCCCTGGCTGGGCCGCGCGACAGCTATCTCCGTGGTTAGCGGCCGCAGCACTATGCTCAAAATAAATATGGCCGTGGCCATCATCAGCACTGGCAGAAGTTAATAGGAGGGTAGGAGCTGCGTGCGGCCGCGCATGCGCACCAGCCCTCCCGCTGTGCTTTACTGTGCGCGCGTCTGCTGAGCTGCTCTCTTGCCATGTCTTTAAGTCAGGAGGAGAAGCAGGCCGCTGGGCTGAAGGAAAGCACTGCAGTGGAAGGGGGAGGAGAGGGTTCCAGCTGCAAAGAGCTGACAGGTATCCTGGAACCAGATGTCCCCATTGGAGGGATGCAGAGCTGCAGTCTATTTATTGAGTCCGGAAAGTCCCCCAAAAGAAGCCTCCTTCAGGAAGGGTAAAGCTAGTATTCCACTACCCCACCCTTCAGGGTAACTCTTATACTACTCCCCTCATCCTAACGCTGACCATACACCCCCCCCCCCACCCTAACTATGATCCTCACCCCCTAAACTAACTATGACCATACACCCCCCATAGCCTAACTATGACCATACACCCCTCAGCCTAACTCTGACCATACACCCCTAGCCTAACTCTGACCATACACCCCACACCCTCCCCTCCTATCTCTGACCATACACCCTCCCCGCCTATCTTTGACCATACACCACCAGCCTAACTCTGACCACCCCCTCCTGCATCCTAACTCTGACCACATACCCCCCTCCCGCATCCTAACTCTAACCACACCACCCCAGGGTACTGACCACCGAGCAGGAACAGCTCTCAGCAGATGCGATCAGCATCAGTCAGCTCTTCCAGGTGCCTCCTACCTCGCGTGTCGTGGGTGGGGTGGGACAGGCAAGTGCCACAGGTAATATCTGCCTACGTGCAGCATCCTCAGCCAGCCTCCAGACTGCAGTATGCTAAGAGATCTGCGCTGGCACCACAATACACTGGGATACCACCACCCACCTTGACTGACACCCACATACATTAGGGTACCACCACCCACCTGCACTGATACCCTCATACATAGGTGAAGAGGGGTAATAACCAGCAGCACGTGTGGGGCAGAACATTTATAAATACACTAAGTGTAATGCTGGACAGTTAATTTCCAGCATCAGCCTGGGCTTGTGTTAGCCAGGCAATAATACAGTGCATGCTGCAGGGATACCACTGAGGGGAAGGGAAGGGGGGGGGGGGGGGTGCTGTCACCAATGCGCATGTGCGGTTACCACGCTCCCCTACTCCTCAGAGCAGAACCTGGAATAGCTGCTTTTTATAGCATGGTCAGCTCTTCCAGGTGCCCCCGCCGTGCTGATATGCCGCTAAGGCTCAATGGGCAGGGTGCGGCGCCCTGCAGAATAATCTTAGCGGGAACACTACAACACTATAACACTATATGACGATACAAATAACTCTAACCCAGAGCCGGCTGTAGGCATGCACCCCCTTCTCATCTTTTGCCACTTGTGCTTCCCCCCATAATCTGTAGGATGGCTCAGCTGATCCATGTGGTGCAGAGAGAGTGGTTTGCTGGTACTGCTGTGTAGGAGTCAGAGGAGTGGGAAATAGGAGCATCCAGCTGTCTCTCCTGTGTGAGGCTGCTGCAGAAAGCAGAAGGAGTGACGGAGGCTGGGTCCCGGGAGCTGAAGAGAGAAGGTGATATTCTAGTTTCCTTCCACTCATATCCTGCCCTGCTTCCACTACACCAGCTGGCCTGTTTCCCACTACTTCTCTCAGCCTGCTTACCACCACTACTACTCTCAGCCCGTACCCTTATCCACGTTACCTCTACTAGCCTGCTTCCTGCTCACCACTACTACTCTCAACCTGCTTCCCACCACTACTACTTTCAGCCTGTCCCCTTATTCACATTACCTCTACCAGACTGTTTTCTGTTCAGCACTACTGCTCCCGGTCTGCTTCCCATCACTACTGCTCTCAGTCGGTCCCCTTATTTATTTATTTCGTTTCTTATATATATCGCACACATATTCCGTAGCACTTTACAGAGAATATTTGAATAATCACATCCAGGGGCGGATTGGGGACTAAAAGTGGCCCTGGAAAATATCTGGAAGCGGCCGCACGTGGGCAGCACCAAATCAACAATAGGTGGAGCCTAATTGCAAGGGGTGTGCCCTAGCATGGAAAAAGGTGTGCCCATTATGCCAAGGTACTGCCCATTACATATTATGCCACACACCGTAATGCCCATTACACCTTATACCTCAAACCGTAAAAGCCATTACACATTGTGCCACAGACCGTAATGCCATTACACATTGTAACACACACCCTAATACCTATTACACATTATAGCACACACCGCAATGCCCATTACACATTATACCTCAAACCGTAATAGCCATTACACATTGTGCCACAGACCGTAATGCCATTACACATTGTAACACACACCCTAATACCTATTACACATTATAGCACACACCGCAATGCCCATTACACATTATAGCACACACCGTAATGCCCAGTACACAGTATACCACACACCTTAATGCACATTACACATTATACCACAAACCGTAATGCCCAGCACACGTTATACCACATACAGCAATACCCAGTACACGTACACACACACACACACACACACTGTAATGCCAAGTAAATGTAATACCACACACCGTAATGCCCATTACATACTATGCCAGGAGTTTCATGGTAAAAGATGCATCTTCTCCTGGTGGAACCAGTGTTCCTGCAGTAGCGTAATTATACATTTTGCACCCCCCCCCCCCCATGGCATTTAGAGCCTCTTACATACACACACAAAAAGCCCTGTGAGGAGCTGTTTACGCTCATAATGCCCCCTGCATTGCCGCTTACACATATAATGCCCCCTGTAGTGCTATTTACACACAATGCACCTTGTAGCGCTGATTACATGCATAATGCCCCTGTGAGGTGCTGCCAAGTGAAGTGCGGCCAAGACCCCTGCGCATGTGCCCAAGTCTCTGACAGTCCAAACCTTGTCAAGTACCGGTCTGTACACTTTTCATGTATTATGCTTGAAAAAAGGGCAATAAAGCGCTGAAACAATGCTGGTACAGCATAGTGTTTTGTTTTGTAAAGGTGCGTATACACGGGGCAATATGATCGCTGGCAATATATTGCTAGCAATATATTGCTCAGCAATCCTATTGCTCAGTGTCCCGTTTTCATCTGTGACCAGAGATGGTCTCAGATGAAAATTTAAACACTGCCGGGAGAAGAGGCAGGGGAAGCCGCTGATCGGAGGAGCATGCTCCTCCGACCAGCGACCATTCAGGGGCTGAAAACTGGAGCGCGCACCCGGCGATTTATCGCTGGTGCACACTCCAATCACTGGCAAAATGGTTTGCTACCCGGCTCTAAGCAGTTAGCAGTTAGTATGTGAGTCCTGCCTACTGTGTGTGGTCTCTATATTATATTTTGGAAGGTATATAGGGAGGGGAGTGATGGGCACAGAGTATATGGGAGCGATTAATATAAAATGTATAGGTGGGGTCCAAAAAAATATATATATATGTGTATACACAGAAGAAACAATAGATAGCACCCACGGAGACATAAATAATCAAGGAAACAGCAGCTGTGATCAAACGTCATCGATCCTGATGACGATGCAATAAAGCATCGAAAACGTTTGATCACAGCTGCAGTTTCCTTGATCATTTACATCTCTGTGGGTGCAATCTATTGTTTCTTCTGTACATTGGACTGGAGACAGTCATTTGGACAGGCACCGGAGCCAGTATTCATTGAGCAGACGGGAGTGCTACCCTACTACTGTATGTCTCATATTATCACTCTTATGTATTTTATGTGCAGTATACTATGCACAATTTTAGCTTACTGCCTTAAAGGTGGTTAAGGTGGTTACAAATAAAATATTATTGTGGCTATTATTAAATCATTGCAGCACTTTTAGCGCTGTCTAAACTAAGCTATGAGCCACACATTGCCACTGCTCATGTGTGGTCAGAGAGTGCAGGGGAGAGAGAAATGGTGAGCTTGAGCGCAGGGGAGAGGGAAATTGCAAGCGAGAGCACAGGGGAGAGGGAAAGAACTCAGGGGAGATGGCGAGTGAGCGCCCAAGGGAAAGAGCGTGCACAGAGGAGAGAGTGCATGGGGAGAGCGCACAGGTGAGAGAGGGAAAGATAGCGTTAGAGAGCACAGGAGAGAGGGAAATAGCAAGCAAGAGCACAGGGGAGAGAGCAGGAAGTCAGGGGAGTTAGTGAGAGCACCCAAGTTGGAGAGAGTACACAAGGGACAGAGTGAGTAGGGAGAGAGCACAGGGGAGAGATAGCAAGGGAGAGAGCACAGAGAAGAGAGGGAAAAATAGCAAGAGATTACAGGGGAGAGATAGTGAACGCGAGAGAGAGCGCAGTGAAATAGCGAGAGAGTGCACAGGGGAGAGAGCATGCATGGGAGAGAGATAGCGAGGAAAATGGGAGAGATAAAGCACATGTGGGAGAGAGAGAGCACACAGGAGAGAGACACATAGCCAGAGAGAGTGCAGGGGAGAGTAAGATAGCGAAAGAGAGTGCAGGGGAGAGTGAGAGAGCACAGGGGAGAGGGAGATAGCGAGAAGGCAGGGGAGGAAAAAATAGAGAGAGCCAGGGGCATAACTACATCTTTGTGGGCCCCATAGCAAAATCTTGAAAGGGACCCCTCTTCCACCATTGTCACTACAAGGGGAAAGAGAGAGAGGGAAAGAGTGCTTCATGGAAAGAGAGGGAATCAGAGAGTAGCAAGTGAGAAAAGGTGACAGACCGAGAAAGGGGGATGAGCAAAAGGGAAGGAGGGATACGAGCAAGAGAGAATGTCAGGGAGGGAGGGAGAGGGAGAAAAGGTAGCAAGAGGGTTAGAGCATCAGGAAGAGGATGTCAGTGAGAAATGTGGAGAGATAGGGAGAGAGAGATAGTGACAGTAAAGAAGAGAGGGGCGGGAAAAGAGAGGGGGAAGCATGGGGAGGAGAAAGAGAGACTAGGGCAGAGAGACGAATGGGGAGTAAGGGAGAGGGTTGAAAGAAACGGGCAGTGGGAAAGAGAGCTGGGGGAAAGACAGAGATAGAGGAGTGTGAGTGTGGGATACACAGCAGGAGAGAAAGAGAAGAGGGCAGGGGTGACAGCAAAAAATAGAGTAGAGAGATGGGGGAAAAAATAGAGAGGGAGAGAAAGTGAGAGAAAAAGATGACAGGGGAGGGGGAGAGGTGGGGAGTGAGCGAAAGAAAAGAGAGTGTTTCAGTGAGTAAAAGACAGTGGCAGAGAGCTACTGTAGACAGAGTAAAAAAGAGGAGATGAGAGAGTGTGTCTGGGGGAGATAGGCGGGGAAGCAGGGTTTTGAAAGGCTTCAGACATGCATTACTTTACACCTCCTAAAAATCACCCCCAGTACAGGTTTCATTGTGTGTCCCCAGTACAGGTTTCATAGTGTGTGTGTGTGTGTGTGTGTGTGGGGTGCTGTCTACCACTTACCTGTCCTGAAGCAGGGGTGACAGGTCTTTAGTTCAGGGTCGAGTGCAAGGTCGCCACAGCCGGGTATTCTGCCTTGCAAGCAGCGGTGGGAGCGGTGACATGGGGCAGCGGTAGTGTTGCTGTCCTGAAGAGCATGGGACTTCAGCAGCGCCGCTGATGGGGGACCATACGCCGTCAGTGGTGCCGCTAACCAGGAAAACATGTAATATTTCAGCTCAGCTGACCGGGATCATAGGACCGATGAGGATAGTGAGAGAAAGTGCAGGGGAGATAGTAAGAGAGAACACAGGGGAGAGAGAGAGATAGCGAACACAGGGGGGAGATAGGCTGCAGGGGAGATAGGGAGGGGGACAGCAAGGGGGGAGATAGTGAAAGAGAGAACACAGAGGAGAGAGAGGCTGCAGGGGAGATAGGGGGGGGGGACGGGGGAGTAGTGAAAGAAACAGCAGGGCAGAGGGAGAGATACCGCAGGGGAGTTATTGAGAGACACAGCATAGGATATAGTGGGAGAGAAAGTCTGGGAGAGACTAAGGGCGGGATGTAATAAAGGGAAAATGCAGTAAAACGGGGGTTTTACCGCATTTTCCTATTTACCATTACCCGTCCGCCCCATTTTCGCCTGGCTTCTATCGACGGACTTCTATCGCCGTCCGCGCGCCCCCTCCCCCTCCCATCCTCCTGATCTCCTCCTCCCCCAGCAGGTGTCACAGCCGGGAGGACATCCGGCTGCAGGGGGAGGAGGAGACGCAGGGGGACACTGGCAGCCGCTGGGATGTGACGGAGACCACATCACAGGTATCGCGGGGGTCTCCGTCACCGCAACCCGATGCTAGCCGCATATGATAGTACATATGCGGCAGCATTACGGCGGCTGTCAGGCGAAGGGTGGCGATGTATATTAATACATCCCGCCCTGAGAGAGGCCACATAGGAGTTAATGAGAGAGACAGCAGGGGAGATTGTGACTGAGACAGAAGGGAAGAGGAGGAGAGTGAGAGAGACAGCAGAGGAAAGTGAGAGACCGCAGGGGAGACATTGAAAGAAACAGCAACAGGCAAGAGCTAGACTGCAGGGGTCAGGTTTTACCTCTGTGTTATGCTCTGCTCTATTGTTTATGTCAGATCCAGCCTTGCCTTATCCCTCCTGTGCGGTGCTGCTGGGGAAGCAGGGAGGACCAGGAACATCAGAAGAGAAGACGAGAAGTAGAGTTGAAGAGTTGGGGGCGGGGCTTCCTGTGAGCTCGGGCAGGAAGCTGATCCAGTGATGGAGAGGGGGTGGGGGGGAGTTGTTGAGTCACTGTGCTGTGCTGCTGCTGCCCCCTAATGTGCAGACTGTCAGCCCAGGCCAGCTGAGCTCTGACAGTGACACACAAGAGCTAAGATCAGCGGCACACAAGCCGTCTCCATCACATTGTGATAAGGCTGCCTATGCGCAGCAGCACAGCCTTATCACAGACTGGTAATAAATGTGGACCTACAGGGCTGAAGGTTCTCCAGTTTGCAGCAGACTCATCAGACTGCTGTATGGTGGTGAATCATGTGCCTGCGCCCTGCGGCTGCTGATAGTGCCAGTCTACTCTGATTGCAGCCGCAGGAGCAGAAACTACTGGACTACCAGTATAATCACGAAGGAGGGACTAGGAGGAGACTACAATGCTGCTGCCCGCAGCACAGCCAGTACTCTGCAGCGTCCAGCGCAGGCTGTCAGATGCTGACAGTTTAGTGTGACCCCAAATGCTTCCACTTCATATACTGGCCCAGCCTGCCCCTGACCGCAGGAGACAGAGCTGAATTATGAAGCATTCGACCTGCAGTGTCCCACTCCCGAGTCCGCAGCCAAATGTGTGGGCGACGTCTCACCCGCGAGTGGGTGGAGCCATGTCCAATTTTCGGCCTCACCTTCCTCCGGCCTCCCTGGAAACTTCCCGGTGACTTAAATGGCCAATCCGCCCCTGATCACATCAGTCCCTGCCACAGTGGAGCTTACAATCTATATTCCCTACCACATGTACACGCGCACACAGACATTCTAGGGTTAATTTTGTTGGGAGTCAATTAGCCTACCAGTATATTTTTGGATTGTGGGAGGAAACTGGAGTACCCAGAGGAAACCCACGCAAGTCCACACTACCTCTACCAGCCTGCTTCCTGATCACCACTACTCAGTGGCGTAACTAGCAATTTTGCTCCCCCCAGCCAAAATAAATTCTGGCGAGGAGTGGGGATCAGGGAAGCTGGACACTGACATTTCTCACAGTCACACATTCCCCAGCTAATAGCTAGCGGAGGTGAACGCGATCTTTCTCCCCCTCTCCCCTCCTTCTTACCGCGTCCTGCCAGGTCCTTACCGAGTTTTCCACCTGCCACGCTGTTCCTGGCCACAGTGATCAGACAGCCTATCTGATCGCTGTGGCCAGGAACGGCGAGGCAGGCAGAAATACTGTACTGCATTGTACAATATCCGCCTGGGATCCCGGAATACACGGCAGCGCTACACGCAAGGTGGAAGTGCAGCGGCCATGGTGGAAGGGGGGGGGCTTACTAGTCTATGTATATGTAATATGCCAACATTGTGGAATTTATTTTCAGTGCCTTCACTTTAGCATTCTAGTTCTATACAGTAGCGACAATAGCTGGGTAGTTGAGTATTTGTCTCATGATGCGATAGGCAACTTAATGTCAAGTTTATGAACCTTCTGACAATCTCTATCTTTTTCCAACATCTGTCTGATTATGCTTTGTCTAAGGTAATTGCTTTTTTATTGTTGTACAGCTTGGTGTTCACTACAGTTTGTAACCCCTCAATTTATGTCTGGTTATGGTTTATCAACATAAGTAATTTCATGGGCCCTTATTCTGATCGGTGCGGCCAGAGCCGATTATGCGGCCAGGACCGTTCGAAACCCCGCCTTCCATACGGATCGCCAACTCCGTCCGTATGCGGTAAGAAGCTGGCCGAACGGACCGCACGTGTATTTTTCACGGAATACGCCTCCTCCATCTAAGGGAACCTCATCCATCGCAGATGGTCGCAGACCATCGAATGCAGGACCGAGTGCTCCACCAGCACCCGCAACCTCAGACCACACGGACATTTTTCCGTGCAAAAGCAGGGATCTGGGCGGGCAGCTGACATCCGGCGATGTCATATGTCCGCCCCCTACACGTGCGTCACGGCCGCATTACCATATGTACGCCCAGCGTTTTCATGGGAACTCCCTTGAAACGCGGGGCGTATGCATATGGTAATGAGCCCAAATAGCCCTTCACGCCCCTCTCCACCCCCTGTTCGGAGTGTTCACATATCATGCGGGATTTGGCCGTACGCCCCGCTCGCACATGCGCAAAGACGCCTCTGCACATGCGCAGACTCAAAACATCGGCGGGCCGAACGCACGCGGATATATCCGCACTGATCAGAATAAGGGCCATTGTGACATCATGCAGTTGTTTGTTGTGCTCTTTTTAAGTGAATATGCTTAATTTATACCTTTTAGTTTACTCTCTGATATAGAAGTTTGATAAATTGCTGAACATTGCCTGAAACACTGCAGTTGAACTGGGTGCAATTCTGTAAAGCTAAATATATATTTCAGTGTTTTTTCGGTACTTGTGAGTTATCCGGGCTGCCGATTTTTTGATTGTATGCCTTAAGTTAAGGCATACAATCAGATGCGATGCGATGCGATGCGATGCGATGACCCGATTTTTCCATAGGAATCAATGTTAAAATGGACTGAGTCCATTTTAACATGGAATTCAATGGGAAAAAGGGGTCCTTTTCATACCCCTACTATCCAAGTGGGCATGGAGTTGGATATAAACCTGTGGCGAGCGTAGCGAGCCACCGAGCCCGAAGCGTGGCGAGCGAAGCGAGCCCCGCGAGGGGACGGTATTCTACGCTCGCCACAGGTTTATATCCAACTCCATGCCCACTTGGATAGCAGGGGTATGAAAAGGACCCCTTTTTCCCATTGAATTCCATGTTAAAATGGACTCAGTCCATTTTAACATTGATTCCTATGGAAAAATCGGGTCATCGCATCGCATCCGATGGTCGCATGCGATGCGATGCGATGTGCCCGATCCGACCCGATTTAGAAATCGGCAGCCCGGATAACTCACAAGTACCGTTTTTTCTGCTTTGGAATGCTGTGATTTTTCCTTATTATTATTATTATTAATTCCTAAAGTGTCCAACTCGCTTGCATTTAATTAATATTACTCAACAAAAGTATAAATCAATTTTTTTCAGTTAACACTTTTGCCAATGAGGTTTTTTTACCCCTTTATGGTAGGTATTCAATGCTGTGGGCGAGTGGTTATAGCGAGCAGAGCTTCCTGCTCGCTGTCACCACTCACCCTGACAGTATTCAACGCAGCCCCCTCATATGCCAATTCCCCCTCGCTCCATTTTTTGAGCGAGGGGGAATTGGCGTATGCGGCTCCAGAAGCAGCGAGACTCGCGGCTAAATACAGTGAGTTTTCTGCATTAGCCGCAGGTGTCGCAGCTTTGGGGAATTCTCGCCGTCCTGTGACGGTGAGGATTTCCCCAGAGCAGGGACGTGCAGTCAGGGGAGGCAGGGGAGGCAGTGCTTCCCCTGTCAATTTGTTTTAAAATAATACAAAGAATATACCTATGACACATATTCTGTGTCATAAGTATTTTCTTTATATTATTTTACAGGTTTGAATGTATTAACCTAGTTTGGGAGGCATCGATAAGCGTGCCTCCCAAACAGAACGGCAAGGGGACGAAGCGGGGGGCGGGGCTTGGGGCGGGGCTAAGCTGTTGGCTAAAAAGCCCATTAAAAATAACGCTAAAAGCGGCACTTCTAGAAGTGCCTAATTGACAGGGGCTGCTGTGATTGGACAGCAGATCCAGCTGCTGGCCAATCACAGCAGCCCCTGTCATGTAAGCTTCCGAAAGTGCCGCGTTTGCTCCCTTCTCCCCTGCTCCCCATGCTGTGACCTGCGCTGGCTCCCGGTTCCCTGCCTGTGTGGCTGCTGCTCCCCTCTCCCCTGCCCAGTGAGTATCATTTTGTTTTCGGGGGGGGGGGGGGGAGGGAGGAGAGTCAAACGGGCGGGGATGGAGGTGGCAGCAGAGGACAGCTGCGTGGTGCGCCGGTGTCAGGTGCGTGGGGGGGGTGTTACAGCGGGCGGGGACGGAGGTTTGTGCCGGGGGATTGATGCTGCCTGCTGCTGGGGGAGGGGGGCAGCGGGTGTCGGCGGCAGCCAGGTGGGGGGGGGGGGTTGCGGTGCGGTGGTGGCTGTGACAGTGCCTCTCCGTTCACAGCCACCACCGCACGTCACTGCCCCAGAGCATTGAATAAAGCGAGCGAGCGGTGCGGGGGTTAAACAGCGAGGATCGCTGGTTTTCTGCAATCCTCGTTGTTTAATCCCCTCGCTGGCCGCTCACCGCGGCATTGAATACACCCCTTTGTCTTAGCTCCTTCTGTAATATGTTGAAGGTTATTATGTGATCACCAGACAATGGAATCTTAGGACAAGGTACAGGGTTAAGTCGACCTTTTCACTGTCAACCTAGACACTGTCGACATAATAACCTCATTAACTCAGGACATAGGGGATTATACAGACCTGAACGCACAGCTGCTAATTTGCAGAGCCCTGCGTTCTGGTAATGGCCACCCAGCCAGAGTGAAAGCCAACCCTGTGCAAGCCTGCAAACTAATGTGCAAGGCTTGTGAAGCACCTGCAAAAATTATGCAGTCTGCGAATAGCTGCAAATCCATGTGCAACTTACTTGATATCAAATGATTTTTCCAGTGCATGCAGTCTTTGCATAACCCAGGACTTACTTGGTTGGGTGCGATAGTAACAGGCTGACCTGGGCACGAGCAATCCCTTCAAAAGCCTGAGCATGCCTGTGTTTTCCCTGACACTCCCAGAAAATGTCCACTTACCACCCACAAACACCGGCTTCATGTCAATCAACTTGTGTATGTCCAGCAATAAAGGAAAAAGTAGCAGAATGATTTTGGAGGCTAACCTCGGGTATACATACTACGAGCCATATGCATGCATAATCATTCAATTATAGCTCAACCTGGGATTTTGCCGCCATTAAATCAGATCTGAACAACACCCGATGATCCTTTGAAAGAGTGCATGCAACGTCTAATAATTACTGTCTAATTCAGTTTATAGCATACTTGGAAATAAGGGGCCCATTTATTAACATTATTTTTACTAAAATAATGTGATAAAGGGTGTTTTCGCACCCTTTTCGCATTATTTTAGTTTCACCTAAATGTATTAACTTTTAATTGTCAGCGTTTTCGCAAATTTTTACCCATACATTTTTTATCGCAATTTTTTAGCAAGTAGTTCGCATATCACATAATTGTAATGGGAAATGTGAACTACTCATATTTATCAAACTTCAATTGTAAAAGTAAGGTACTTGTTTCCTAGCACGGCGCCCGTCGGGTCCCATCACATACCTTAACTTAAGGTATGCGATGGGACCCGACTGACCCGATTTCGGGCTTTTTAACAGCTTTCCCGACAATGTAAAAATCGGGTCCATCGCATCCCATTATAATGGCATGAGATGCGACCGATGCGACCGACCCGATTTTACATTGTATGCAATGTTAAATGGCCGTTTAAAATCAGGTCCATCGCATGCCATTATAATGGCATGCGATGCGACCAATGCGATGGACCTGATTTTACATAGGAACCAATGTTAAATGGCCCCCCATACCCGATTTTTCATTGTATAGCCACCCAGATGGGTAATTTGTATGTGAAATGCCCCCCATTGTTAACGCCACCCCACTAAGAACGCCAACCCGAAGCATTGCGAGCGCGCTAGGGGTGGTGGTAAGCTTCCTTGGACCTTTTCATACCCCCACTATCCACGTCGGCGTGGAGTTGATTTTATATAGTGTGGCAAGCGCAGCCGCACGCAGCCCCGCGAGGGGACGAGTAATACGTCTGAAGGTCGGAGGACACGTACCGCCGCCCCTCGCGGGCTCGCTGCGCTCACCACGCTTCCGGTTCACGTTGATCGTGGCGTGGCATTAACAATGGGGGGGCATACAATGAAAAATGGGGTCTAGGGGGCATTTAACATTGGTGCCAATGTAAAATCGGGTCTCAGGGACCATTTAACATTGGTTGCATGCGATGCGATTGACCCGATTTTTGTAACCCGATTGCATACAATTAAAATCGGTGGCACCGTGCTAGGAAACAAGTACCAAAATTAATTCAGAAGGCAGCCTAGTGATAATAACGCCACTTCTTAGCCGCGTTATCATCGGTCCATTCCTTCTGTGTTGAGAGAAGGCTGATTTTAATTAAGAAACAGTCCCCAGCAACTCCTGAAAGTTGGGACTCTAGGGGTGAGATTTAATAGGAGGAGAGATTCAGAAAGTGAGAGATTTGGTGAGAAATCTCCAGGTTTTTTTAAAGCGGCAATCATTTACACTGCAAAATCAAACTGGTTTTGCAGTGTAAATGATTGCCGCTTTAAAAAAACTGGAGATTTCTTACCAAATCTCTCACTTTCTGAATCTCTCATCCCATTAAATCTCACCCTAGGTTTTTATACTATTGAAGGCTTAATGGCGATATCTAATAATAATAATAATAATAATGATATTTATATAGCGCTTTTCTCCCAATAGGACTCAAAGTGCTGTACCATTGTCTTTACAGCTCAAAATACAAAACAAGCTTAACAGTGGATGTCAGTGAAATGCTTGAGTAAATAAGTACATCTTTAGTCTATTTTAAAGGATTCTACAGTTGGGGCTTCTCGCACTGTGCGAGGAAGAGAGTTCCATAGAGTTGGAGTAACAAAGTTGAAAGCTCGACCCCCAGATGAATTCAGGAAAATTCTGGGTACTGTTAGTAGTCCTTCTTCAATGGATCGTAGTAATCGAGTAGGACAGTAAGGGATCAGCAGCCAGGGCCGCCGAGAGGGGAGCGGGTACATTTTACCTGGGCCCGGGCTTGGCAGGGGGGCCCTGGTCCGGGCTGGGAACACACATACACTTTTTTGTAAAAAGAATTATGATTTTGCCCGTGTGTATTGGCGGGCGCGCAGATGGGAGAGCGTGGCAGGCGCTGAATGTATACTGGAGGAATAGGAGAGCGGCAGGGTCAGCTGTCACTTACAGTGTGTACAGCGGCAGCTTCAGTGTAGGAGAATTCTCCTGCTCTCCGACTCTTGACTCCAGTCCTCTGCGCAGCTCAGGCTCAGTTAAGATGTGGCAGGCGGGGCTAACAGAAAATGACTGCCTACATGCCAGGCTCCAAAAAGATGGCCGCCGTTGACCAATGGGGAGCCAGGTTTCCTTTCCAGGAAACACAAGAGTGAAATAGGGGGCGGGGCTTAACGGAGTCTGCTGCAAATGAAGGAAGAAGAAGAGAAGCTGCATCCTGGTCATGAAGAGAGACCCATGGACTGGAGCAGAGAGACAGAAAGGTAGAGAGAGAGGAGGGGGGTGCCTGCCTGCTACTCTTGCATACACAAAAAAACGTATGTACCTATATTGATGTTTGTGTGTCAACTCTGCAGGGGGGGGGGGGGCAAAAAGGATTTGAACATTTAAATTTATTACCTCGAGCTTAGTTTGTGCAGTATCCAATGAAGAAAAAAAAATAGAAAATAGCTGCAAGATTTTTGGCAGGCAAATTCCTACAGGAGGTTTTTTTTTTTAAATTAGCATGCAGATGATTGTTGGTGCTGTGTGTGAGTGTAGGGGTATAGCGTAATGTACGACGGGAGTGTGTCCAGGTTAGCGGTGATACTGTAGTATAGTTTATGTGGGGAGCAGGTGCAGGGGTAGCGGTGATAGTATAGTGTTTGGGGAGCAGGTGCAGGGATAGCGGTGATAGTATATTATTTGGGGAGCAGGTGCAGGGATAGTGGCAGCATAGTGTGTGTGTGGGGAGCAGGTGCAGAGATAGTGGCAGTATAGTGTGTGTGTGAGGAGCAGGTGCAGGGTTAGTGGTGATAGTATAGTGTGTGTGTGGATCAGGTGCAGGGTTAGCGGTGATAGTATAGTGCGTAGGGAGCGGGTGCAGGGTTAGCAGTGATAGAATAGTGTGCATGGGGAGCAGGTGCAGGGTTAGTGGTGATAGTATAGTGTGTGTGTGGATCAGGTGCAGGGTTAGCGGTGATAGTATAGTGCGTAGGGAGCGGGTGCAGGGTTAGCAGTGATAGAATAGTGTGCATGGGGAGCAGGTGCAGGGGTAGCGGTGATAGTATAGTGTTTGGGGAGCAGGTGCAGGGATAGCGGTGATAGTATATTATTTGGGGAGCAGGTGCAGGGATAGTGGCAGCATAGTGTGTGTGTGGGGAGCAGGTGCAGAGATAGTGGCAGTATAGTGTGTGTGTGAGGAGCAGGTGCAGGGTTAGTGGTGATAGTATAGTGTGTGTGTGGATCAGGTGCAGGGTTAGCGGTGATAGTATAGTGCGTAGGGAGCAGGTGCAGGGTTAGCAGTGATAGAATAGTGTGCATGGGGAGCAGGTGCAGGGTTAGCGGTGATCAGGGGCTGGCTGGCAACTTTTAGCCTAGGGGGCAAGTCCAGAGCACTGGCCCATAATCAGCCAACATACCGGCAGAAGGAATGCTTTTGCGCGTCGAAGGCGCGTTGAAAAATTAGGGGCGTGGCCTATCATAAGGGGCGTTGCCTGTACCATGATTGTATTGTGTACCTGCAGATTGCACATTTTAGCGAACCTTGTAATACCCATTACACATAAAGCCACATGCCGTAAAGAAACACAGAAGGCTGATTAAGCCTGAAGGGACATAAACCACTAAGGGTTCTCTTAGGGTACACCATGCTGTTGGTCACATGACTATGTTGATGAGGATGGGCATAAGGCCTATCAGGACAGGGGGGAGGGTCCAAGCAGGGTAGGAAGGATCACGCTGTTAGAGTGATCTGCCCCTGTCCAAGAAGCTGCTGACCAGGCAAGACCTCCAGTGCAGCTTCCCCTCTGAGTCAGGTTTTTCTCTAAAATTAATAGCTGTTAATCTCTCCTTTCTATCTCTTTATAGCAACAGCATACTCTGTCCTTCCCTTCTGTCTCTATTTCCTACCTTACATAGGCCTTGCTCCGCTGCAGCTATGCCCCGTCCGTCCAGGGTATCCAGGCTGCCTGCCCGTTTGGCAGAGTCTGCGCTCACGTGCAGGGGTCGCGCTGGGTCCGGCTCTGAGGTCTCTCCGGGTCCTGTAACCCGGGGGGGGTCACGGCGGGGACCGGCGTTGTCTAGCGCACGTGGGCGCGATGAGCCGGCTGGGGCGCGTGTGGATGACGCGGCCGGGCGGCCGGCCGCGTCACACGCGAGGGGAGGCCGCGGTCGTGGCGCCGCTGCCTCTCCGGCAGCAAGGGGGTCGGGCAGCGCTAACGCCCGGGGGACTGTAGTGCACGCGGCCAGGGCGCAAGTGGATGACGCGGCCGGGCAACCGACCGCGTCACGCGCGAGGAGAGGCCGCGGCCGCAGCGCCGCAGCCTCTCCAGCTACAGGGGGGTCGGGCAGGGGTAGCGCCCGTGGTGCTGATAGTCGCGGGCGCGGGCAGGAGACCCGCGGCCCGCGTGGGACATTAATTCGCAGGGCGACCAGGTCAGGCACCCGCCAGGCGGGGCCTGATTCAGGCCTGGTCGCATCTGCTGCCCCCAGCGTTCCTGCACCACAGCAGTCAAGGGGTAGGCTTAGCATAAGGGCTAGGGACGCTCCCAGTGTTCCCAGGCGGGCGATTAGATCAACGCAGCCTGGGGTGGGATATAGACAGCCCTCAGTCACGCGCCCTACACGGGCGGTTAATGCATTAAGTGCCCCCACTGCCACCCCTACCAGGAGGATGGCAGCGTTAGCCCCTTTGCGGCTGGCAAAATGGCGCCTGTTGCAGGCTGCTAGGAGAATCCCTCAACAGCATACAGAGGGAGGGCCCTCAGTGGCTCCCACTAGTGGGGTCCCAACTGTAGCCCAGGCAACCCCGGGCCCCCGTGCCCCTATGGAGGGGGAGGATGCGCGACAGCTCCTGGCGCTGCTGTCATCTTTCTTGGGACAACCTCTAAATGCGGCGCCTTCCCCGGTGGCATCCCCGCCTCCCTTGCCCGTGCCCTCCACGTCGGCCCAAGCATCGATGGGAGCAGGTGTCACTCAAGCTCCTGAAGCTTCCACATCCACGGCTGCAGCTGTCCGGCCAGCCTCCACGGATGACCCTGCCCACGGTGGACCCTCGGAAATGAGCCTCGTGCCTCGGGACGGCACTTCAGGTGGGTCAAAAAGAAAGAGCAAACGGCGCAGGCGTAGGGACTCCCGCACCTCCTCCTCATCCTCGGGACGTTCAGGCTCAGAGACGTCCGGGGAGGAGGGTGGACGAAAGTCAAGGAGACGTCGGCGTCGCCACGGGCGACGTCGCCGTCATTCTAGTTCCAGTGGTAGCTCAGGGTCCCCCTTATACCCTAGAGGTCAGGTGGTGCAGTGTGAGAATACCGCTGTGCTTAGAGGCCTGAGACGCAGTGTGCAAGAGCGTATTAGAGATGGAAAATACGTGAATTTCTTTAAGATGACCGCACAGGATGAAAAAGATTATCGCGCAGCTATGCGAAAAGGAGGGATTGGGGAGGAGGCTTTTTGCACTTACCACAGGTGGCAAGCGGGTCTCTTCATGTTTGCAGCCTGTTACCTGGAAACTAGGCCCCAGGAACACATGAATGTAATGCGTTACATACACATGATGCATTCTATGTTCCTTACTGATGGGGACTCGACATGGCGATCCTATGACGAGAGTTTCAGAAGGAAACAGTCAGGGCTAGCAATCATGAACTTAGGCTGCAAGGATGTGGAGATCTGGATGGGCCCAAAACCCGCAGCTCCACCGACTGCGGCCCCCACCCCTCCTCCAAAGAAGGCCGCGACGCCCTTTCGCGCAGGAGGGGGGGCGGGGGGACCCTCCGCTGGGCGCTGCTATGGTTACAACGGGGCAGGCTGTTCCCTGGGGGCGCGATGCAAATACAAGCACTGTTGCACTAAGTGTTGGGGCCCCCACACGGCCAAAGAATGCAAGAAAGGAAAGCAGGGAGGCCCGCCGGCCGCGCAAGCAGCAGGCGGACACCCTCACTAAGGCCGTTTCCCCAATTAGACTCGACCGCATGGCCAGCTGGCTGGCGGCATACCCTCATAAGGAGGAGGCTTCCTTCTTGCGGTCAGGATTTGACGTAGGTTTTCGCCTTCCCATTGACGGGGAGGTGTCGACCTCGTCACCCCGAAATTTAAAATCTGCCATACAGATGCCCGGGGTGGTTTTGGATAAGGTGGCTAAGGAGGTTTCACTGGGTAGGATGATAGGTCCTTTCCAGTTCCCCCCAGTGGCCAATTTAGTCTTATCACCAGTGGGAGTGGTTCCCAAGAAGGCCCCGGGCAAGTATCGGCTCATTCAACACCTGTCACATCCTGTGGGCAGCTCGGTGAATGACGCCATCCCCGAAGAATTGTGCCGAGTTCGATACCAGTCTTTCGAACAGGCTTTAACAATGGTTCGGGGTTATGGCCTAGGGGCACTACTGGCAAAGATTGACATCGAGTCGGCCTTTCGCCTCCTCCCCCTGCACCCGGAGTCTTTTCGGTTCATGGGCTTTCGCCTCCCCACGGGTTTTTACGTGGACAGGTGCTTGCCCATGGGCTGTTCGATCTCCTGCGCCTTCTTCGAACGTTTCAGTAGCTTTTTGCACTGGTGCGTCGTTACGGGATCAGGGGAGTCCGGGGTGGCCCACTATCTGGATGACTTCCTGTGTGTGGGCCCCGCGGAATCATCGCGCTGTGGAACTTTGCTAGCATACATGCAGGGCCTGTTCCAGTATCTAGGGGTACCGGTGGCAGCTGACAAGACGGAGGGGCCGGTTTCCTGCCTTTCCTTCTTGGGCATCGAGATCGACACGATTGCCGGATGCTGCAGGTTGCCTCTGGACAAGCTGGCCCGTCTGAGGGCGGCAATATCCCTCGCGCTCCACACAGGTAAGCTGCAGCTGCGCCAAATGCAGTCTTTGTTGGGTCTGCTACATTTTGCGTGCAGGGTGATTCCCATGGGGCGGGTTTTCTGTAGAAAACTTGAGAGATCCGTCTCTGGGGTCAGGCATCCCTTGCATTTCATACGGCTCTCAGCCGAGCTGAAAAGGGACCTGCGAGTGTGGCTATCCTTCTTAGAGCATTTCAATGGGGTCCTCATATGGCCTTCCCCCCCCTGCGACAATCACCAACTGCAGTTGTTTACTGATGCCGCGGGAGGGGTGGGTTTTGGAGCTTTCCTGGATGGGTCATGGTGCGCAGCACCATGGCCTCCGGAGTGGTTCACCGAGGGCATCACAAAAAACTTGTTGCTCCTCGAGCTGCTTCCCATAGTGGTGGCTTTGGAGATATGGGGTGACAGGCTACGCAATGCTAGCATCATATTCTGGTGTGATAACCTGGGAGTAGTGCACGCTATCAACCGCCAGGGTTCCTCCTCCCTTCCAGTAGTTCGCCTCTTAGCGCGGCTGGTGCTAAAATGTTTGCTGCTAAACATTAACTTCGTGGCAAGACATATTCCCGGGGTGGATAACTCCGTGGCGGACGCCTTGTCCAGGGCTGACTGGGCAAAGTTCAGGGCCCTGGCACCTCATGCTGATCCCGTTGGTGAATGTTGTCCCTCTTATGTTTGGCAGATGATCAGGCCGGAATGGAGGGGCTAGCCATGCGGGCTATTGCACCCACGACGCTGCAGTGCTATCGGGCTGGTTGGCAGGAGTGGGAACAGTTTCGGCTGTCGGCCCCTCAAGCAGGTAAGACACCTAATGCGGCCATGGTGGCCTTCGTATGGAGTTTATACTCCTTAGGTCGTTCTGTCGCTTCAGTGCGCAGGATACTGGCGGGGGTGTCTTTCTTTTCTGCTTTGCAGGGTAGGGCGGACCCGTCCCGGTCGTTTTTGGTGTCGAGAGCATTACGTGGCTGGCGGAGAGCCTCGCCGGCGCCCCCAGACCGGAGACGCCCGATTGATATGGCATTGCTACCAGCTTTGCTGGACGCCCTAGGGGACATTTGTTGGCCTGCCTACGAGGTCCTTTTGTTCCGAACGGCGTTTGCAATGGCATATCACGGGGCCTTCAGGGTGGGAGAGCTGGTGGCTCCGTCAAAACGGGCTCCTTCACCTTTGTCCGTGGACGATGTAGTGGTCCAAGAGGATTCGGTGCTGTGTCACCTGCGACGATCCAAGACAGACCAGGCTGGTAGGGGGAGATGGCTGTCCCTGCTCCCATGTACGGTGGAGGGGGCGTGCCCTGTGGCGCTGACCACGGCCTGGACACAGGCACGCCCGGATCTGCCTGGTGCTTGGTTGATGCATGAGGACGGGTCGCCTCTCACCAAATACCAATTTGGGCACGTCTTGGGACGGGCGCTGGAGGCCATAGGCCTTGATTCGAAGGAATTTGGGTCGCATTCCTTCCGGATCGGGGCTGCTACCTCGGCGGCTGCGGAGGGCCGCTCCGACGCAGAGATTCAATCTCTGGGTCGATGGCGCTCGGCAGCATTCCGAAGGTACATTCGGCCGTCTCTATCTATCACTGATCACCATGGTCGACTGGACGCATAAGCGCTCGCCAACTTCCAGTGGGGGCCTTGAGGTGTGTTTTCGCATCCGCCCGGGGGCACAATTTGGCTATAATTACAATCTGGCATGGCGTACTTGGTAGTTTACTCCGGGCGGTGTGTTTTGTGCCTCAAGAGCTGGTCGGCCACGGTTTTTCCTCCTCCCTTCTTCATAACCTATGCAGCGTGTGAGTGCAATGACGAGTACCTTCATCCAACTAACTAACTTTTTGTGTGCATATTTCAGATCGACGGGACGTTAAGTCCGTGTGGATGTTGGGCCATTCATTTGTGTATTGGGCCTCGCAGGCAATGAACGCCTCTGATGTATGCATGTTTCCACAGGCGGGGGAGGTTAGGTGGTTGGGTGTTAGGGGCATGAAATGGTGTTCACTGCAGGCCCGAATGATCAGTGCCGTTAAGCAGTTTGGGGTCCCGGAGGTCATCATATTCCACCTTGGCGGGAATGACCTCGGACAGGGATCTGTCCTGGAGCTGCGCTCCATGATTGTCCGGGACCTCCACATCATAGCCCAGGTGTTGCCGTCATGCAGGTTGGTGTGGTCCTCCATGATATCCAGGATAGTGTGGAGGGCAGCGAGATCATGCACCAGCATAGAGCGTTCACGCAAGAAGGTGAACTCTATGGTGGCGAGATACCTGTTAGCTAATGGCGGGGGTGTCATTTGGCACAACGCCATTAGTTTCCAGCGCCCTGAGCTCTACAGGAGCGACGGTGTACATTTGAGCCCTGAAGGTATGGCTTTGTTTTTAGGCAATATTTTTGCCTGGTTAGCGACGCGGTGCTGAGCGTTTTTTCTTGGTGGTGGCGGTGGCTGCGGCCTAGGGCCTGGCTGTGGCGGTAAAGAACGGTCATGCTTTAAGAACTCTGTATGTGTGTAGGTAGTGGGGTACACTCTCCCTCGACAACGATTGTCATGGGCCACGCTTCTGCCCGGGGGATGGCCGTCACCACCAGGCCTGGTGGTCGACCAGGGAGAGTGGTCATCCAGCGTTGTATGTATGACTTAGTGATCTTTAACCCCCTCCTTCCTATAATGACCGTTCTTTGGTGCCGCCACCATTCATAGTCTTAGTTTAGTTTAACTTGTCAAATAAATTTGACATTCTGTTTTTGAAACGCCAGCACTTGTGTCGTGTCTTTATTTTAGGATAAGTTTATTAAGATAAGGTTATAGATAAGTTAGATAATTAATGGTATCAACAGCAGGTGGGATCAAGGGGATACCCGATGGTGAGTTTAAGAAACACAGAAGGCTGATTAAGCCTGAAGGGACATAAACCACTAAGGGTTCTCTTAGGGTACACCATGCTGTTGGTCACATGACTATGTTGATGAGGATGGGCATAAGGCCTATCAGGACAGGGGGGAGGGTCCAAGCAGGGTAGGAAGGATCACGCTGTTAGAGTGATCTGCCCCTGTCCAAGAAGCCCCACCCACCCTTCCCTTTTTCTTTTCCTCTTCGGCGGCGGTAAAGAACGGTCATGCTTTAAGAACTCTGTATGTGTGTAGGTAGTGGGGTACACTCTCCCTCGACAACGATTGTCATGGGCCACGCTTCTGCCCGGGGGATGGCCGTCACCACCAGGCCTGGTGGTCGACCAGGGAGAGTGGTCATCCAGCGTTGTATGTATGACTTAGTGATCTTTAACCCCCTCCTTCCTATAATGACCGTTCTTTGGTGCCGCCACCATTCATAGTCTTAGTTTAGTTTAACTTGTCAAATAAATTTGACATTCTGTTTTTGAAACGCCAGCACTTGTGTCGTGTCTTTATTTTAGGATAAGTTTATTAAGATAAGGTTATAGATAAGTTAGATAATTAATGGTATCAACAGCAGGTGGGATCAAGGGGATACCCGATGGTGAGTTTATGCCAATTACACATTATGCTGAACACCATGATGCCAGTTACACATTACGCCCAACACTGCGATGCTAATTACTCAATACACCGCACACTGTGATGCTAATTACACATTATGCCACACACCTCTGTCTTGAAAAAGTTCCCAGCATACAACAGGGGACGAAACGCGTTGACACGTTACTATTGTTGTACCTGAGAAGGTGATCCAGCCAGCTACATCACAGCAAAGCTTCACGGAGGCAGTGACAGCCGTATAACATCACCGGCGAGCAGCCGCCTCACGTGTATCCAGCCAGCAGCACAAACTCTGTGCGAACACCAACGGCACTTAGCCGCTTCAAGCCCCACACCTCCAGCCTCATTCGAGCGTGCATCCCCGCTCCCTCCTCCTCCCCCGGGCTTACTGCCGACTGTGCACTTATCCATCTCCAGCTGAAGTGCGGCTCATCTCCATCCTGAGCTGCCGGCCATCAGCTGCGCACAGCCCAAACCACGACATACAGAGGAGATCGGGGTTCAGTACAGGACGGCGCAACACCCACTATAACCGCTCCTTACCGCCGCAGATTGAGCGGTGGTTTCCAGCCCACACTGCGGGGAGGTTTTGCCGGCGTGCTGCCGAGTGGAGTAGCTATTTCATCTGTGGGATTCCCTAGTTCAACCAAACGGGATCGCCTGCAAAATACCTACCAACTACCCCCAAAGGACTTCACTACGTTGGTGAGCATACAATATATGTGACTGCTTAATACCATAGATATATATTCGACTGGCCAGTCCTATAAAACCGGACTTTAAAAAGATTTTCTGCCTCAATTACTACCTGCAGAAAACCATCAGCTCTAAGCTATATTCTATCTCAATTTCCGCTGAGCTTATAAATATATTTTGCTGTGAAGCTATTTAAGCTATCTAGCTGTCTAGATTGGGATCCCAACTCTTACTACATTCCTAAATTTAATTTTTATTTATTTATCATTGTATATGTATTTGTAATTTTATGTGTTTTTTCTAGATAAAGATTTATATATAAAAAAGGCTACAGTGTGTCCTGCATTCATCTTTATACAGTCATTTAGTGCCTAATTATCTTTAATCAGCAGCGCAATTCACTCCTACTCCCCCCATCTATCTCTTCTATTTCCGTGCGCCTAGACGGGCTCACAGGAGTATATGCTGCAGCTGAAGGATTTCCTTATGCACCACCTTTAGATATATCTAGATAAATTGGAATTGCCGAGCGCCAGGTAGTGTGTATCTAGGTGCCCCTTTTAGGGTCACTCTACTTCACACAACACCCCCTATTTCAGTTACACATTACGCCCAACACTGCGATGCTAATTACTCAATACACCGCACACTGTGATGCTAATTACACATTATGCCACACACCTTGATGCCCATTACACCCTATACTGTGATGGCAATTACCCAATGCTCCCCACACCGTAATGTCCATTACGCCCCATACCATAATGCCCATTACACCGCACAATGTGATGTCCACAGTGCCAGATATGCCCCCACAGTGCAAGATATTCCGCCACAGTGCCAAATACACATATGCCCCCACAGTGCCAGACACAAATGCCGCCACAGTGCCAGATATTCTGCCACAGTGCCAAATACGCATATTCCTCCACAGTGCCAGATATGCCCCCAGAGTGCCAGAGACTCATATGCCCTAACAGTGCTAGAGACACATATGCCCCCACAGTGCCAGAGACACATATGCCCCCACAGTGCCAGCGACACATATGCCCCCCACAGTGCCAGAGACACATATGCCCCCCACAGTGCCAGAGCCACATATGGCCCCACAGTGCCAGAGCCACATATGCCCCCACAGTGCCAGAGACACATATGCCCCCACAGTGCCAGAGACACATATGCCCCCACAGTGCCAGATACACATATGCCCCCACAGTGCCAGATACACATATGCCCCCACAGTGCCAAATACACATATGCCCCACAGTGCCAGATACACATATGCCCCCACAGTGCCAAATACACATATGCCCCACTGTGCCAGATACACATATGCCCCCACAGTGCCAAATACATATATGCCCCCACAGTGACACATATGCCCCCCACAGTGCCAGAGCCACATATATGCCCCCCACAGTGCCAGTTACACATGCCCCCCACAGTGCCAGAGTTACACATATGCCCCCCACAGTGCCAGAGCCACATATATGCCCCCCACAGTGCCAGTTACACATGCCCCCACACAGTGCCAGATATGCCCCCACAGTGACAGAAACACATATGCTGGGGGGAGGGAGGGGGGGGAGAGCGCTTACCCACTCACTAGCTGCGGGACGTGCTGTGGCTGGATCAGCTTCTCCAGCCATCCTGCGCTGGCCGCAGCTTCCAGAACACGGCCACGGCTACAGGAAAATGGCCGCCGGCCTCCTCCACTGAGAATATGTCCTCAGTGCAGGGGACCGGCGGCCATTTTCCTGTAGCCGCGGCCGTGTTCTGGAAGCCGCGGCCAGTGCAGGAATGCTGGAGAAGCTGATCCAGCCGCAGCACGGCCCGCAGCCAGTGGGTGGGTAAGCGGCCCGGGGGGCATATGGCACTCTGCCCCCCGGCCCAGCCCGCCCCTGGCGGTGATAGTATAGTGTGTGTGTGTGTGTATCAGGTGCAGGGTAGCGGTGATAGCAGAGCCAGATTAAGGTCTAAATGGGCCTGGAGCTGAAAATGATCAAGGGTCTATTATGCACAATAATAGGGGTTGCAGCCAGCACCTAATAATGTGGGAGGCGTGACCAGTATTCTATTTGGGTGGTCTGCTGATGGGTGTGTCTCTATTTGTGTAAATACTTTCAACTAATTATATATGCCTGGAAAAGGCAGGGGGCTGGCATAAGAAAAATGCAGGGAGATATATTGGTGCACCCGCAGGACGCCGATGTCCTAAGATAATTGCGGGGTGAGGCGGCACTCCAGTCATAAAAAAATACTGAAAACCGAAACTTGGTAGACAATATGTCAGCACCTTGTATGTGGTCACCTAAGTTTACCACACCATATACTCCTTCTACAAATCATGCAACACAATAGTAACCCCTTATACTATACTTGCTTCTTACACATTATGCCACATGGAATGAGACAAAATTCACACCGATTGTGCAAAAATTCACACTATGGCACACAGATTGTGTCAAAATTCACGTTATTCTACACAGATTAAGGCAAAATTCACATTTTGCCACATGGATTGAGCCAAAATACACACTATACCAGGCATGTCCAAACAGTGGCCCTCCACGTCCCAGCATGCCTTGACATAGTTTTAGCATTCCCTAATTGCAAAACTGTGGCAATGCATGATGGGACTTGTAGTTTCACAGCTGGCGGGCCATAGTTTGGTCATGCCTGCACTATACCAAACAGATTGAGCAATAATGCAAAATATGCTTAATAAATAGGGGCATTGCACGCCAAAGGCGCACATTAAAAATTTACACCATAATGCCCATTACATGTTAAGCCTCACACCATAATCTCCATTACGTATTATGCCAAACACCATAATGCCTATTAAAAATTATGCTACATAAGTGTTGCTTACCTACATGTTCATTGCCAGGGGTTCCATGTTCATTGCCAGGGGTTCCATGCTCATTGCCAGATTGAAGGCCCAGCGATTTGGGTTCGACTGAGTTTCTGTGATGCTGTAGGGGGAACTGGCAGCCGTTGGAACCGGGTGGAGGTCGGAATTAGCGGGTCCTATGTTATCCTATGGGGAAAACGTTCCAGGTTTGCCTGGCGGTATCTCCGGTTTTCGGGAGGCTAGCGATGCAGGGCTGGTCTCGTTGGAAAGCCCTGTCCCTTAGCTACAAAATGGGCCTATTTGGAGAGTGGGCCTGGAGCTATAGCTCCATCAGGCCCATTGTTAATCTGGCTCTGATTGGACTTGTTTAATGCAATGCATCTGTGTAACTTCACATGCATTCGCCTCATGCTGTAACTACTGTGCATAACAATTTGGAAACATGGCATACAGTGTGTATCTATCATTTGTTGTCTAAGCCATGTTTCCCATATTTTCCCTTGCAAGATACAAGCCTGTTTGATTGTGTGGGTCACTTTTTAGCTAAAATCATCCTACGGGCCTAACTGCATATGCTAAAGCCTCCCTATTTTGAATGGCGTAGTGGCCCCTGCAACCTCTAAAAGTAACAGGACTTACTTCCCCAATAACCTGCTAACTCACCCCTGAAATACTTACTTATTCACTCTATTTTGTTCATTTGATTCATTTCTAATTTGAAAAGCCAATTTTTGTGGGGCAAGAAATGTGCGTCTTTAAATGGTGATTTCTACGATACCCCACTTTTGCGTGTCGGACCTTGAATTTTTCCGGAAACGCAGAAGAAATGCAATTTTCAGGAGAAACAAGACGTACATCCTCCCCCTCTGAAACTGACAGAAGCAGACAAGCACAGAGAGTTCCGTTGGTCTGTCTGTGATGTCATAAAGGGCCTGCTGATCAATGGCCAGCTTTCTGATTGGCTGCTGTATTTGATTGACAGATTGAATCTGCCAGCTGATTGGCTGTCTAGCCTAAACTGCATTACATACCCCTGATGGTACCACTGGCTAAGACTCCAACTCAGCTCATTGATTGATTAAAAATTTAGAACAATTGATTGATGAAGGCAGGCAGGCTGGCCATTTTGGAACGTTCATTGGACTCAGAGCCAGATTAAGGTCTAAATGGGCCTGGAGCTAAAAATGGGGCCTATTATGTGCAATAATAGGGGTTGCGGCCAGCACCTAATAATGTGGGAAGCGTGACCAGTGTTCTGTTTGGGTGGTCTGCTCATGGGTGTGTCTCTATTTATGTAAATACTTTCAACTAATTATATATGCCTGGAAAAGGCAGGGGGCTGGCATAAGAAAAATGCAGGGAGATATATTGGCGGGTGCACTCCAAAGGTGCACCCGCAGGACACCGATGTCCTAAGATACTTGCGGGGTGAGGCGGCACTCCAGTCATAAAAAAATACTGAAAACCGAAACTTGGTAGACAATATGTCAGCACCTTTTATGTGGTAACCTAAGTTTACCACACCATATACTCCTTCTACAAATCATGCAACACAATAGTAACCCCTTATACTATACTTGCTTCTTACACATTATGCCACATGGAATGAGACAAAATTCACACCGATTGAGCAAAAATTCACACTATGGCACACAGATTGAGTCAAAATTCACGTTATTCCACACAGATTAAGGCAAAATTCACATTTTGCCACATGGATTGAGCCAAAATACACACTATACCAGGCATGTCCAAACAGTGGCCCTCCAGCTGTTGTGAAACTACACGTCCCAGCATGCCTTGACACAGTTTTAGCATTCCCTAATTGCAAAACTGTGGCAATGCATGATGGGACTTGTAGTTTCACAGCTGGAGGGCCATAGTTTGGACATGCCTGCACTATACCAAACAGATTGAGCAATAATGCAAAATATGCTTAATAAATAGGGGCATTGCGCACCAAAGGCGCACATTAAAAATTTACACCATAATGCCCATTACATGTTAAGCCTCACACCATAATCTCCATCACGTATTATGCCAAACACCATAATGCCTATTAAAAATTATGCTACATAAATGTTGCTTACCTACATGTTCATTGCCAGGGGTTCCATGTTCATTGCCAGGGGTTCCATGCTCATTGCCAAATTGAAGGCCCAGCGATTTGGGTTCGACTGAGATCAACCTCGAGTTTCTGTGATGCTGTAGGCGGAACTGGCAGCCGTTGGAACCGGGTGGAGTTCGGAATTAGCGGGTCCTATGTTATCCTATGGGGAAAACGTTCCAGGTTTGCCTGGCGGTATCTCCGGTTTTCGGGGGGCTAGCGATGCAGGGCTGGTCTCGTTGGAAAGCCCTGACCCTCAGCTATTTGGAGAGTGGGCCTGGAGCTATAGCTCCATCAGGCCCATTGTTAATCCGGCTCTGGGTGATAGTATAGTGTGCATTGGGAGCGGGTGCAGGGTTAGCAGTGATAGTATAGTGTGCATGGGGAGTGGGTGCAGGGTTAGCGGTGATAGTATAGTGTGTGGGGAGCAGGGGCAGGGTTAGTGGCAGTACAGTATGTGTGTGGATCGGGTGCAGAGGTAGCGGTGATAGTATAGTGTGGGGGAGCAGGTGCAGGGTTAGCGGCAGTATAGTGTGTGTGTGTGTGTGGGGAGCAGGTACAAGGTTAGCAGTGATAGTATAGTGTGCATGGGGCGCAGGTGCAGGGTTAGCAGTGATAGGATGGTGTGCATGGGGAGTGGGTGCAGGGTTAGCAGTGATATACAATGCAGTGTTGGGGGCGGTGGCACTCAGAAATAAATACAAGACTGCAGGCGGTGTGAGTTACCGACGCTTCAAAGCCAGTGGGCTTTTTTATCAAGGTGCTGGCAAGAATGTTCCTTAGAAATAAATACAGACCGACGCCCGACGTTTCAGAGTGCCACCTACCCCAACGCTACACTATATATATATATATATATATATATATATATATATATATATATATATATATATATATATATATATATATAAAAGTAGAAAGAAAGGAGGCGCACCATAGTGTAGTATTTTAGATTTTAAAACAACAATCCTTTACTGATGGGTAAAAAACACTCACAAGAGTATATGTGTTATATCGCTATAACACAGTTTTCGCATAAAACATAGTATGACGGAGTATATCACCGCATTGGCAGAAAACACGTTTTCTGCCAATGCGGTGATATACTCCGTCATACTATGTTTTATGCGAAAACTGTGTTATAGCGATATAACACATATACTCTTGTGAGTGTTTTTTACCCATCAGTAAAGGATTGTTGTTTTAAAATCTAAAATACTACACTATGGTGCGCCTCCTTTCTTTCTACTTTTCTATGCATACAGCTTGGGCTAGTTGGAAGAGCCCTTTATAAGGAGAGCAGCACAAGCCTGAAATAAATATCTCCTGGATGATATTTGTGATCTACAGACGATCAGCGCTTTAAGGATACTCTTTGTTGCATATATATATATATATATATAATATATATATATATATATATATATATATATATTGTACCGGAGACACTCACCAGTCTCAGGGCCGGCTCTACCATTAGGCAGCTTTAGGCAGCTGCCTAGGGCGCCAGGATCTGGGGGGGCGCCATCAAGTCTGCCTATCAAAAAAATCAAGGATATCTATGAGGATCCTTGTTGTACTTAATGCAGGTGGCGTCTGTGGAACTTCTAAGACCTCACCTCCATACTTTCCCTTGAGGCATAATTCCCTACTTAGCTGCCCCCTCTTCCTTGTACTCTGTTGTGGGTGGTAAAGTGGAGGGTTCTGGGGGCCTCCAGGGAAAGCAGAGGATTTGCCCCCCTTCCCATGGGGTTGGGAGAACCACCCGGTTTTTGGAAGCCTCCCAGCCATTCCAGAATGTTAGGTAAGTACGCCTTAAGGGGTTGGAAAGTGGTTATTGTTGGCAGCATGGGGGGGGGGGCGGGGGCAGCGGGTTGAAGTTTTGCCTAGGGTGCTGAAAAGCCTTACACCGGCCCTGACCAGTCTTGTAGCAAGGTCATATAAATGTAATCAGGCAGCATAAATATATATATATATATATATATATATATATATATATATATATATATATATATATATATGTGTAGAAATAACCAGGCGTCATTCCGGGGCTTGGTGAATATAGGTGTAGCTTTACTAGTGCTTAACGGTCCGTTAAGCTCTAGTAAAGCTACACCTATATTCACCAAGCCCCGGTGTGACGCCTGGTTATTTCTACCTACATGCACAGCGGCGTTGCCGACTGGAGGAGGGCACCCGGGCAGGTACCTTCAGGAAAGCGGGGAGTGCCGGACACTATTGAGACTGTATGTATGTATGTATGTATATAATAGCTGCCACTCAGTAAGCACCCACCGAGGAAGCAGTGGCATAACGAAGGGTCCGCAGACTCTGCGGTGGCTTGGGGGAGTCCGCGCCGGCGGAGTCTGCTGGGAGCGCCCTCCATGGGGGCCCCGGAAAGTTGTTGTACCAGGGCCCATGATTTCTCTTGGCAGCCCTGGCTACTACACTATAGCACAAGTGTGCGCTGTGTGCAGCTATTGGTTGATTTGAATACACTGGTACTGAGGCCCCATTTACTCAGGTGATATTTTTCCAGGTGGAGCACAACATTGTTTTAGCATAAATATAAATATTCTATGGCAGATGGCAAAAAAACACTGATACGTTTTGAGAAATTAATCCTTGTTTTTCTCCTTGATTTTTTTTCTCCTTTAAGACAGATGGTTCATTTCTGTCTGTCACCCTTTACATCATCCCAGTGCTATTTTTACACAACTTTAATCTGCAGCCACTTTCTTGGTGTCTCCAGCAGCTGGGTTTTATCCTTTTTATTCTCCTTGAAAAAAAAGTGTAGTGTAAGTGCTCGTGGTCTTTATTCTTTTTTTTTTTTTCTATTCTTCAGCAAATTCAGAGGCCCACCCAACCCTCTTTTTCTTTTAATTACACTGAGCATGCATTATGTGTGTGGGTAGCAGAGAAAGCAGTTAAAACTAGAGATGTGCAGGTTCTGATTTAAGCAGCCCATACACGCTGCGATGCGGGCTGTCCCGATGTGTGCTTTGAGGTGCGTGCTCCCGCTGCACCTCATCGCACAGTACAGAAAGTATGTGCTTGCCCATACTTTTTGTACTTAGTTCTCATCACATCACATTGCATTGCATGCACAACGCATGCACAGGCAATGTGATGTGATGTGATCCGTGCTATTTAAGCCCACAACGCACGCCCGCATCAGGGCGTGTATGGGCAACTTCACTCTGATTTACTCTGATTTCAAAGCAGGATCTTATTGGCTATCCCAAATCACATGACCATTGTTAACAGTTGATAGCCAATAAGATCCTGCTTTGAAATCAAAGTAAATCAGAGCCTGCACATCTCTAAAGCCGCCCATACACGTCCCGATACGGACGTGCGTTCAGTGCTTAACTAGCACGCATCACATCGCATTGCATTGCCTGTGCATGCTTTGTTCATGCAATGCGATGCAATGTGATGAAAACTAAGTACAAAACGTATGTGCAAGCACATACTTTTTGTACTGTGCGATGAGGTGCCGCGGGAGCGCGCACCTCAAAGCACACATCGGACAGCCTGCATCACAGCGTGTATGGGCTGCTTAAAACTGATTTTACTACTGTGTTGTACTGGTCAACTTATTTTCTCATTGTAAAGCAGGAAATCATAATCATATTGTTTAAATGTCTCCCCTTAAAAAATAGGCTGTGATTTGCAAAGTTTCCTACATAACAAATTTTAATTGACCGCAGTGGACAGTCAAAGAGAATAAGACTGAACTAATATTCCTTCCCCTATAGAATATTATACAACATAGTTTGATTGACCGTATTAATCGAATGCAGTTTGATGAGTGTTTAATGCATGTATCTGAGGCATCATAAGAACATGCATTAAAATGAAAAACAAGGAATAAATGGTTGTTGAATGTCTTGAAATGCCACTGATCTATAGAGTGGGTGCCAGCAGGAGGGCAGAACAGACCTACAGGCTGCTAAACAAGCACCCCTACCCCCCCCCCCCGCGCGCCCCGCCGCCCATGCAAACCCCCCCTCAATCCCCCACAGCCTTACCTATCGCGCTGGTCCCGGCGGCTCCGTTCTTCTGCTGAGGACCACCACAAAATGGCCGAACCCATACATCAGACAGTTTCAGAGAACTGTGTGCTATATGGGGGTGGCCATTTTGTGGTGGTCCTCAGCAGAAGAACGGCTCCGCCGGGACCAGCGAGATAGGTAAGTCTGCGGGGGATTGGGGGGAAAACTAAGTACAAAACGTATGTGCAAGCACATACTTTTTGTACTGTGCGATGAGGTGCCGCGGGAGCGCGCACCTCAAAGCACACATCGGACAGCCTGCATCACAGCGTGTATGGGCTGCTTAAAACTGATTTTACTACTGTGTTGTACTGGTCAACTTATTTTCTCATTGTAAAGCAGGAAATCATAATCATATTGTTTAAATGTCTCCCCTTAAAAAATAGGCTGTGATTTGCAAAGTTTCCTACATAACAAATTTTAATTGACCGCAGTGGACAGTCAAAGAGAATAAGACTGAACTAATATTCCTTCCCCTATAGAATATTATACAACATAGTTTGATTGACCGTATTAATCGAATGCAGTTTGATGAGTGTTTAATGCATGTATCTGAGGCATCATAAGAACATGCATTAAAATGAAAAACAAGGAATAAATGGTTGTTGAATGTCTTGAAATGCCACTGATCTATAGAGTGGGTGCCAGCAGGAGGGCAGAACAGACCTACAGGCTGCTAAACAAGCACCCCTACCCCCCCCCCCCCCCCGCGCCCCGCCGCCCATGCAAACCCCCCCTCAATCCCCCACAGCCTTACCTATCGCGCTGGTCCCGGCGGCTCCGTTCTTCTGCTGAGGACCACCACAAAATGGCCGAACCCATACATCAGACAGTTTCAGAGAACTGTGTGCTATATGGGGGTGGCCATTTTGTGGTGGTCCTCAGCAGAAGAACGGCTCTGCCGGGACCAGCGAGATAGGTAAGTCTGCGGGGGATTGGGGGGGGGGGGGGTTTAACTATAGCACCGCAGCCCCCGGCGCCCCCACATGCACAGCGCCCCCCCCCCCCCGGCGGTAGTGGGGGCTGCGGTGCTATAGTTACGCCGCTGTTCTCGGTTACAGGCTTAGGGGGAGATTCTGTAAAGCAAGAATGCGGAAAAAAACCAGTTATCTGTGTTTTTATCGCATTTTGATATGCAGCAAAACCCGCACGGCAGGTTTTCGCTGCGAGGGGTATCGCCAGCAAAAGCTGGTGATACCCCATAGAAGCCTATGGGCTTCTTAACGTGACCCATGCCACCCGAACGGACCCCCGCCGCCTCGCTTCGACACCCCCCTCTCACCTGCTGTGTCCAGGCAGCACAGCGTGTGCTGCCTGGACCTGTGACCTCCTCCTCCCTGCACTGTATCCTCTTCCGGGTGCAGGGAGGAGGAGGAGAGGCCGCCTGGCAGTAGCAGCAGCCCCGGGTAATGGAGGGAGGGGGAGCCGCCGGGACCCGCAACACATCGCCGGCAAGATCGCAAAGGACAGCTCTTAACGCAAGAGCTGTCCTTTGCCATAATTATCGCATATGTTACAGAATATGCGATAATTAGGTGTGCGGTAGCCGGCAATGTGTGGCGGACAGGAGGCGCAGATGTTACAGCATCCCACCCATAGATTGCTAATGGAGAAGAAAATTAATGAAATCTAAGACAAGCAGCAGTCCCTTACAGGAAATTGTATCTTTTCAATTACTGCAGTTTGTAGTTCTAAAATCAAACTTCTTGGAAGGCATCCCACAGATCCTCATCTCCATAATGTGGACTGATAATGTATTTTAGAACTTTCCAGAAGGCTGCTGAGCACCCGCACAAGCCTTTCATCCCCACAGCTGTTTATGGGTTAGCTCTGAGACATGTTGCAGTTCCGCTGTATCTTCCTATGAAAACATCATTTGGATAAAGCTTCATAAGTGCAAGGTTTGAGGTTAGTTTCTGTAGCAGATTTTGTTCTTGTGTGTACACACAGTGCGTTTTTGGCTATTGATTTTGACTATATATTCATAACTGATATCGAGTTAGTCAAAATTGCACCGTGTTTGCTCACACCCGATTCATAAGTAGAAATACACTGTGCAGTGTATTTCTACTAGATTGAAAGGAGGACCATGCAGTTCATGCCTCTGCCACATGTAGCTCAGTTTCCTAGTTTTAGCCGGCATTAGTGGGACCTGGTATGGTCTTCTGTTGCAGAAGTGCATCACCTGTAAGTTTTGATGTGCAGATCTTTCAAAGATGCTCTTTTGCATTGCAAATTATCTTTGCCTTCTGTTAGCTTTACCACCAAAGTGGTGCTTTCATTCACGGAAATTCTATTTACTGAATTGTTTTTGTGTTGTGCACTGTTTAAACTTTAGAAACTGGTGTTTGTTTGGGGGGGGGGGGGGAGTTTGTAGTTTCTGTGATACTCAAAACCATTCTCATTCCACAGTCAATGTAACTTGTTTGACATTACTTCCTCATTCTGGTGTTTGGTTTGAAAAAATTGAACCCCCCGACCATGTGAAAATACCACTATGAGTGATAAGCCTTCCTGCCTCTCAGCTTGAGTCATGAGTTCTGTTCCAGACCATGGCCTGTAAGTGTGAAATGTATATCATACTTGCCGACTTCTCAGCAGCCATTTGCGGGAGAGAGCAGCTTTTTACACTAAATAGGGGGCGGGAAGCTCTGAAATGTAATTTGGATAGCTCCGCCCATGGCACAGCCCCATTTATGGCGTGTAAATGGGGCGTGGTCATGGGCGGAGCTATTCAAATTACATTTCAGCACTACATTGTGGAGTGAAGGTGGGGGGGGGGGCAGCATGAGGAACCCTACTAAAGAAATCAGCGGTGAGAAAAGTGAGAGAAGCAGGAGGGAAGCAGCCAGCCGCTAGCTTACCATTTGATCTGCAGCACTGCCCTGTGCTGCTCTCGCTCGCACCCATGCTGCGCTGCTGCTGCCGCGGGTATGACCGTGTCCTGTGCAACAGTACCCCGGCCGGCCACTGCTGCTCCCACTCCTGCCTCGTGCTGCGCTGCTGATGCCGCTGCCGGGGCTATGACTGTCTGGTCCAACAGAACCCCTGCCGGCATTTAATAAGACAGCGGCGAGGTCGCAGTTAGCCCCTGCACTACGTGACTTGCGCATGCGCAGTCACTATTCCCCCCCCAAGTATGCTAAAAAGCGGGAGGATCCAACATATTACCGGGAGACCGGGACATAGGATCAAAAAGCGGGATACTCCCGCTAAATGCGGGAGGGTCGGCAACCCTGATGTATATGTTCTCCTCATGTTTGTGTGGGTTTCCTCCAAGTTCTCCATAGAACCTAGACTGAGATTTCTAATGGGGCAGCGACTAGGCACTTGACTAAATGTAATGTACTTCTATGCCTTCAAATAGTTGTCTCATAGAACAGTAAATTAGGTAAGGCAGCACTCCTCAGGTTTAGAAAGATCCACATTGACTATGGTTGGAAGATATCCATCATTTTAAATGTGATTTGTTACATTTTTATCAGGGGTATAAAACTTTAATATAACACATGTGAAGTGTTGGAAAGCTACATACCATATTCAGTGTGGGTCTTTCTAAACCCAAGGGTCTGATATAATTTGATGTTCTATGGAGACCCCATGTAGGTATATATATATATATATATATATATATATATATATATATATATATATATATATATATATATATATATATATACATGTCCTGTTGTCCGGCACTAGCAAAACGTGTATGAGCAACTGCTAGCGGTGCCTCCTCTTCCCATAGAAGGGAAAAAATATATAAGAAATCGTCCGTGGCACTCAAAAGACTTTGTACAACCAGTGTAATCACAAAATGAAACCCAAACTCAGGTCAAGTTGTCAACGTTTAGGGAGATTTAATCCCTTGCGTCTTGAAAAAGGGATTAAATCTCCCGAAACGTTGACAACTTGACCTGAGTTTGGGTTTCATTTTGTGATTACACTGGTTGTACAAAGTCTTTTGAGTGCCACGGACGATTTCTTATATATATATATATATATATATATATATATATATATATATATATATATATACTGTATGTATGTATGTATGATATATTTTGCTAAATATTATTGGCAGTTGATATTGCTTAGGACTATCTTACTTTGCTTGACTTCACTTTTGAGAAACAGAACATCAAACAAAGACACAGAGCAAACAAAAATAATATACAAGTTGAGTATCCCTTATCCAAAATGTTCAGAACCAGAAGCATTTTGGATTACAGATTTTTCCATATTTTGGAATATTTTTATAATTGAAGAAGGTAACTTGAGGTATCTTGCATTTACTGTATATTGTATAACACATCAAACATGACATACACACAAATATATTTTATTTGTGCATGAAACAAGGTTTTAAAACATGAAACAAAGTTTGTGTCCTATCTCAGGCACTGATTTTGAATGCCAAGCAATCATGTCCTTGCACATATCTAGTGCCAGTGACATTCAGTCTCATGTCCCTAGTAGTGCGAGTTACAGATGTACCCAGTAGGTTTTAAGCAAAAAAATAAAAAGGTACATTCTGGAGACTATGGTTTTCAGAATAATTTGGATACGGGATACTCAACCATTAGCTGATAAATTGTTAAACAAATGATTTTAACTGTTCTGTAGAAGCATTGGTAATAATCTAAATCCCTATACCCAAGGACAAAATAATCGGAATAATAGTAATAGAATAATGAATAAAAGTTGTACGTCTCAGATCTAAACAGCTCATGCCAATTTTACATTGTATACAGTGCTTAGAAGTATCTGCAGTGACTGATGAGAAAATCTATGCTTTACATTTTTCATATGCTTCCTAACAAGATTTCTCTTCATTTAATTATGCTTCCACTTCTCTATTGACAGAGGACACGCAGAAGATGCTGTTGTGTTGTCTATGCTGCTTGTACAGCAATGAGCCACAAAACGATGTAGAAAGAAGAGCTAATAGGTGGATACAGGTAAGAGAGCTCCACCTACAGGGCCAATTTAGAGACTTGTTTGAACCAGATCAAAATATATTAATTATAAAAATGTCACAGAACAACTACTGTAAGATTGAATTAATAAATAAAAAATAAATTGTCCAAAATGCAGAACAAAGCGCATATTATATAAGGCTTGTATACATAATCTAAATGATACCTTTATCATGCAGGGGATACTAAATGCAGGCTTTTGCTATTCAATAAATAATAGTTTCTGGTGTGCATAACAGATATTAATTTTCTTTCTAAATGATTCATAACTTGCCAATACAATTTGATGTCAAACGTGTTATAACCAGGGAACTCTCATGCATGCCATTTTTCTGGTTAGTACCGGTACACCACCAATTTACCAGAACCTGATGGTCAGGCACCTCTTTTAATGTACACAAAACAGATGTCGGGGGAAGCGAGTGAGAGTTGGGCATTGGGGGGGCTTAGTGAGTCAGCGGTAGGGTTTAGTCATACCCCTTTCACATCAGCCTAATTTCCCAGGTTGGCAATAATTGCCGGGATTTCAACCCTGTTATGGAGGGTTGCTCGCAGGTTCAACCCGGGGACCTGGGTGGTGTGAAATGGGTAGGGGGTACTTACCCAGGTTGCAGGTCCTCGGTGTGCTGTCAGGCCTGGGATCCACACAGGCCGTGGGCGCAAATGACAGGACAGGCGGCAGATGAAGTTGACGGAACTCTCCGGCGCCCTCATTTTAAAAATCGGCCCATGGGAACCGGAGCTATCTGACTTCAAATCAGTGGTTCCCATCCAAGCCTGTTAATTGTTCTTCCCAGTCAGATATTTCAGGTTCTGTCTGACTTAGAGATTTTCTGAGGGCATATTACAAAAGCTGGGACTCTCCCCCTTTGAGGGACACTAGTAGCTTGTCTCTACTGTTCCCAGAACCAGAGATATCAGCATTCCAGCATCTGCTCCAGCTCCACACACCTGGTATGTAGTTTTATTTTCTCATTGGCAGATTGCTCTGATTCCCTATTCCCCAATACCATTTGGTAGGTGGGATTCTCTAGTTTTTAATTCCATTCAAATCTAAGAAATCTAGTTCCGGGAACTGGAGATATCTGCAGTCAAGCAAGCTGTCCTCCCACCAGAAATGTATGAATAATGAGCCCACTCCACTATACACCCCTCCTCTGCATATTAAACACCCTCTACCACCCTGGAAGTTATGTATCAGGGCCCCTTCATTCAGCCCAATGCCCGCTTCTCCCACCATCTGTGCAGTAAAGGGGTAATTAGTGGAAATTACTGATCCAGGCCCTACATGCTGAGCGGTTGATATAATACCCCCTACCACCCACGGGACATCAAAGCTTCCCCCACCCCTACCACTGGAGGATCGGTAGGGGCCCCAATTTTTTATTATTTATATACATTTGGTCATCTATAATACTTTAACTGACCCGGCCTATACTGGATCACCTAAGTGTCCATCTCAGTACTTTGCTCCGCCCCTCTGGAAACCCCCTTCTGAAAATCCTGCGTTTGCCCCTGGTGCAAAAAAGGAGGGTGGGGGCTTGTGCCTGAGATGAGGCCGGCTCTTGCACCAGGGCCCTAGTCAGACCCTCTACAGATGAAGCTAGATCAGGCATGTCAAACAAAAAATCCCAACTGGGCCGAATAATCAAGGTCTAAGTCTCGTGTGGGCCGCAAGAAAAAAAAACTGTCCTATATACAATTGTCCTATATACCCATTGTCAGCACTGTACAGTCACCTCCTCTATATTATATTATATTATATATCAGTGTCTATTTAGTGTTCAAATTCACATTCTGACACAGAGAATAAGTCAAAATTCAAATTCTGACAGAGAGAATAAGCCGAAATTCACATCCTAACACAGAAAATGTCAGCTGACACTTAACACACCATAAATTACAAGCTGTGTCAAACTCATGGCCCTCCAACTGTTGTGGAACTACATGTTCCAGCATGCCCTGACACAGTTTTAGCAATCCATTATATAAAATGTGGCAGGGCATGCTGGAACATGTAGTTCCACCACAGCTGGAGGGCTATAAAATAATACCACATATCAGCTGTGTTATACCCCTTCATATATAACTGTCGTACCCAGCAGAATTTTCAAAGGTACAAGCACTGTGGGCAGGGTCGAAACTAGGGTTTCTGGTGCCTGGGGCAAGACATTCGTTTGGTCCCCCCCCCCCCCCAAAAAAAAATGATAGGCAGCAGTGCTGCATCACTACACCTTGTCTCCCAGTGCCGCAGCGGTCATGACCATAACCTGTGGTTCACTATAAGGCGCCTATTGGATTATTGAGATTGACCTTTTGCTTAAACATAATTCTAATTACCCCTAGAAATAACTCACACTGACACCTTATACTAAAATAACCACGCGGACAAAAACAGCATAAGTTTAAAGGTCAACAGTATTTATTATTGGATGACCCTATTGAAAAGGGATGGCCAGGAGAGCGCTTGAAGACCAGCTAAGTCACAAACGTTAACAATGGCGGCGACTGCAACGCCCCAACTTGTAAAACCAGGGCGATGAGCCGCCCCCATTGCGCTCAAAGCACAGCCCGCACTGTGACGGTCTTACCGCAACTCCTATTGCATGGTGAGGACAGTTCTAGCAAGTGGCCAACGTCCCCCCTCGGGGGCAGGACTCACCAGCCTTCCTGGCAGAGGGTGGCAATACCGCACAGTGACCTCCTGCACCTCAAACTTGACCGCTGGTCGAGAGCGCCCTCCCGCCAATTTTAATGAATTTATGTGAAGCCAAATTGAGTGGCGGCCGAAAGGCCATGTGGTAAGCGCAGCAGGAAAGGGAGGGAGGGTGGGAATCCAGACTCAAAGAGGAAGTGGAAGACCCTGACTACCCCATATATCACCTGCCTAAACTACCACCCATTCTGCCCCTGATTGGCTACACCTGACCACAGTGCATTCTGGGGTAAGAGACCTTGTCAACTAACTTTATCAAACAATCCTCAGGCTCTTAAATGCCCTCATGCCTAAGCAGCCCTCGCTTAATCTCACTAGATATATTATTATATATATATATATATAAACTCTGTACTCTGATATGAAATATATATTTTTCCCTTAGTCACTGACTCTGAAGGTAAATTATTATTAACCAGTTGCGGAATATGATGGTAAATTATTATTAACCAGTTGCTGACTGAATGACTCAGTCAGCAGCTGGTTAATAATAATTTACCTTCATAGAGTCAGTGACGGGGATAAATATATATTTCATTTCAGAATACAGTTGCTGGTTAACCCCCACTTTCTCCATAATATGTACAGTGGTTAATAACTTACAGCGAGTCAGGAGAGGTCAGAGGACAAAACTGGTGACCAGCAGGGCGTGTGATGTGGCGGCCGCGGCTGTCGGCATTGCCCGATGTCACTCCTGCTGCCGCCGTTACAGAAGTCCTGCGCCCTCAGGCTCCTTGAATGCTGTAGACAGTGCTGCCTTGTCCTGCACGCGCAGGAAAGAACAGAACTTCCTGCGCACTGTCTGTCTTTCCGGCGCCGAATCGCGCAGCTCCTACCCCTGTTATGACGCGTGGGCAGCGCCTGCGTCATAACGTCACCCGCACAACATCACAAGGGGGAGGAACCCGGCGGGGATGACAAGTGAGTGAGACAGACACACTCACCGATAGTCAACAGAACTCTGTGACAGTAGTTTCAGCTCTGCTGTGGGCCACAAAAGTAGGTGGCTGGGGCCGCAAGTTGGACATGCCTGAGCTAGATCAATCTGCTGATATCTGGAGGTTTCTCTGTCTCTGTGAAGCTGTAAGCTCAGAGGACAGGCGTGACAGGACATCAATGAGCTGTGACGCGCAGGCAGAGGTATTTCCTTGAAATTGTAAGGAGTTCTGCTGAACACTTATCACACCACAGTCGCCCTTCAGAAGTTTGTGTAAATCTGGCATTACACTTCTTAAGCTGGGTACACATATATACAATTGTCGGGCCGTTCTTTCGTTCTGGGTCGGACAGCCGTTCAATTGTATATGTGTGTACGCTGTCCCGTACGAGCGATAAACGGCAAAAAACTGTCTTGACCGTCCATGCTCGGTCGGTCGACGGTTCTCTGCTGTTTAATTTTCATCCGACAGGACGGCCTCATATCGGTACAAAAGTGCAGTGTGTACGCACGTTCAACCGATATGCTGTCGACCTAGCGACTATACTGCCAAAGCTGGAACGCCAGGAGCAGGTGAGTAGGATTTCCTTCCCCAGGTAACCCTTTGGATTACTACGGATCCAGGACCCCAGACTCTTCAGCCCTGGAGCCCCGGAACCAAGCCACCGGACCGGACCCACCTACGGGATCAAGATAGGTAAGCATCAGTGTGTTTGTGTAATGTATGTATTAAACTTGTATTTTTCTAATGTGTCAGTGTGTATTTTTTTAACAATTTTTTTTACTGTTGAACTACAAGACCCAGCGGGCCCTTTAATGCCCTGCAGGCTGGGACTTGTGGTTCTCCAAGTCCCAGCTTGCGGGGAGGCTTGCTGGGACTCAGTTCCACAGGAAAAAACAATAGTTTTTATTCTATTTTTTTTTACACAATGATCAGCCCGGTGGCCACCGCACAGGGCCACCGGGGACAGCACCAGTGGCGGATTCGGGGGGGGGGCACCCGGGCACGTGCCCCCCTGTCATTTATTTTGAAGCTGAGGACCAGAGCTTTCCAACGAGCCCAGCCCCGTGTCTCTAGCCCCCCCGGAACCGGAGATATCGCCTGGCAAACCTCTAACGTTTTTTCCCCATAGGATAATATGGGACCCGTCAATTCTGACCCCTACCCGGTTCCGACGGCTGCCAGTTCCCGCCCTGGCATCACAGAAGCGTGTGGTTGATATCATTCAATTCCAAATCGCTGGGCCTTCAATATGATACCAGGCTGTTCCAAATCAGTCAATCAGTTCCAGAGATATTGCGTGTAGACCGTTTTTTTTTATTTTTTAAATGTAATTTCATGGCTGTTCATGTTCTTTGAGGGCAGATTACTCTGGAACCAAAATCATTCAAAGCCCACACAAAAGTTCTTCAATATAATACTTGTCTCATGTAAATGGGTCAGTTGGTTCCGAAGATATAGCCGGTTAAATGAGATAACTGGTTAAAGGGGGGAAGGGGTGGTTTTCTCTACCCCTCACACCAAAAAATGCAGGGACTAGGCTGGTGTAAAAGGGGCCAACCTGGGAATGCATTTTCTGGTGTGAAAGGGGTATTATTTCAAATAGCCGGGACCTACAGTGCTCTGAATACAGCCAGGTTCTGCCACTTTCAGTGGCTATCACTTCTGCCTGGCAGCGGCTGTCCCCCATTTACCACGAGCATGTATTCCCCCTTGGCAATGAGCATGTTATCCCACATGGAATCGAGCATGGAACCTCTGGCAATGAGTATAGAACCCTTGGCAATGAGCATGTAGAGAAGCAGCACTTATTTAGCATAATTTTTAATAGGCATTATGGTGTTTGGCATAATACATAATGGACATAATGGTATGGACATTATGGTAAATGTTTAATGCGTGCCTTTGGTGGACAATGTCCCTGTTTATGAAGCGTATTGTGAAATTGGCTTAATCTGTGTGGCATTATGTGAATTTTGGCTCAATCCATGTGGCATTATGTGAATTTTGACACAATCCATGTGGCATTTTGTGAATTTTGACACAATCCATGTGGCATTATGTGAATTTTGGCTCATTCCATTTGGCATCATGTGTAAGGGGCAAGTATAATGGGCATACAGATATGGTAGATGCTCAATTAGTTCAGTAGCATTTCCCAGGTGCATGAGGGAGGGGTTAAATACTGGGTGAGTAAAACAAGACATTTTTTCCCTCAACACACTGAGCAATGCTAGTAACCAATCTAGAACACTACATGATAATAGAATTCAGAGATATTGGTTACATATACCTGCGCAGGTGTATGCTAAGCCCCCAAGCCGCATCAAGGCTTCTCTGTATATTGGGGGTCCCTAGCGCTATATCTAGGTGCAGGGTGCGGCACCCCAAAAAAACATCATAAGCTGGGAAGCCCAGCGCGGCATGCCAGTGATATACTAAGTGTTAATAATTAGTGATAGGAAGCCGAAGCTATATAAAAAGAGAGATAAATGAATGTAATTAAAATAGGATAGAAAGTGTTAGTGAGGGAAAAGTGTTAATACAATGTAAGGGCATGTCGCACTAAAGCCACCCAGCCCATCCAGTCCAGGAGCACCGCACCCCACACCACCGTTACCCTAAATTGGGTCTACGATTAACCAGCAAGGAGCCACATGATAATGGCTCCTTACTTGATATATCCAAACTAAGAGCTACCTACCTTGGAGCAACCCCGGACTACTCCATGTGGCATATCAGGACCCACATCTCCTCCTAATATGGGCTCCCTTCTGCCTCTGAGGCAGAAGGGAGCCCATATTAGGAGGAGATGTGGGTCCTGATATGCCACATGGAGTAGTCCGGGGTTGCTCCAAGGTAGGTAGCTCTTAGTTTGGATATATCAAGTAAGGAGCCATTATCATGTGGCTCCTTGCTGGTTAATCGTAGACCCAATTTAGGGTAACGGTGGTGTGGGGTGCGGTGCTCCTGGACTGGATGGGCTGGGTGGCTTTAGTGCGACATGCCCTTACATTGTATTAACACTTTTCCCTCACTAACACTTTCTATCCTATTTTAATTACATTCATTTATCTCTCTTTTTATATAGCTTCGGCTTCCTATCACTAATTATTAACACTTAGTATATCACTGGCATGCCGCGCTGGGCTTCCCAGCTTATGATGGTTTTTTGGGGTGCCGCACCCTGCACCTAGATATAGCGCTAGGGACCCCCAATATACAGAGAAGCCTTGATGCGGCTTGGGGGCTTAGCATACACCTGCGCAGGTATATGTAACCAATATCTCTGAATTCTATTATCATGTAGTGTTCTAGATTGGTTACTAGCATTGCTCAGTGTGTTGAGGGAAAAAATGTCTTGTTTTACTCAGCAAGTATAATGGGGTCTAGTATTTTGTTGCATCTAGTATTTTGTCCCTTTATTGGGGGTGGGTCCCCACTCCCCCAGGCCAGGCTGACCGGTCAGAGGGCTGAATGTTTTGGCCGCGGGACCTTATATAATAAGTGTCCCCCAGCTGTGGCATTACCCTGCTGGCTGGTTTGGCCTGGGGCTGGTTCTTAAAATACGGGGAACCTCTGGTCATTTTGTCCCCCGTATTTTGGGAACCAGCTCCGGACCTGGAGCCTGGGGCTGGTTTTAAAAAATCAGCGAAGCCCTATTTGTCGGGTTCCCTGATTTTTTAATACCAGCCCCGGCTCTTTCAGCCTGGTGTTGGTTACGGCTGTGGGGGGGACCCCACGCCATTTTTTTTTTAATAGGTAAAAGGGTGACAGCTATAATTATGCCCTAACCCAGCCCATTATGATAATTTTGGTCACATGTGACGTGTCAATAGCCCAAATCGAGACAGTGTGTAGGTGGTACAATCTTTTTCTTGCGACTGTTTGGACAGGAGTACATCAGACATCGCAAGTAAAATTGTACAGGTGTGTACGCGCGTGTCGGCTGTTGTACGGGAGTACGGTCGACCGAACAGTTGCCAGAAATAGGCATTGTATAGATGTGTACCCAGCTTTACAAGCCACCCTTTTGGAGCTTCCTCCTGCCATGATATCTTAGGGTAGATATATATAGAGATATCTCTTATATATTTAGCCAGATCTGTCACTCATCCCCTGTGTATATAACTTTCCCGCCCACCCTAGGGAAAAGACCAGTGTTTTAGGTGTAGAACATTTTCATGTGTATAACGTTCCACCCCCTTGACATCACCCCCGCCCAGCCAGGGCTACAGTACACGCCCATCATCCTCCATTACTCCAGAGATACCATCCACCATTCCTCCCGCACACACGCCCCCCCCGCCTCGCGGGCCGGTACACTGGAGCGCTAAGAAGAGCTGTTTGACGCAGCTACAACAATAATATATGGAGCCACATTTGTACTTGATTAGGGATAGACAGTTCAGAAGCTCCAAAGGCCCCTGTAGTTTGCTGTAAGCTTTATTACAGATCAGAATGTGAAAATGACTGTAGCTTTCTTTAGATAAAATATCACAGTTCTCGGACATGGAATCTTTTTGTATTTATGTATAGAAAAAAAAAGTATTTCTCTTTACAAAGACTTTAACAGTTTTGTTTTCTTTTTCAGCTTTGGCTTCTTCTTTTTACTTTTTGCGCCATCGGCCGTTTCACCGATGAATGTATTCTGCTTTGAAGGTTGTCCTTTCTTTACAGATGCCAACGGTTTGACAGATGCATTTTTCGGTGTTCTCTGCGTTTCATTTGCGAGGCAGCGTTTTACCCTAAGTTTTCTCCCCATCAGCTCAGAGTTCTCCAACTTCAGCGCAAGCTGCACGGCATCCGAACTCTGCAATGAACAGGTTCAACAAAATGGAGAGGTTTGTGGTTATATGCGTATTCAGGTCAGGCTGTCATTCTGTAAAACATGTCTCTTCAAAGTTAGATAAGATGTCTGACAGAATGACCAGAAAGAGGTAACATTACAAAATGGCAGAGGACATGTAGAAGAGCCTCTAAAGGCTTTTAATAAAACAATTTAAAAAATATATAGAAGTAATACATTATCCCAAAAGCCATAGTTTTCAGAACAGTTTTTTATTTTTTGCTAGAAGCACTGCTGGGGTACAGGATCTGTAACCGCCACTGCTGGGGTACAGGATCTGTGACCGGGACTAAATATGTGCAAGAAAATAATTGCTTGTTTTTGATGCTCACACATGGGTCCCGATCTCAAGATACCTCATTGAAAAATAAAAATGATTCCGAAATACAGAATAATCGGTTATCCAAAATGTTTCTGGTCACAAGCTTTTTGGATAAGGTGTGGTATAGCTTACAGACAATGGGCCTTATTCAGATCTGAGCTCAGTACAAATTTGTTCGGAAAATGGGCAAAACCATGTGCACTGCAGGTGGGGCAGATGTAACATGTGCAGAGAGAGTTACATTTGGGTGGGGTGTGCTGAAACTGAAATCTAAATTGCAGTGTAAAAATAATGCAGCCAGTATTTACCCTGCACAGAAACAAATTGACTCACACAAATCTAACTCTCTTTGCACAGGTTACATCTGCCCCACCTGCAGTGCACATGGTTTTGCCCATTTTCCGAACAAATTTGTACTGCGATCAGATCTGAAAAAGGCCCAATGTGTAGGCTGCCATGCACAAGGTCGACACTGAAAAGAATATACCTGAGCACATGGTCACACTTTACCATTCCCAGTCAGTAAAAGTGTAAAAAAAAAAAAAAATCGTGAAAAACTCATGTTGACCATTTACTGTGTCAACACCCAGCCTAGGGGTGTTGATGACAAAAGGGGAAATGCTTCAGTTTAAGAGCCCTCTCCTGTCCCATGTATCACAGGTCCCTCCAAATGCTTAAATCTGACTCCACCTTATACTCTGCTGCGGTATTACCCATAATTCTATTGGCGCCTACTCAATTCACGTGTTGCAGTTTTGAACACATCTTGTTGCTAAAGGACATCAGAAACTCTTAAAACAACATCCAAAACATACACGCATGCTTATCTCTATCTAATCTATATATCTAGGTCTAGCGTCTGATTGTGTGTCTCCGAAACACTGCCATCTGTTGACAGCGAGCGAAACTACATCTTTCTCTCTCACATACAAACACAGAGGCAATCACAAGTTAGCAGACTAGGTTACAAAGCATTTGCTTCGAGTACATAGAAGTAGGAATGCATTAACAACCAATTAATACACTACTCACAAATAAATGCAGTGCACGCTTTGTGGTACATTTGTAATTACACTGCAATTCAAATAAATAAAAACATTTATATGTATTTTAAATGAGCTGATCATAGCTTTCAAATGCCTGAATCATCCTCATTGCAACGTCAAAATGGATAATTATTTATACCTGAAATAAAACATAGCCGAAACCTTTGCCAATTCCAGAGTGCTGGTCTCTGATTATCCGAACCCCTTCTATGGATCCGCATTCAGAGAAATGTTCTCGAAGGGCTTCATCTTCAACGTCTAAGATTCAATTTTAAAGAAACAATTGTCATAGGTCAATAAACATGAAATATATTTTTATTTATTATCTTCCTTGTGGTGGGGCCAGTTCTATTGCTGACCAAGTCATGTAATATACATTGTCATGCAATACTGCCACCTAGAGGCACTCCTGCTTCGCTAAGCCTAAAGAGGTTTATAAAGCACTGACCATATTGGGTAGAGTATACACATAAGGCCATACCACAGGTGGGAACGATATATCGCTCAGTATGTACCAGTGATTGCAAGTCCCCAGCCTCTGTCCCTTCAGATGAGCCAGCCCTGCTGACCACAGCATATGTCAGGCATGTCCAAACTATGGCCCTCCAGCTGTTGTGAAACTACACATCCCAGCATGCCTTGCCACAGTTTTAGCATCCCCTAATAGCAAAACTGTAGAAAGGTTTGATGGGACTTGCAGTTTCACAACAGCTGGAGGGCCATAGTTTGGACATGCCTGATGTAGGTGAAAACAATGGACGTACACCAGATTTTATGGCTGCGCATTCAATCGTTTTCTCGAACATCCCATCAGCTTGGATACACAATGTCCTGATGTGTAACCAGCCTTACAGTACATAGGACCGGTCATTCAGCGCATATATTTCTAACATCAATCCAGTCAAATTATTATTGTTACTGACTTGAAAAGTACCACAGGCCTCCGCAGCGCAGTGAAAGCAGCCGGTTACACGTTAAGCCAGATTGGTGTATACCAGGTAGATGCAATGAAAGGGTATATGGCATCACGAGAGAGCTTACAGGAGTACAATATTTGCACCAGTTACTGGAAATGTGCTGTTATTTGTACATTAATTATAGTAAACTGTAACCACACACTCGCGCACGACCGGCCGCTTCACTTTAACAAGGGATTAGCTACTATAAACATAGGTAGAACTAGATGGACACAAGTCTTTATTCAGCCTCACCTACTATGTAACTTTAGGTATGCACATATAGGAATAGGTGGTTGGAAATGTGGACAAGTACAGATCTTACCATAAGGCAGGTTTCCAACAAACACAGTTTTCTTCTTGTCATGCTGCAAGACAATAGGAGAGGCATGTTACCAAGTCTCTCTGTGTGAGAAATACATACATCAGACGACGCTGTACAGGAGGCAGAAGAGGTTACTAAAACTCTTGGGGTTATTCAGATCTTAATGCGAATTTGAAGTCCGGACGATAATCGAACGACCGTACAAGCGTAAACAGATCGAAGCGCGCATGCACAAGGCCATCCTACGATAAACTCCAGTATCTTTTTTTTTCTATTGCTGGCAGTTTGCAAGTTGTTTCACAGGAAGCCGGCTTTTGGGGGGGTGATATCTGGCCATGTAAAAAAAAATGCAGATGTGCCCAGGTGATTTCAGGGAGGACACCTCTGACCCTGATTAGCCTGATTCTATCGCACTGGCGGAGTAGGTCCTGGGCTACGCACAGACTGCACATGGTGGAAGTATCATTAGATATTGTTGATTAGCTGCAAATTCATTTGCAACTCATGCACCATTTCCTCAGGCCTTTCGCTGGGTGGGATTTCACTGTGGCGGAGCCGCGTATATCTGATGGCAAATAATCAGAGAAACGATCAGGTCTGAATAACCCCCACTGCTTGGATCCATCCTTTGTGGTAACTCTTGCTGGCCCTTGAATAACTTTATGTTCATTAAAATGACCGCCCATGGTCAATATTTCTATTAGGTCTCTGAACAGCGACTTTAATAGGAAACCATATTTTTAAGATGTGGATTAAAAGATCTCAAATACAGACTGACCATTAATTGGTTGACACCAGATGGGCAACAGGTAGACCGTAAAAGGGTCCACAAAATAAAAAAACTCACTATCCCCTCCTGTAGCGAACCTCCATAAAACACTAAAAATCTGTTCCTGCCCGAACCGTTTGCATGTTGGCCTACAGCAGGCATGTCGAAACTATGGTCCTTCAGCTGTTGTGAAACTACAAGTCCCACCATGCCTTGCCACAGTTTTGCTATTAGCGATTGCTACAACTATGGCAAGGCATGCTGGAATGTGTAGTTTCACAACAGCTGGAGGGCCACAGTTTGGACATGCCTGGCCTACAATAAATCCAGATCAACCACTTAACTAGTGACCCTAGCCCTGTGCACCAGCTGATGTCGAACTACAGTATCGACTGTATGCATATACGGTTTATCTTTCATTCAGAACCCCCATTATAGTACTTTTTGTGAGGAATTATTTTTTAATATTGCAATGTGGAATTGGAATATTGTGTTCAGTTCTGGGCACCGCACCTTAAAAAAGACATAAATGAATTGGAACAGGTACAGAGAAGGGCGACTAAGCTAGGAAAAGGTCTGGAATCACTAGAATACAAAGATAGGTTAAACCAGGCTGAATATGTTTTAACTGGAGAAACGGAGGTTGAGAGGTGATATGATTAGTACGTTCTAATACAGGATTGGGAATCATATGGAACTGGGAGATGATTTGGTCACTAACAGACATATACTTAGGACACGCAGGCATGTACTGAGGCTCGAGGAAAATAAATTCCGAACTGAATTAAGAAGAGGATTCTTCACCATTAGAGCAGTAACATTCTGGAACTCATTGCCGGTGGGGTGGTTACAGCAACTACTGTTAATGAATTTAAATAAAAATTGGATGCATTTTTGGCCACTAAGGGAATCCTATAGATACGACTTACTCAAGTCAGTAGTTACAAGTCAGATAGGTTGAACTCTATGGACTAACGTCTTTTTTCAGCATTAATTCCTATGTTAATGTTATAAATGTGATTTTGTATTTCAAATCATCCAATAACTACCTATACGATTTTACTCAAGGGTCAGGAATAGTTGCGGGTCACTTACCGAGGCGCTCTTAGAAGCGAGATCAACCCTGATATGGAAGCCACTGCTGATCTCATTCCCGTTTCTGTAACATGGATTAATACACACATGTTATTCAGAATCATGTTAGAATACTTGAGAAAGACAAACTCGTCTAGTAATTCTAAGGGGTATATTCAATTGATGTCGAAACTGCCGTCTTGCCGAAAATACAGCAGTTTTCGACATTAACAGCTCGGAAGGCGTTCCGACCTATTCAGTGTTAGTATTTTTTGGGGGGGGGCATGTCAGAATGTTCCGACCAGTGTTCCCTCTAAGCTGTGTGCGCACGCACACAACTCGACGAGCGTGGGCACAGACATTACAACAGAGCGCACAAAGCAGCAGTAGTCCCTTTTTGCAGTTGTGGACTCAATTAATGTGTGTTTCACCCATTAACTACATTGTGTGCTGTGTTTTGAATGTTTAATATCATTTTGAAGTAAAGTTAACACAAATGCTGAATGTCATTTTCCAGTTATCTAGAAGTGACGCACAAATATTTAAATTTACTTCCAAAGTTGCACAGCCAAAATCTTTTGCTGCACACAGCCTTCGTAATATTAGAGGTAACATTGGTTCCGACCTGCTGAAAACCAGGTGGATTGACAGAACAGCCGTAAATCCACCAAAAAACGTTTTGGCCATGTTCCCAGCAACACCAATCTGACATTGAAAGATGCCGGATTGAGGTAGGGCGGATGTCACAGGGAGAGCAGCAGCTTACACAGCGCTGTCCTCCTGTCCACCACCTCCTGTACCCATCTGTGGCATTCACCTGTCCAGCCGCCGTACCGAGAGAGCAGCTCACCCGGCGCCCTCATTGATAAAATCAGAAGAAAAAAAAATTTAAAATGAAACAAATTGTGTTTAGCTCTCATCCATAGTGTAATTTATGTTCCCAAGATTCACTTCTGTTTTCTTATAAATCATTTGAATTTGTCATGGTCCACCAATCCAGGGCACCGCTGCAAGTACCCCAAGGCACTACGGCACAGTGTTTGGGAACCACTGGTCTGGCCTGTATGCGCAATATCTTTAAGAATGCACGCTCCTGCACATCACCAATGTACCCCTCTCCACAAGTAGTCTGTGCTCCATGCTCATATCACTGACAATTATGGCTCATTGTGTACGCACAATATGGTCTTACTGCCATGGTGGTGGAGCTTTACAGAATAATCTAAGTCAGGCATGTCCAAATTGTGGCCCTCCAGCTGTTGTGAGACTACACATCCCAGCATGCCTTTCCATAGTTTTAGCATTCCCTAATAACAAAACTGTGGCAAGGCATGATGGATCTTGTAGTTTCATAACAGCTGGAGGGCCATAGTTTGGACATGCCTGATTGAAGTCTTACACATCTGATGAATGGTAAAGATGCTCTTACTGGATTTAAAGGGAACGTACATCTAGAACACTAAAATATAGATCCTGACAGATTTCTAGTGCACCTAAACACATATCCAGCTGTCACCTGGTCGTGCTTGGTAAGCCCATATTTTCAAACCCAAAAAAATTCCCCATCAAAGATGACACATAGGGACATCACATACTGTAGGTTCTCAAAAGCATATGCATGGTCAAGTGACAAATAGGTCAAAACACAGATATAAAACTCACTAGGTGATTCATCGCGCCCTACGGGCGCTCTTCACACCGTCGTAAGGGGCTGCGCCCCCTTAATTTGTGAACGTTTGTATATGAGAAATATGGTTAGAATTGTATGAAAGATGCCCTGTATTGCAACTTGGGTGTCCGCGTATCGCAGGAGGGGGGGTGGGTCGCCGCGAATTGCGGGAGGGGGGGTTGCTGCGACTCGCTGGAGGGGCGGGGTTGCAGAGAATCGCGGGAGGGGGGTGGCGGGGGAGTGGGTTGCTGCACATCGCGGGAGGGGGGGTTGCGGCGAATCGCGGGAGGGGGTCACGGAGGTGTGCCAAGAATCGCGGGAGTGGGTGGTCGCGGGGGGGGTGTGTGTGCCGTGAATCGGGGGAGTGGGGGTTGCGGAAGGGGGGGGTGTGACGCGAATCGCCACAAGAAAAAATCAACACAGAAAGGTCAACACATGTAAAAGGTTGACATAAGTGTGGCACTTCATTGGTGTCCATGTCGACACATGAGAATGAATATGAAAATATTCAAAAAATTAAAAATAAATCTTCAAAAACTCATGTCAACCTTTTTCATTGTCGACCATAGCCATGTCAGTGTTTTGCATGTGCCATTTAATCCTGGGGCTGCTGTTAATTGCGCGGGGGGGTCTTTTTGCCGTGAATCGCGGGAGGGGGGTCGCGGTGGAGGGGGTGTTTTGGCGCGAATCGCGGGAGGGGGTGGTCACGTGAGGGGGGGTTGCGGGGGTGTCTGCCGCGAATCGCGGGAGGGGGTGGTCGCGTGAGGGGGGGGGGGTTGCCGCGAATCGAGTGAGGGGGGGTTGCGGGGGTGTTTGCCGCGAGTCGCGGGGGGCGCTCACCTGGTGGCTGTGGAGTAGCAGTGCTGGGCAACATGGGGAGGCAGAGGGTGTCTGGCACTGTGTGCGCTCACTGGGCTGGTTCTCTGTCATGTGAGTCAGTCATGTGAGTCAGAGGCTCCACCCAGCGTTACACACACACACACACACACACACACACACACACTTTGAGTGACAGATGTAGCCAAATATATGAGATTGTATGTGGACAGTAATAAAGTTGTATAGGACAATGTTAATGGATGCTTTAAAATTGTCTCACTAGCAAAGAATATGTATACAGAACAATTAGTCTCTATAATGGACAATTGTTTTTGTTCTATAGGTCCCAAAAATTGCCACATCTTTGACACTATTGGATTTATGGACTATTCACATCCAACACATCATGGAGATTGGACAGTAATACATTGTGTACACATCTGTCAACACAAATCTTGTTTCTCTGTGCAGATGCAGCAATAGGATTAACTCAGGGATTTTCCAAACGATGGCCCTCCAGTTGTTGTGAAACTACATGTCCCATCATACCTTGCCGCAGTTTTGCTAAAGCTATAGCAAGGCATGCTGGGACGTGTAGTTTCACAACAGCTGGAGGGCCACAGTTTGGACATGCCTGAATTAACCCATCAACATGGTGACAACCAAAAGGCGCTTTATGGCGTCTGAGTCATTGTCTATTTATCTATTCGGTCCGAGGCCATCTCTTATCGCAGAGCGCAGTGAGCTTGGGGTTTCATGGGGTTTTTATGCATGATTATGTGCGACAGAGGCAGGTAGATCATATTTTAGTCATATACTACTTAGAATGAACTAAAACTGTATAAGGGAGGTCTAAAGCTGTGTACACACGGAGGCGATAGGGGCTAAAATCGCTGGAAATATGGTCGCTGGCGACCATATTGCCAGTGATGGGAGTGTGCCCCAGCGATAAATCGCCGGGTGCGCGCTCCCGTTTTCTGTCCCATTCTAATCGCTGGATCTTGCTCCTGCGACCAGCTGATTACCTCTGCGGCTCCCCTGACAGAGGTTCCCTTTCATCAGCGACCATCTCTGGTCGCTGATGAAAAGGAGACAATGAACAATATATTGCTCAGCAATATATTGCTAGCAATATATCTCCCCCGTGTGTATGGGGCTTAATAGTTTGGATAAGAGTACCAACACACCACACTACCATAGGAGGATGACCGGAAGGTTAATGCCGGACAGGTGGCATGACCGTAATACCAGACACATACCGTACAAGGGCCTTAGCAGCACTGTCCTGTTCTTTGAAGACCACATATGCGTTAATGCTTTTCCTTTTAGCGTGTACCTTCCGGCTGGGGGATAAGACAAGCAAGTCATTATGAGGGTTATAAAGAGGCAAGCTCAGAATTAGAAATGAAACAGTCACATGAATAAGGCACCGACTCATGGATAGGCATTTGGATAATACCATAACGAAGGCCAGTTAAGTTGAATCACAATATTATAGATCATGGGAGACATTAGGTGAAGTGGCAGGAGTCTGGTGATAGAACCGGAGAAACGTCAAACCAGATGAGGGCTTGCCACACCGGCAGGCATACTAACAGGTGATAAGTGGAAGCGTGGTTGGTGTAATGGTTAGCATTGCTGCCTCACAGCACTGAGGTCATGGGTTCCGCATCCACTAGGACCTTAAATGTGTTGAGTTTGTATATTCTCCCTGTGCTTACTCAGATTTCATCCGGTTGCTCAGACAATCCAAAAATATACTGACAGGTTATCTCCCTAAAATGATCCCTAGTGTGGATGCGTGTACATGTGGTAGGGAAATATAGATTGTAAGCTGCACTGTGGCAGCGACGGATGAGAGTGCAAACAATTGTTTGTACAGCGTTACATGTGTGTGCACTATATAAATAAACCAAAATAGAGATCTTTTTAACACCTCCACTGGTACTCCTGAGAATTTTCTGGGTTATGCTCCAGTGTGCAGGCTGGCAAACCCGGAAAATTCTCAGGATTGCCGCTGCCTGCGCTCCCACCAAGCGGCTCCACTAAACTGAGCGCTGAGATCAGCGCCGCACTCAGCTTCAGCGGCTGCCCGGCCCTGCCTCCTTTCCTTGGCTGTGTAACGTCACGCTGCACACAGCCAGGTAGCGGGGGCACGGCCGGGCAACGTTCTGTTCAGCGGTGTTCTGTTCACGGCCGGACTGTTCAGCGGTGCTGCCTGGACCTAGGGGTTACAGTGGTGTTTTTTTTTTTAGGGAGCGCTCCCTGATAAAAAAAAAAAAAAAAAAGAGGCCACCACTGAAGGGGTTAAAAGATGTCAGAAAATAAGCCCCAAAACACAATGGAATACAACCTTTGTAATCCAAGAAAATCTAAAATTTCAACTCACTGAATGGCCGCAACTTTCTTGGACAGGGTTGGATCTGCTCGAGCCTTTACAAAAAGAAAGGAAAAACATCTTTAACATCAGATCCTCATTACTATTGGCCAGTGGTCCTTTAGAGCCCTAATTAATAAGGAGCTGGCTTTACAAAATCCTTGTTACTTTATGGGTTGTTCTCTTCCAGTTGACTGCCTCACTAATTGCAATCATCACTGACTACATTACAGGTTCTCAAACTGTACTCCGAACCCCACACAGTGCAGGTTTTCCAGGTATCCTCACTAAAACACTTGTTAAATAGTTTGCTCCACCTGCGGACCTTTTAAAAGGTGTCAATAAACAGCAAATATAACTGTGCAAATGCTTGTTACCCTGGAAACCATCGACTGTTTGGGGTCCCGAGGATAGAGTGAGAACCTCTGGGCTGGGTAGAAGGTTTTTATTTGCTCTCACAATGGGTCCCTTTTGGGTTATTTATACCTACATCTTCTCGTCCCTAAAAAGAACCCATAGTAGGGTGATATCAGTTGGACAAATACCAACAGTAAGGAGGGGCAGGTCAGCTCAACGCCATAAAGGCGAAGTATATTTCTTTACAGTACATAGTAACTAAACTAAAATTACACAGGGCATGGGTCACAGGGTCAACAATAAGAAGGCCGACCACACCTGGATGACAGTCATGAGGTCGACCACTACTGGTCTACAATGGAGGGGAAAAAAAAAAAAAAAAATATATATATATATATATATATATATATATATATATATATATATATATATATATATATATATATATATAGTTAGTTCGACTGAGGAAAGCGTCAACAGGGAAATGGTCGACAGTAGGTTTTTCCTGTCGATATGGACACCGTATAAATGTACCACGTTCTATGTCCACTTGGATAAAAAAAAATAAAAAATGAAAAAAAAAACCCAAACACCTGAGTTAGGGAAAAAAAAGGGTGAAAAAACACGTCGGCCTTTCCCAAGTCGACATATTGCACGTGTCGACCTTTTGACCATCTTCTGACTTATGGCCTGAGGACCACAGTGGGCAAAAAAGAGAGACTTCCTACAGCAGGGATGTACAAACCCTGCTGCCCCATAGGCTGGAGATAAAGAGCAATCTACTGCTAATAAATAGGTTCTAGCTAAGGAATATACAAACCGTACCACAGAGCGGAACCTCAATGACTCAATGTGTCCAAACTCCTTAAAGCAGGACTTCAGCATCTGAAATTCAAATGATTAAATAAAATGGTAAAAACGGACAAGCCAATACCAACATAAAAAAATTACAATTGCTGATCAATACTGCCCTAAAATGTCAGGGCATTAACTGGAAATGTAAAGCAACAAAATCATGGGTACATAAAGGTTGAGAAGCGATGGTTCCTTGGTTCAAAATTACATTTAGAGTCGAAGTCAAAACTTTTTTTTTTTTTAATCATATTCCTTTAACATGCTAAATGGGCCCTACACACATGCCGATGTGTGTAGGGCGACCTAGCTATGCTATGTCGGGCCGTTCTGCTCAGCACACAGAGCTGACAGCCCACACACAGAGCGAGCGGTCAGCTCTGTGTGCTAAGCGAGCAGACAGCGCCAGTGTTCTCCGGTGGGAGAACCCTGCCGATGCCGATATTGATGGACACTATTCATCAATCTCGGCCAGCGACAAAGACGCGTGGGGACGTGCATTGCTGTCGATATAGCCCCCACACACACACACACACACCGATGTGAGGGCATTTTCTAAGCGACTTTGCCAAACTAAGCAAAAATCGCTTAGAAAATGCCTTAATATCGGCATGTGTGTAGGCCGTATTAGTCATTAAAATGAACCAGTCGCTTTAACCATAAAACAAAGGACCTTATTAACCCTTCGTTGCATGATTTATTTTATAAATATTTTCATGCTTCCTGTGTATTGTACAAACATGGAAAAATTAAAAAAAATATTTTTTTTTTAAAAAACGCTCTGTAGCAAATAGTCCACAACATGAAACAGTTGACTGTCTGAGTTTCAAGTGTTATATAGGCCCTTATTCTAGTTCAAATTCCTTCTTAGATGGACAAAACCATGTGCACTGCAGGGGGCGAAGATAGCAATTGTCTTCAGATCAATAACCTTGTTGCAGGTAACAAGGGAAGGTCCTCCTGTATTCCGGAGATGAAAGGATTGCTCAGAGAAGAAATTTTGCACTTTCTTAAAAGCCTAAAAAATATTTTAAGAATAGAAGACACAGTTTTCTGAGTTTAGCGCCTATATTTTTCTGGTTTAAAAATCCACGAAAGACTTCCTGTGGAGAAATATCTTTCTCCACACACTTACTGTAGAAAGCCCACCTAACACGGTAGTAAATACGGGCGGAAGAGGGCTTACTGGCCACAATCATAGTTTTCTCCACTAAAACCCTTGGCTCTTTGGTTTTTGGTCTCAAGAACCAAGCAAGCAGTCAAAGCCAACCTCTGTAGATCCCGGTGACAACACGGACCCTAAGAAGGGGCTATGGACAGAGCCTGAAGATCAGAATACCAGTGTAGTCGAGGCCAATTGGGGGCCACCAGAGCTTCCTGCTTGAGGGAACATGTAAATCTTCAACAGGGCGTCCACCAGAAAATCCTCCGGGTCTCTGGTGTGAGAGCTGAAGCAAGGGATCTGGTGATTGAACCGCAAGGCCATTAGGTCTATTTGCGGCCAACCCAAAAGCTTGACTAGGGACTGGAACACTCTCCCTCCTGAATGTTTTGTTGGCTGAGAAAATCGGCTTCCCAATTTTCGATGCTTGGAATGTACACTGCAGAGAGAGCAAGCAAGTAGCGCTCCACCCAGGTCAGAATCACGAGTGGCTTCTCTTATGGCCGCAGAGCTCAGAGTTCGCCCTAGTGATTGACATATGCCGAGGCTGTGGGATTGTCAGTATGAACCTTTACTGCATGACCCTGAATGAGAGGCTGAGTCCAGTGAAGAGCGCAGAAAACTGCCCTCAATTCCAGCACATTTATTGGATTCCTCCCTGGCCCAACGGTCCTGAAGGAATAACTTTCCAGGACCTCGAAGGCTGGCATCGGTAGTGATCAGTTCAAGATTGCGAATGGATGGCCCTTCAGCAGATTGGGGGCGTGAAGTCACCAAAGGAGAGAAGTGCGCACCTGCCTGGAGAGGAGAATGATCTGAGACAAAACAATTCCACCTGCGGATAGTGCAACTGAGCGAACTCCACCATTTCTAAAACAGGCGACCATCTTTTATCAGGATCCGCATGCAAAGATGGATGGACACTCTGCGACATTTAAGGAAATCCTTCAGAAGAGCCTGAAGGGACAAGACTTTTTCCATGAGAAGACAGACCCTCTGCTGCGGGGAGTTGAGGTGCTCACCTAGGTGGACCATGGACTTCCAGTTGATCAACCAGCCGTGAGACTGGTGTATTGTCAATTGCAGATGGTGATAAAGTCTCCTGAGACTGCGCCAAGAGATAGAGGTACGGCAATATGCAAACTCTCTGGATACGTAGGGAGACCGCCAGGATGTTGAAGACCCTCAGGGCAGTGGAGAGACCGAACAGTAAGGCCCGGAACTGGTAGTGAAGATCCCGTACTGCAAAAGAGGAATCTTTGATGGTCTTCTCTGATGGGCACATGAAAGTAAGCATCTCTTATGTCGAGGGAAGCCATAAAGTCCCTGGGTTGGAGCGCTTGTAGAATGGAGCGAAGGGACTCCATTCTGAATTTGGAAACACAGAGAGGTTCAGCTCTTTCAAGTTCAAGATTGGGTGAAATGAGCCACTGGGTTTTTGAACCAAAACAGGTTTGACAGGGACTATGACGTCGGTCGAGAGCAAGGCCTGGGACAGCTGCAATGCCTTTATTAGATCTGAGGGAAGGCCCGTCATAAAGCAGCGAACTGGAGGACATCCCTGAAATGAGAGGAAGTACCCCTGTTAACTATGGCTCTTACCCGAGAGTCGGGCCTTCCCCTGCGGCCAAATGGAGAGAGGTTGAGTCTTCGAAGTAGCTACCGTAGTGACGATCTTCTCCATTCCAGGACCAAATAGCACATCACCAGAGAAAGGAAGAGCCTGCTTGGAATCGAAGTCAGCATTCTATATGTGCAGCCAAAACACACGCTGCAGCACAACAGGAGGAAGCAGAGACCCATGAGGAAAGGGCAGCCAAATCAAACGATGCCTCCTTCAAGTATGTAGAGGCCTCACGAATAGAGTCAACATAGGTGAGGAGCTCAGAACGCGGAGTGCCGGAGCTTTAGCCATCGGAGCAGATACTAGAGCCGTTTTCATAGCTACCCCTGCATTCGAGAAAATGATCTTTGGAAGATTTTCCAATTTCCTATCGGTAAAGTCTTTGAGGGAAGCCACAATAGGAAATGGAAGGGTAGTTTATTTAACAAAAGTGAGCCACATGTGCATCCAACTTGAGGCGATCTTTCCCACTTTCAAAGACTGCTCAAAGGAGTAAAAGGAAGCTTAGACACCGGGAATTTTTTATTTGGATGTGACCAAGCATTCAGTAAGATATTGTTTAGCTGTGTAGATGGATGAAACACGTCTGGATCATTCTTACACTGGAAGAGGGGAGCTTTGGCTGGTAGTCCTTAATTTTAAGTGAGCTACGAACTGCCTGGATGAAGGCATCCATGCAGGATTGGGTCATCCGGTCCACCTGGCCATAGACAGAGTCCTTGTCCGTGTCAGCTGCCAAAACTTCTCCGTCTGAGCCATCCTCTGACTCAGAGATGTCCGTATACGCTGCAGCACCGCGTGGGTGTCTGCACTTAGCAGAAGAACCTAACAAGGTATGGAGGGAGCTTGAAACCAGAGAGGTTCTGGACCAAGGCTGGTTCGATCAGAGGCTACTGGGGAACCAACAAGAGCGGATCCGCACCAGGAACTGTGGCTGGGGAGGGCTGTAGAGGAGCCCTGTCCACCGCCAACTGTAAGGCGAGCTCTCCCATAGCTGAGAAGAGAGACTCCACCCAGTCCGGTTCTATCGGCGGAACCGACCCAGAGTCCTTCACAGAGCAGCGATCACACATGCCACAATGGTCCTGTTCCATGGATGAAATTTTTTTCCTTGCAATTAGTGCAAGTATATGCTCGCAGCATAGGAGCGGAGTTGTGGGCTTAGCCCTGAATCCCCTGGAAGACATAACGTCTAACATCCCCATAAGCCCTAGCTATAAACAGCTGCAGAGTGTCCACAGTTAAAAGTTATAAGTAGAGCGCCAGCCCTTGGACAGTTTATTTTGTGGAAGTTGAAAAAGGTAAAAAAAAGCAAAAGAGAAAAAAGGCACATACACTCTGTACTCACTCTAATATTGTGTGGTGTCCGTTTCAAACCTGGTCCTAGACTTGGGATGGGGGGGGGGGGGGGGTCGCAAGGAGTAGGAGGCTGGGGTGCACTTTACTGTACCAGCAGAGAGGCAGGAATGGCGGCTAGACGCTGTGGAGGGGCGTAGAGAAGTTTGACTCCGTGAGGGAGAACCTATGAAGAGCCCGGTTGCAAAGGGGCGGAGGGGGGAGCTGGGATTAAAAATCCACCTTCTTCTGGAACCTCATGGGGACTCAGCAACACTAAATCCCTGGTGGTCTAGTGGATAAACTGCAAAAAACAAAGCATCACTGCCAGGGACACCGGAGGATGCACCTCTCTCCCTCCGGAGACTCACCGCTCGTGATCAGTCCACCCCACCACCACGGCAGACAGCTCACAGGAGGACCTGCTTACCTGGACTTGTGGCGGTGTCCTCCGATGTGCGGCAGAGGTAGCTGGTGGGTCTGGCTGTATAGGGAGGCAGCCGCTAGCACTGCGGGGTTGCCTCAGAAGAAAAGATCAAAATAAAGGGATTTTTGTAAGAACTTACCGTTCGAATCCCTTTCTCTGATATGGTCCTGGTGACACAGCTCAACACTGGGATGTAGGAGGGTCCGAAGGAGCCAGGCACCTATCCTAAAGCTTTAGAGGGTAGGCTCCTCCCCTACTGCATCCCTGGACTCTTCAGTTCAACTTTCAAAGCCACTGGAATACATTAACTCAGTACAAACGCCTGCACATATTATATGCACATTTTATAACAGAAACTGTTAACTTTTAACCATTTTAACATGAACATCATGAAATTCTGGCATACTTACTGAGCGTAAGGGAGGGATCGCTGTGTCACCAGGACCATATCAGAGAAAGGGATTCGAACGGTAAGTTCTTACAAAAATCCCTTTTTCTCTTTCAATGGTCCTGGTGACACAGCTCAACACTGGGACGTTCCAGAGCCGGTCCTTTGGGAGGGTACGCTCAGGTCTGCAGCTCTCAGCACTGCTCGCCCGAATGATGCGTCCTCCGACGCGAACTCATGGAATCTATAGAATTTGGCACATGTGTGAACAGATGACCAAGTGGCAGCTCTGCAAACCTGCTCCGCTGTGGCCCCATGTCGGACCGCCCAAGAGGTAGCAACTGACCTGGTGGTATGCGCATTAATTCTGGCCGGTACAGGCCTACCCACTTTGGTGTATGCAAAAGCTATCACAGATCGCAACCACCTAGCAATGGTCTGCTTAGATGCAGGCCAACCAATTTTATGTACGTCATACAATACCAATAAAGTGTCAGTCTTTCTAACACTCTTCACTCTGTCCACATATATGCGTAAGGCACGCACAACATCCAAAGTCTTCAACTTGTCCCTTTTCTTGGAACCCTCTGGGGGTTGAAACACAGGTAGAACTATCTCCTGATTTAAATGGAAGGCAGAGACTACCTTCGGTAAAAATTGCGGCACTGTTCTCAGAACAGCCCTGTCATCGTGAAAGATTAAGAAGGGAGATTTGCATGACAAGGCTCCCAACTCAGACACCCTCTTAGCAGATGCTACTGCTAACAAAAACACTAACTTCCACGTGAGAAACTTAAAGTCAGCCGACCTCAAAGGCTCAAAAGGTGCCTTCTGACGGCAATCCAAAACCAGTGACAGGTCCCAAGGTGCTACTGGTTGCTTGTAAGGGGGTTTCAGTTTGGATACCCCTTGTAAAAAAGTTTGAATCTCCGGTAAAATGGCAATTCTTTTTTGAAAATAGATGGACAAGGCCGAAATCTGCACCTTCAACGACTGAAGACTTAGGCCCGAAGAAAATCCATCTTGTAAAAAATCCAACATTTTTGATAATTTGAAGTGAGATGTGTGAGCTTTTTGCCTCTCACACCATCTAATATAAGTCTTCCAGACTCTATAATAATTTGCAGAAGAAACAGCCTTTCTGGCTTTTATCATAGTCTGCACTACTGCGTCAGAAAATCCTTTCTTTTTCAAAATGGCGGTTTCAATAACCAAGCCGTCAAAATCAATCGATCGGAATCCAGATGATTGAATGGGCCTTGTCTTAACAGGTCTGGTCTCAGAGGTAGACGCCATGAATCCACTGATAACCTCTGAAGCCTCGAATACCAAGACCTCCTTGGCCAATCTGGGGCCACAAGGATCACCGGGACCTTCTGGTCCTGTACCCTCTTTAACAGTCTTGCTAACATCGGAATAGGAGGGAATGCATAAAGAAGATCTCCCTGCCAATGGGTAGTCATGGCATCCACTGCCTCTGCTAGCGGATCTCTCGTTCTGGCATAGAACCTGGGCACCTGATGGTTGAACCTGGATGCCATTAGGTCCAAATCCGGAGTTCCCCACATTGCAGTGATCTGGTGAAACACCTGAGGGTGTAGGCTCCATTCTCCTTCCTTGAGCTCCTCCCTGCTCAGGAAGTCTGCTTCTATATTCTCCACTCCTGGAATGAATATAGCCGATACTGCAGGAACATTCTGTTCCGCCCATAGAAAGATTCTGGACACCTCCCACATGGCCAATCTGCTGCGAGTACCTCCCTGGTGATTCAGATACGCCACAGCTGTGGCATTGTCGGTCTGAATCCTCAAGGGGGAGTTCCTTAACCTGTCTCCCGCCAAGGAAATCACTTTCCAGACAGCTCTCAGCTCCAAGATGTTTATTGGCAACGCTGATTCCTCTGCCGTCCACAGGCCCTGCAGCCTGAGATCCAGGGCTACTGCCCCCCAGCCCCTGAGACTGGCATCGGTAGTTACTATCAACCAGTCCCAGGTCTGTAATGACCGACCCCACTGAAGGGAATCTACCTCTGTCCACCATTTCAAGGAGTCCCGAGTGTCTGCGGACAGCACTATCAACTCCGTCTTCATGGTCAAAGTGTTTCCTGACCAGGCTGACAAAATGTTCCATTGGAATACTCGAGAGTGGAACCTGGCAAATTGAAGCGTTTCGAATGACGCCACCATTTTCCCCAGGAGTTTGAGGCACCTCCATACTGACAAGCTCGGAGCACTGAGGATCTCCTGAACTAGATTGACCAGGTCCCTGGCCTTTATCTCCGGGAGGAATACCCGATGGAGATGGGTATCCAGTATGACTCCCAAGAACTGGATCCTCTGTGATGGTACCAACTGAGATTTTTGTAAGTTTAAAATCCAGCCGTGAGCCTGCAAAAAACTGATGGCCTCTTTTAAATGACTTTGAAGCAGTGTTGCTGATTCTGCTTTGAACAGGAGATCGTCCAAATAGGGTATTACTGTGATTCCCCTGAGCCTCAGCACTGCCGCCATCACAGACATTATTTTTGTAAATACCCTTGGCGCGGTTGCTAGGCCAAAGGGTAACGCCCGGAACTGTAAATGCAGGTCTCCTATGGCAAATCTCAACAGCATCTGATGTTCCGGGTGAATGGGAACGTGCAGATATGCGTCCTGGACATCCATGGACGCCAGAAATTCTCCCTGGTCCAGACTCAGGAGTACAGTTCTCAAAGACTCCATTTTGAAATGGTCTACCCAAAGGTGAACATTTAAGGACTTCAAATTTAGTATTGGTCTGAAAGACCCGTCTGGTTTGGGCACCAGGAACAGCGTGGAGTAAAATCCTTTCTTCCACTCTGCCCTGGGAACCGGGACTACCACCCCTTTTTCCAAAAGGGAATGAGCCGCTCTCATAAGAGCTGTGCGCAGGAGCGCCTGCTTTGGTATGGGTGTGGGGATGAACCTCTTTGGAGGCCGCCCTCTGAAAGGGATTTTGTAACCCTGGGTAATAATCTCTAAGACCCAGGTATCCTGGTCTAGAGAAGCCCAAGCGTCTCTGAAGTGTGTAAGACGCCCCCCCACCTTTATCCCTGCCGGGCTGATCCCCTGGCAGTCATGCGGAGGGTTTTTCCTCTCCTTTAGAGGCAGGCTTCTTATTGAAAGAGCCAAACTTGGACCTTTGGGATTTGCCCCTGGAGTTCTGGAACTTTCCCCTGAACGATTGTCCCCGAAAGGACGCACCACCTCTAGGGGAGGGCCGAAAGGACGGCCTAAAAGCAGCAAATCTGGATGACTGCTTTGTTGAGGAGGCCGGCAGAAACGTACTCTTGCCGCCTGTGGCTTGTTTTATAATCTCCTCAAGCTCAGAACCAAAAAGTAACTTTCCCTTGAAAGCTAACATTTCTAAGGCCTTTTTGGACTCATTGTCCGCTTCCCAGGCCTTAAGCCAGAGTACCCTCCTGGCATTTATGGAGACTGTGGATACTCTGGTAGCCATTTTAAGAGCTTCCTCCTCTGCTTCCACCGCATATTCTGCAGCGGCCTTAATCTTTTCTGCTACCAGCAAAGCACCGTGGTCAGCCTGCAGCATGGTGCATAGCTCACCAGCCCACTCTATAATGGCCTTAGAGACCCAGGCTGAAGCAATAAGGGGACGCAGGGTAAACCCCACCCCTTCAAAAATAGCCTTGAGGTTTCCCTCTAGCTTTTTATCCACAGCATCTTTAAAAGCTGCACCACCCTGTACAGGTAATACCGTAGCTTTTGATAAGCGTGCCACAGAAGCATCCACAACAGGCACCTTTTCCCAGAGTTCAGAATGAGACTCCGGCATGGGGTACAGACTAAGGAATCTTTTAGGCATCTGTAGCCTCTTATCTGGGGTTTTCCAAGCCCCTTCCAATAGTTCCTGTAACCCCTCATCTGAGGGAAAAGTAACAGCCTCCTTTCGCTGTCGCTTAAAAACACCCTTAACAGGGGTCTTATCCTCAACAGACAGTTTTAACGCCTGTTTTACAGCCACAATAAGATCCTCTATACCAGCAGCAGAGGTCTCTTCAAAATCATCACCCTGGTCCCAGGGTGTGTCAGTATACTCTCCTTCCTCTTCCTCTAACACATTAGGCATAGCATAAGACCTTTTAGGGGTCCCTGTAACCTCATCCATTTTGTCCAGTATTTCACTGAATCTGTTGATCCCCTTAGCAGTATCCTGCATCACCTGAATAAGTGCAGGATCTGCCTGGGTAAGAGGTAAGGAGCCAGACGACTGCTGAGATGATGGCATAGGTCTCTGTGATTCTACCAGCACATCACTCTGCCTGTCCAGAAGCTGCACCAAAGCGTTTACCGACCTGCCTAGGGCACTGGCCCACGCAGGTTCACTCTGCTCTCCCCTATGGTGTTCACTGCCCATGGGTCTCACATCAGCGCAAGTAATACATAAGCCCCCCTTGGCCATCTGCTCAGGGACAAACTTTTGTGTGCAAACATTGCACGCGCTCAGTGCACTAAGGACTCCCTCCCCCAAAACCACAGCCTGATGCTCAGACATGATGCAAGTGAAGCGTATATATATATATCTCAATATACACAGTGCAAACAATTGTACAAGCGTTTATACAAAGTCAATGCACCCAATCACTTAGCTGTCTGTAGGTTTCAACTGCGGGGAAGCGATGCCCAGGAAATCCAAGTCACTCTGCCAGGATCAATAAGCCAGCTCAGCTCCGCTGCAAGCGTTCTGAAAGGCGCCAAAGTCAGAGTGAAGGAAGAGACCAAAGTCCCTGCTGCTGCGGGGTCCGTGACCTTTTGGCGCCAACCACCCCCAGCTAGCCGCTCCTTAGGTAGGATTTCCTTGTTCCAGTATCTCCCCCTCAAATGGGGACCACTTGGAACATGCCTGTCACAGCGCTGCTGTCCTCTCAGTCAGGAGCTCAGCGTGTAAGCTCCGCATAAAATGGCCGCCGCCATCACGGAGCGCCTGTCCCCCATGATCCCCACCTAAACGTGGAGCCGGTTTCAGGCTACTCCGGAGCCCAGGCAGCCTCTTAATAGAGGCTGTAAGCGCAGCACAGGGAGACCAGACAGAGTCTACCCTGTGCACAGAGAGCTGACAGGACGCGCTTCTGTCAGCTCCTGCTGCGCTAGCAGTGTGAGGATTCACTATGAAAATCCTCACACTGTGCCTACCTAGCTAGGGTAATAGTTAATAAAATAATAAAAATCCCCTAACTACTCTAATTCTTCGGCTGCTCCTGCAGCCCTTTAGAATAGCACCCACTCCAGTGGGCACCTAACACGAACTGAAGAGTCCAGGGATGCAGTAGGGGAGGAGCCTACCCTCTAAAGCTTTAGGATAGGTGCCTGGCTCCTTCGGACCCTCCTACATCCCAGTGTTGAGCTGTGTCACCAGGACCATTGAAAGAGAAAAAAGTTTTCCCAGAGGCACCAAGGAAAAAAACGGAGGGCCTGCATGTGGCGTATGGGGAGAAGGAGTCTGGGCTGAACACTAAGGGCAGTATTCAATGAGGCTGATTCGCCATTTTCTACTTTGAATGTGTGATATTTGCATGCACTAAGGTGAATCTTTTTACTGAAAAAGTGAATCACCCTATTCAACGTGCAATATTCGCCGACGGCAAACAGTGAATGATGGAGAATTCACTGTCTGATAGTCTTCGCAATTCGCTGTGGTTTTTTAATGGGTTTTTCAATGTCATTCGCCCTGAGTGTATTCAATGATCAGATGGCGAATTGCTTTCTGATTTTCGACGTGTGTCACCGTGTAGCAATCGCCATCTTTTTATGGTGAACTGGAATGTGAACTTGTAAAATAATTTTATTATGTGAAGGGGCATGCTATTTTTATTCACGTGCTTATAGCACATGAAAGACCTCAATGACTGCAGGCCAATTGAACCAACATCAGTGGCCATGAAAGTTTTTGAACGTATGGTGCTGAACCACCTGAGAGTTGCGACAAATACCCACCTTGACCCCCTGCAGTTTGCCTACCGAGCAAACAGAAGTGTCGAGGATGCAGTCAACCTGATTTCTTAGGGCAGTGACTGATTTCCTTAGTGCCCTGTCGCCTAAGCTCCACCCACGTCTGTTCTAGTGACCACCATCGATATGAATGAAAAACACTCTGCAGAACAAGATCTGCACATATAAATCGTAGTAATACCCAAACCCTTTTTTGTACAACAATGAACCAGGCCCTTTGAGAATATTTTTACCATACAGAAATATCAGCGTTAATGGAATATAGCAGCAGTACTGCTGTGTGTAAGAAACAGGCATGAGATTTGAATGGACAGTACAGGGTTCAGAGTATTAAACCCCCACAACCTTATTTCAGCAGTTTAACCATCAAGCAGCAATTGTCAGATACAAGATATTTTACAATGACCGTACCGAACTACAATTTAAGACACCAAAGTAATACATTAACATTAGCATTAACCTATTGTTAATGATACAACTGTATCATTAACAATAGATTAATGATACAGTTACAGTACCTGTGCAAAAAAAAACGTTTTAGAACCTAGAGGAACCAAAAAAAAAAAATAATAAATTTACGGAATCCCTTATAAAATTCCTTTACAGATGGTACTTAGTCCCCTCCAGATTAGCTAAAATTTTCCCTGAGTCCTCGGACAGATGCTGGCATGGTTGTGGGCTAGAGGGAACGTTCCTTCACATTTGGTGGAGCTGCCCCAAAATAACTAGTTTCTGGTCCGAAGTAAGGAATTTTATCTCCTTCAACTCTCTTTCCCCTCTGATCCCGAGTTTTTTCTGTAATTACCAATATCTGAGGCTACACATCACCAGAATAAACTGGTCAGACACATCCTTTCAGCGGCTACCTGCCAACTTGCAGCTGATTGGAAATAGCCCCTCCCATCCACTCTTACCTCGGTCATATCTAGGGTCTGGACAGTTCATCGAATGGAATTTATTACAAGTATAATCAGACATTCCTCTAAATCCTTTGACAAAACTTGGGGTCCCTGGTCCTCCTTTTTTGGGGGCACCTCCCCTTTCATCTAAAACTTTATTTCTCTCCTTCATTACCTCTGCTTTTCTCTTTTCCTTTCCCCGCTCTTTTCTTCTCCCTTTTCTCTAGTAATGGTTCTAGCCACGCCATTCACCTCCCCCACCTAACCCCGTTACCCCCATGACCTTTAGTTATTTTAATTGTGTTTTATTGTTTAGCAAAATTGACCCTAAAACCAGGTCACGTGGTGTCACGCGCAACTTGTGGATGGTCATCTATAAAATGATAAATGTATTTTAATGTAATTTCTCTCTTCATACTCATGTTGGTTCGCTAACCATATGCTTGAATACGCTTGGCCATCTGGATAATGTTTCCGTACCAATTTGTGACTCCTGTTGACCTCTAATAAAAATACCATTAGGAAAAAAAAACGGAATCCTGGCTTTTAGCCCACGATACCACACCCATTATATTGTAAACAGTAATACGATAATAAGTATCTGCTGGGTTGCTATGCAATGTTACAACGCAATCTGCGCACTAGTTAGCTGAAACGTCTTCCTACACCTATATGGGACTGGAGCCTGGAACACACGTACCTGTTTAGTGCAGCTCACCGGCAAATTACCAACAAACACTGTTCTTTTATTTTTCACTCTCTCCCCTGCCATGATCATTCTCTTCTTTGCATGTGGTGTTAACAATTCTTCATCCTCAAGGCCATCTTTGATTTTCAGCTTTTTATTTTTAGCCAGAGCGTGCTTGGTGTTTTCTTCCTCATCTGCATTCGCCAATGCCTGCTCCCTGCAACACACCACAAAAGAACGGTTTTCATCAGCACAGATCATTCCACACAAATAAATGTCTAGTAAACACACATTTCAAACTACAGAATAGGTTTTTTTTTTTTCTTTCAATGATTTAACAATTAGATGCTACGAAAAGCCACTGGAGAGGTTATTACAGATAGCCATCTCCTCTCATGAATGACATGCACTCGCTGAACTTACTACTGAGATTAATGGGGGTATTCAATGTCCCGTTCTCGTTTTGCTCGACTTGAGCTCGGCGGTCGGGATTCAATGTCCCGGCCGCCGAGAAAGGGGCGTGGCTGGAAATAGACGAGCTCAGGCCGGGAGCTCGCCTATTTCTGGCTTTTCTCGGCAGAACGAGCCCGACAGCTTGTGATGTCGGGCTCGTTCTGCCGAGAACCCCTGTTCAATGCTATCGGGGAAGACAGCATTGAATAGGGCCCCGCAGCCATCTCCCCCATCGGGACAAACATTGAATACCCCCTAAGAGATTATGAGTGGCTGTGGGCAGCACGGATGGTGTTATGGTTAGCATTACTGACTCTCAGCACGGGGGGCCATGTGTTCGATTCCCACCATGGCCCTAACTGTGCAGAGTTTGTATATTCTCCCCATACTTGCGTGGGTTTCCTCTGGGTACTCCGGTTTCCTCCCACAATCCAAAAATATAAAAAGGTAGGCAAATCGGCTCACAACTAATTAACGCTAGAATAAATGTGTGTATATGTGGTAGGAAATATAGATTGTAACTGGGGCAGCGACTGATGTGAGTGTTCAAATATTCTCTGTACAGTGCTGTGGAATATGTGTGCGCTATATAAATAACTGGTAATATAGACCGTGGTTGTTAATCAGGTTGCCGATCACTGCTATAAGGTCAGTTTAATTCTTCTAAAGCAAAGGTGAGCACCTCCTTCATTATCTTATATTTTTTATCATTTATATTAATAAAGGTAAATTACCATATCAAGCAGTATAATGCTAGGTACACACTGGCTGATATAGATGACTGTTCAATTGATCGGCTGATATATCGCAAATCTCTCAGTAGGTGTGTACCCCCGATATGGCTCCATTTTCCTAATGTTTTGTGTTTTCAGAGTGGGGAAAATCGCCGGGAAAATGGCTCCTGCCGCATTCACCCAGAGACCTGCACACGAGCAATAGAATCTTAGATTCTAGTGGTGCACATATCCTGCTACTGAGTTACATTGAACGGCAGTGGAGGTGGCAGCATTTAGAATAGCGACACCGGCATACCTACTACCCCCCCCCTTCCCAGCAGCCTAACCTTCTGCACTAGGGCTTAACTTCAGCACCCCAACACTTAAACACCACCCGGCAGCCTAACCTGCCACTCTGCATCGTATGCGGTCCCTTAACATAAGATGTATCATATGAGACCCCCAGTAAGTGCTGACAGATCAGACAGACGTAATGGGCAGCACTTGCTACCTCCACATCCCGATGCGCACGGGGCCACGGATATGAATTGGAGGTTAGACACTTTTAACCCTATTTCTCACCCTGATCCGTCATAATCGGGTGGAAAGGGATCAAATTGTATAAGTATATGGCCAGCTGAACAGGCAGAGCCTTCCCTACAAGCTATGAGAGTTTTCTATGACGGTTTATCGCACTACCAGGATTTAAAATGAAAAGTAGTTTGAATGGACAGACACCATTGTGCGGAATATCGTTTGCTTGACCTCTTGCACTTCTATTTATGGTTGCTGTGCTGTAATTAAGGATTATAGAAGTCTCCCAGAACCATGAAATAAACTCTGTGTCAGATGTTCCTGGATTGCTCAGTACCTGTCTTCCAGCCTCTGCTCTGCTACAGTCAGATCTTTTTTTGCCACTTTGTTTTTTTTCTCCGCTGATTGCGGTGTTATGGACGTGGTCTTACTTTGCTTTGTGTCCACTGTTTCACTCACTTTTCTTTTTGTCTGTTAAAATACAAACGTGATTGTTGGGTGATCAACCAAAATAATGGTTACATTTTATAATTGAATATAGCATAATACAAACAAACAGGTGGCTTCATGAGTGTTTGATTAGTGGAGTTCAGGCCATAGCTGGTAATGGCTGAGATGTCATTTGGAGATGAGGAAATTAGCTAAACTGGCTTCAGGTAGTGTTCCCTTTAGGCTGTTTTAGCCACGCCCTGCACGATTTTTAAAGGGCAAGGACTGTCCGTGTAACTGTGCCCCCTGCAAAAACAGCCAGGCCCATCCGTCCCCACTGTCTGCATCGTTAAGGGTAACCCCATCGCCTATGTAGGTGTCGGCCACACCCCCAACAGAGATGTCAATGGATGGGGCCCACCCCCACATTAGTATAGTTGCTGGACGGGCCAGCCTGCCGCTTTCAAGATGCCCCCTTTCCCCCAGCACCTTGCCCTCGTGTGATCACAACTTCAGGTATCATGCAGTGAGAAAAGAAAAAAAGTGGGGCAGTGAAGAAGCTGCCCATAGAAACCAATTAGCTGCTCTCTAACATTTTACAAAATGTTCTGGATAAATGCCATCTCCAAGATGACTGGTTGCTATGGGCAACATCACTCCTTTCACGGTTTCATGTCGTCCTGGATGGAGGTTTGGAACTTACAGCCACAATCAATTCCTCTGTTTAATTTGAGGAACATAGCCAGAATCGAGCACTGAATCCCCTCAGAAGCTCCCACTAAAGCCATACATTAATTTGTATAATCATGTCTAGACTGTTGCAAAACCCCCTACCTAGATTGCACCACTTGTAGCTGGCACAAAATGTAGCTGGCAGACTGTCAATTAACCAGCTCCAGTCTCTACTCCCTTCACGACTACCTGTAAGATGGTGAATCTTCAACACCGCATACTGACGTTCAAAGCCATTTAAATGACCTGTGCCCACGGTACCTGACGCAGCTTCTGATCCCTTACGGTTCTTCTCAATTACTGCAATCTGCTGATGAAAAACTACTGCAGAACCTAGGCTCTCCCTGAATTCAGTTAGGGGCCCGAGCCTATAAACATGCTGTTCTATTCTATGGAACTAATTTCCACGCACAGTTTGTGAAGTCTCCACTCTAGAACGTCAAAATAGACTCAAGCCTTTCCTGCTCCCCCGAGTATTTCACGAACGTCTCTTGTTAAGCAGGTTTTGTATTTTTTGCTGTAACTGGAAATGTACAACACTTCAGTCTTATTAGGAGAAACTGCATAGATTATATATAATATCTATATTTTAACAGCGTAAACTGTCAGCATTATTAGAATACGCATGTCGGCATTATTATACATGATGCTTTATGATCATGTTCTAATACCATTATGTTGGCACTTTCCCCACCGACAGCATTACTGTCGACACAATGTATGTTTTTACATACAGGGCAGCATGTATTGAAGTCTGGGGGGGGGCGTTCGGGATACCAGCCGAAGTCTGATTTCATTTTCTATTTTTTTTTGCCGCTCGAGTTCGGCTGGCATGCCACGTGGTCACCAAATTTGGACTTCATTACATCCTGCCCCCAGACTCAGATCATGTAATATTATTTAGTGATAGATATTTTTTGAGATATCTTGCAATGGCTTCTGTATTAGGTGTAGGACGCAGTGAGGCAGTTGTATTAAACCTGGTGAAGGGATAAAGTTGAAGGTTATAATGCACCAGCCAACCAGCTGTTTGAAAAGTGATAGCTATGAGTTGATTGGTTGGTGCGTTATCATATTCCCCTTTATCTCTTCACCAGGCTTAATACATCTGCCCCATTGTGTGGGGAAAATAACCTTTAACCAGCCCAGATGACAGCCAGACAAGCGCTGTGAGAAATTAAGTAAGAAATTGAGTTCATCTGTATTCCATACACAGTGAAGGTAGATATCCTCTCAGCTGCACTAATACTTAGGAGAACACAGCCCACAAGCTCTAATTACATTACTAAGTCACGGGGATGCCACGAATTATTGGTGAATTTTTAGCCTACACGCTGATGCAGACTCCAAAATGGCCACCAAAACAGTGTTTAGGTGCTGGATCCACTAAAATAACAGAGTAGAATACTTACAACCACGACTGGCACATAAAGTGGCTGAACAGCGCATGCCTTGGTATCAAAGAGTGATAACAGTGGCGTGGTACTCCGATTTGATTTCTTGGAGAACAAGCTGCCGGCCACTTCTCCGGCGACATAGCTCTCAGCTGTAGGCACAACTTCGCTGCTTTTCGTTTCACAACTGTAAGATATGAAAAACTCTGGTTTACTACAGCGGACAGAAAATACAGTATTGCAAATACAACGATTTTTAAATTATGATTAAATGAACAAACTTAAATTATGACAGAAAAATTTTCTCTTTGCATAACTGGTCAATAAAAAAGAAAAAAATCTAGGGAAACGCTGAATACACCTGTGCTTCAGCAAAATGTGCAGAGTTCAGCGTTCTCTGCGTACTGGACTTGGGAAACAATGCTGTGGGCATTTTGTGAAAATCTGTGAGGGATACACTACTGACAGTGTGGGGGGGGGGGATAGTCTGGGTGCTAAGCTGATGATCAGGAGATGGCAGCTTGTCATTCAGGTGGAAGCAGTATCATTACTTTGTAGATGCATGGGAGTTTGAATCAGGCATCACACAGTAAGCAGTATACTGTAACTGACTGCTCTCAACTAACAGGAGATTCACTGCTGGGGGTTACAAAAGCGTGACATTGAATGCATAACACTTATTTAAATAGGAACAATTAGTCTAGACAGTGGTTCTCAAACTCGGTCTTTAGGACCCCACACAGTTTACGTTTTCCAGGTCACCTGACAGGTGCACTCATTACTGATACCCCTTTTACACCGAGGCAAAAACCCAGGTTGGACCCAGGTCAGCATTGGTGTAAAAGGGGCCAACCCAGGTCCAGCAACACTTGTTTCCTACGCAGGTCCTGACCAGGGTTGAACACTGGTTGGACCTGGGTCGTGGGTGGTGTAAATGGTCCCAACCGAGGAAATCCGGGTAGTGCTGAAAGGATACCAGAAATGAAGACAGCAGCCAGGAAGGATACGGGCAGTGCACACAGAAATCATAATTGGATGCAATATCATTTATGTTCTTTCTTTTTTTTTGGGGGGGGGGGGGGGGGACACATGGGAGATTGCTAACTTGTCATGTCTTTAAAATTGTCATGTCTTTAAAATTTTTATTTTAAATCATTGAGGGAAGGTTGGCTGGCAGTTTATCAGTCCTAAAAAAAGGTTCAGTGTAAGCGGTGCAGACCTGGGTTCAACCTGGGTCGCAGTGCTGTCTAATGGGGTATGAAACTGGGTTCAACCCTGGAAACTCCTGTGTTCAAAGACCAGGGTCTGACCAGGGATTTTGGTGTAAAAGGGGTATGACTGACACATTTTAAAAGATCCACAGGTGGAGCCAATTATTGCACTTAATTCTGAGAGGAGACCTGCAAAACATGCACAGTGCGGGGTCTTGAGGACCGACTTTGAGAACCAGTGCTCTAGATCAGATCATAACACTTATACCTTTGATTCTGGAAAGTAAACCTCCTCATAGCATGATCCCATGTCACAAAGTTTTGTATATTGTCTGCACATTAATCATATCGGAGATTATTCAGAGTTGCACTCAAGGTGGCTGCATATAAATGTGCAGGAAACTTGGATATGCGCCTCTCTGCCACCATAACACCCTCATAATCATCACTGTCAGCACACGCAGACCTATTTTTTGGTGCAAGTCTGTAAGCCGACACCAGCACTTAATAACCCTAGTGCAGTGATGGTTAACCTTGACACTCCAGCTGTTGTTGAACTACACATCCCATCATGCCCTGCTACAGTTTTACTATTTGGCCATGCTAAAACTGATGCAGGGCATGCTGGGACGTGTAGTTCAAAAACAGCTGGAGTGTCAAGGTTAGCCATCACTGCCATCACCCACTTACTAGTGTTCATTCTAGCACCCGCCATATTTGAAAACCCATGCAGTTCCTCTTCCCTGCCTGGGGTGTCGCTGTCTGCTGTAGTGCTTCTAGCACAGTGTGGTCTGTATATCAGCACTGATATGCAAACAAGACCTGTGCTAGAAGCACTACAGCAGACAGCGACACCCCAGGCAGGGAAGAGGAACTGCATGGGTTTTGAAATATAGCGGGTGCTAGAATGAAAACTACTTACAGCAATTCTGCTGTGTACAACTCGGCTACAAAGCATGCGCAATGATAATGCAGCACAGTCTGTCTGCAAAACACACCTGCAAACTCCCGTATATATGACACAACTTGTACTCACATGGCTTCTTCTTTTATCTTCAGCTTTTTAACCTTTTTAGGTTTGCTTTTCAATCCCTCTTTGCTCATTTTGCTATCAAATGTTTCCAAGCATAAAATACTAATCTTGTCAACTTCAATTTCAAGGACCTACAAGGACAAAATAAAATAAAGTTAGCAATCAAGGATATAAACAAATCGTATTTGGTGGCACCGATAAACTTTTTGCCTTATTAGAGGCTCCTCCCTTTTTCTTATACTACATATCTGGGTGACCTATAAAACCTTACCACATCTGTACTTCTCCAATAACTTGGGCCTTTATTCTGATCGGTGCGGCCGGAGCCGCATATGCGGCTCCGACCGCACCAGGCGAATCCCCGCCTTCCATACGGATCGCCACGGCCGTCCGTACGCGGACATGTGGCGATCCGCATGAATGTGTACGGGGATACGCCTCCTCCATGGTGGGAGCAGCCCCTGCATTCGATGGTCGCCGAACATCGAATGCAGGGCCGCACGCTCCACCAGGTCCCGCAACACAAGACCACACGGACACTTGTCCGTGTGAAATCTTGTATGGGGGCGGGCAGCTGACATCCGGCGATGTCAGATGCCCGCCCTGTACCCACGCGTCACAGCCTCATTACCATGCTTACGCCCCGCGTTTGCATGGGAACGCCCATGAAACGCGGGGCGTATGCATAGGGAAATGAGGCTTAGTAGCCCCTCACGCCCCTATCCACCCCCTTTGCGTCTGTAAAAAAAAATGTGCGGCGATTTCGCCTGCACATGCGCAGAGTGCCCTCTGCACATGCGCAGACCGAAAACATCGGCGGAACGGCCGCAGGCGTCCGTTACCGCTTCAATCAGAATAACCTCCTTAAAGTGCCCATACATATTACATACTTGCCTACTTTTGAACTCGGGACCTCGAGGAGGGGGCGGGACTACATGGCATGATTTGCATATTTAGCCCCTCCCCACGAAAAGCCACAAATTGCTGTAATTCAAGGAGGCGGCCAGGCAGAGTGCGGAGGGTGAGGGAGAATCCGGTAGGATTGCCCACCTTTCTGGGGGGCCGGGAGGGGGATCCGATTTTTGGGATCCTCCCGGCCAATCCAGGAGGGTAGGCAACCCTGCGTTACAATTAACGTATACAATATTGTATAAATTATCACATCTCGGTTTTGCAATGAGATGACATGAGAGGAGATCTAGTACAAAACGTATGTGCAGCACATTTTGTACTAGATCTCATCTCTTTGAAAACCGAGATATTGTATACAATAATTGTTACGTTTACGGGCACCTTTACTATGATAAATGCCTGCTTATGTTACACTTGCTGATTTTATATCAGTGGTAGTAAAGAGCTTACAGAACTAGCATTATTTAACCCCTTCCCTTCTAAGCAACCAATTAGCTTCTACATAGGAGGTTATAGTATGTACTTGGTAAAAGCTATTTTGAAGATGATTGGTTGCTACGGGTAACTTTTCTGTGCTTGATATGACAACTCCTATGCTCCCTACCACATGTAGACACACTGGGTTAGTTGTTGCTAGGATACAATTAATCTTCCAGTGTGTATTCAGAGTGTGCAAAGAAAAGAGAACCCTGGGGAAACCCAAGCACGCAGATGAAGAAAATACAAACTCCACACAAATAGGGCCATGGCAGGAAGCTTGCACATAATGAGAGCAGTAAATTACAAAATGCTAATGCAGAACTGACACATTCAAATGCCAGGACTATGCTGGGTTTATGAGCAGAATGCCACAGACCCCGACACATGCTGGGTCTCTCCTACAGCTCCTCATACCCCCCATTTCTCATCACACCTGCAGTCTTTTCCTGGATAACACTGTCTGGCATACTGTGGATCTCTAGCAGCTGTGGAACAACATGTCCCAAGATGACCAGGTGCCATGGTGGGATTTGCAGCCACACACAGCAGCTGGAGAGCCCATATTGCCTAAGCCTGCTATCCTGAGCACAGAGGTCTTCCCAGCCTTAGTGCTGGCCCTGTGTACATGCAGCAACTACATGCTTTCCCTGTGCAGCAGCCCTATGTAACACACGTGCTGCTTGCAAGTTGGTTCTGCACTCACCAATGATTCCTCCCATGTGATGATCCTGTTCTTCCCCCCTCCCCCTCTTGCTGCTGTTCCTCTCTGATTCTACTTCCGGGTCTCTCCACCCCCTCAGTTCAACAAACTTTATCAACAGCTGTTTTTTCTTTACATGTTTTTTTTTCCCCCTGAGATGTACCACAATTGCAAAGCCATGTTGGGTATTGTTATTTACATCAAAGCTGCAGTCAGCTTCTCATTTACTTCTTATTCAAGCTCCAGCTTCATATTCAGAACATGTTGTATTAAAACTAAGCAACAATAGCATTAAAACAGCTGCATTGTGCCTTATAAAGATCCCAAATTTACTATGATCCCCTAATGGTGCTCATTCACTTGTGAGATATCGGGTACAATCATGAGATTGTTGCATGGACAAATTGCATGGATCGCATGTGTCACCCAACTCGATACGTGTACCTCCCAACATTTCCTCCCAGCATGGAGGGGGCCTGACCAGCCTCTCTGCTGCGGGAATTAGATGCTGTGGGGATTACAGGGGGGACTTCCAACTACCCCCCCCCCCCCCCCCATGCCGCGGGACACTGCTGGCCCTGGGAGGGATGTGGGAACGTCCCCAAAAAAACGGGACATTTGGGAGGTATGGATACGTGGACAAGATGGTCGAATCTCACATCTCAAGATATTATTTTGCACAAGTGTATAGGCTCCATAAGTGCACAAACTCACCCCTTTCCACGTGCGCCCGCCTATAACCCCTACTCTAATAAACATGCATACCTCCAAACTTCTGTTCTTCTAAAGTAGGGACACTTGTGCCCGAAAAGAGGGCGTGGCCTATGCCAATGAGCATGTGGCATAAGCAAATGAGCCACGATTAGGTCACGCCCCCGTTTTCTCTGTCTGCGGCGCTGAATAGATGCTGTCCGCATGCGCACAGCATCTATTCATTAGACTAGGGCAGAGCTGGGCAACACCGGCCCTCCGGATGTTGATGAACTACACATCCCAGGATGCTTTGCATTAGTTTTGCTATGTGGCCATGCTGAAACTGATGCAAGGCATGCTGGGATGTGTAGTTCATCAACATCTGGAGGGCCAGTGTTGCCCAGCCCTGGACTAGGGGGACTCCCAACTGCCCCCCCCCCCTCGCTGCGGGACACTGCCGGCCCCGGGAGGGATGCGGGACCATCCCAAAAAAGCGGGACGGTCCCGTGAAAAAAAGGGACAGTTGGGAGGTATGAACATGTCACATGATGCAGCTGGTTACTACAGAATAACAGCCATATTATTAGCGAACCCTATGCAATATTGACATTTACAAAGTGCAAAATCCCATGTACATACACCCTGTTTTTCTTATGATCCCTTAAGTACACACGCTAATCACTTTCCACATGTGCCCGCTTATACCCCTACTCTAATTAACATGTCACATGATGCAAATAACTCCCAACTGTCACATTTTTCGTGGGACCATCCCATTTTTTGGGGACAGTCCCGCATCCCTCCAGGGGCCAACAGTGTCTATTCACTTCTGGCTGGGGGGACAACAGCGATGCATAGGGCGAAACTGGGGGCGGGGGGTGGCCTGAGGCTGCGGCATCCCAGCATGGCCATTCCCCCTTTTCATAGGCCATGCCTCTTTTTCAGCCGCGCATAGGGTTACCAACTCATCCCTTTAATCCGGGACACATATTAATTACACAGGTTCTGTGGCAGTTTAAAACCAGGTGAAATGGAGTCTTGAGGTGTGGCAGTTGAAAACCAGGTGAAAGCCAGCCACAGAACCTGTGTAATTAATATGTGTCCCGGATTAAAGGGATGAGTTGGTAACCCTAGCCGCGCACGTCCCTCTTCGGAGCCACCAGATGTTGGGAGGTATGCAAGATTACATTTCCAATCTGTCTGGTTGTAATGAAAATCTGGAAATTTCTGGAAACAAATTACAATCGACAGTTTGCTCCCAAACACTGTAAAATGGATAAAAAGCAGTCAACTGCATAAAGAGGCCCATACACACACACTAGAAGATATTGGGGTACTTGTGGACTTTCACGGCTCCCATCGCATGCCATCGCATGCCATATGTAGTGGCATGCGATGGCATGCGATTTTTGCCGTTTTTATGCATTTTTTAAAATCGCATCGCATGCGATCGCATGTGATTTTTAACAGAAATGCATCCAAATGCATTGAAATTTGTATCAAACATGTTCAATGGTCCCCAAATGTAATTTTTCAGGCTGTACCACCCCCACTATCAACGCGAACCCGAAGCGTGGCGAGCGCAGCGAGCCCGCGAGGGGCGGCGGTACGCGTCCTACGACCTTTTCATACCCCCACTATCCACGTCGGCGTGGAGTTGAGAATAGAAAGTGTGGTGAGCGCAGCGAGACACCAAGCCCGAAGCGTGGCGAGCGCAGCGAGCCCCACGAGGGGACGCGGACACCTGTGAAGCCCACGAGGGGACGCGTATACCTGTGAAGGTATCCGTGTCCACTCGCCACGCTTCGGGCTCGGTGGCTCGCTGCGCTCGCCACACTTTCTATTCTCAACTCCACGCCGACGTGGATAGTGGGGGGAATGAAAAGGTCGTAGGACGCGTACCGCTGCGCTCGCCATGCTTCGGGCTTGCGTTGACAGTGGGGGTGGTACAGCCTGAAAAATGACATTTGGGGCCATTGAACAGGTTTGATACTAATTTCAATGCATTTGGATGCATTTCTGTTAAAAATCGCATGCGATGCGATTTTTTACTATGCGATGGACATCATGGGAGCCGTGATTGTCCACAAGTACCGATATTGGTATCAATCTTGTTCAGAAAAGGGCTTCTCAACGATATTGATGGCAATATCTTCCAGTGTGTATGCCAATATCTTCATGTCTGATACGCAAACATCAGCAATCCTCATATAACAAGCATTAATACTTTTTCTACAGAATTATTTTGATGAGATGAGATTGAGATGAGATTTGAGACAATTAAAAATGTCAGATGCCCAGCCATCACTCGGTGGGCCTCCAATGTCCATCCCTACTGAAACTGTCACACCCAGGATTTGATCTCATAAGCTTCTATGTTGCAGTCAGGCAGCTTATTCGTGGAGCTACAGTATATAAATAATAAAGAGACACTTCAGAGATAACTGAACACGTGTATGCAAAATAAATGTGATCTTTGGCCAGTCTATATTCAATGTATACTTTTTTTTTGTTACTAACCTTTAAGATGGCCGCCCCCGCTGCCACGACACTTCTGCGTCTCGTCGTGCGGTGGTGTTTATGCGCAGGATCCCCGCCCCCCCTGAGCGTCCCGGTGACGTCAGTTGTAAGCGCGCATTGCCCGTCGCTCGGAGATTTGGCGGATTTCGGGTCCCGTCTCTCGTTGTCACCGGAGGAGGCATCGGTGGTTTCCGGGAGGTCTCCCCTGGGGCAGGGGCACACGGACCACCGCCAGCATGGGTTTCCTGAAGTTAATTGAAATTGAGAACTTCAAGTCGTATAAGGGCCGGCAGATCATCGGGCCCTTCCGCAGGTTCACCGCCATCATCGGCCCCAATGGATCCGGTGGGTCCCGGTAGCTGGGCAGGGATGCGGGATGCAGGAGAGAGGGGGCGCACTGAGTTTATGGGCGTGGGGGCACACTGGGGTACTGAGAGATGGAGAAGTTCCCTACTGAGCTGTCCCTATTGGGTATGGGTAAAATCCGGAATCGGATAAGACACCGGAATACCGGACTGGACATCAAACTCTGCATTCCGGAGCTTGTAGTATCCGGTCTGGGGGTGTCCTGTCCGGGGGTGCTCCATCTGATGGGGCTGCTCTCGCACCTGTCACCTGGGAGAGGAGAGGGGGAGAATACAGCCTCACCGCATGGTCCGGGGGTGTAATAAAAACTGGAACGGTCCAGACCACACAGGGAGGCTGTAATCTCCCCTTCCCCATGTCCCTGGTGTGAGCAATCACAGGCATCCCCCCGGACAAGACACCCCCCGCATGGGACACCCCTCGGACCAGACACTATAAGCTCCGGAATGCAGAGTTTGATGTCTGGTCCGGCGTTCCGGTGTCTTATCCGGGTCCGGTTTTTACTTAGTCCCGTCCCTATTTCCCTGAGGGCAGTTCCAGTTTTAAAAGAGCAGCATGTGTAGAAGGGAAGTTTGCAGTTTTGGTTAGTTATTTTATATAGGGCAAACGTAGTCCGCAGCGCTGTACACAGGATAATTGTCCTAGAAGGGCTGACAATCTATAGTACTTATCACATGTACACTCACACACTCGTGCCAATTTTCTTGTCAAAGCCAATTACTCTACCAGTATGTTTTTGAATTGTGAGCAGAGAGCAGTGAGCCTGGATAAGAGAACATACCAACTCCACACAGATTATCCTTGAACAGGAATGGAATTCATATCCTCAGTGCTGTGAAGCAGTTAGGCTGCACAGTTGGCACCTTGGTTAGCATAATTGTAATACTGCAAATTATATACAACCTGCAACAGTACTTCCCTACCCTAACCATCTATTTATTTAGCACAGAGTGTTTGGACTGTATAAGTGCAGGTGTATAATACCAGCAAATACAACAGGGGCTGAAGCTTCTACCCACTTCTACGGTAAAACGGGTTTTGCAGGATCTCCGCACTAAGGGTCTGATTCTGATACAGCAGCACCTATTGGCAGTCATCAGTCTGTGGCTTTATGCAAATGTCACTATCAACGCTATCCCCTGTGTTCAGCTTTGCTGTCCAATATACAAGGCCCGAGATGCCCACTTTTAGCGCCTGGCCTTTGTAATACCAATGTGTACATTCTTATACGCCACCATAGAATCTTCCACCAGCCGTTTGGCAGGTGCAGTTTCTCTGTCATTGCTATTGGGCATACCAGTGCTTAATGTCTACTCTCAGAAATGCTTGTGTTTCCCGCATATAACAGACCCCTATACTCACACATAGCAGACCCCAGAATATTAAGGGTAATGATGATGGCTAATTTATCATTGTACTATAGCATAAGTTCTGTTCTAGACTTAGTTTATAATTAGACCATATACATGAGTACGGTGCATTTATATGTAGACAGGTAGATGTATTTGTATGTGATTCCTACAAGTTGTCAAGATGTAGCAGCTAGTTGTTCGAACATTTTAAAAAGGACGATCACATTGGCACGTGCACTATTTAAAACCCCAGATTCTCAGATATATGGTACTTGTGTATTATCACGGTGCCCAATTTTACTACGAATGCAAACGTAGTAAAATTGGATTATGGAATGGCATGCGATTTTAACACTCATAATGGCATTTAATGTACTTTACCACTTTACAATGTCATTTATTAAGGCGTGCCCCCCCCCCCCCATATCGATGTGATCCCGAAGCGTGGCGAGCGCAGCGGGACGCGTACGGCCGACCTTTTCATACCCCCACTATCCACGTCGGCGTGGAGTTGATTTCATATAGTGTGGCGAGTGAGGGGACGCGTATTATGTTACATGTATTAGGTGTCCCCTCGCGGGGCTCGCCACGCTTCGTGCTCGGTTGCTCGCTGCACTCGCCACACTATATAAAATCAACTCCACGCTGGCGTGGATAGTGGGGGTATGAAAAGGTCGGCCGGACGCGTACCGCCGCCCCATGCGGGGCTCGCCACGCTTCGGGATGACGTGGATAGTGGGGGGCCTAAATAAATGACATGTCATTTAATGGTATAGCACATTAAATGGCATTATTATAGGTACAATCTGAACCGATATCGCATCGCATGCCGTTATTGTATGGCATGCGATGCAATTTTTTTTAATCTCACCCTATGTTTTTAATGGATTCACTGACAGAGCAGTGAATACATTAAATATGGAAATCACATCGCCGTGCCGTAGTGGGCGCTGTGATAATACAAAGCTTTTTTATGGGCGCTCCATGGAAACGCTACATCTAACGGTTTTAATGCCCCCTATAGACCTGAAAGACATTGCACCCAATCTCGAGGGATTGTATGCAGATTGTGTGCAATGCTGGTTGGAGGATTAGTCCTCTGATCTGACGTGCTGCATGTCAGATCAGTTGGGATTGGGAGCAGATTGCATGTGCTTTTAAGCACATGCAGTTTGTCTTTAGATGGCTCATACAACCAGAGTCATGTGACACTCCCTCCCTGACTAGCAGAGAAGAGAGGTGCAGCTTCCGGGCGGCCCGTTGCAGTGAAGATGCTGGGAGCCACAGAAGTTTCCAGTGGTAGATGGGCGGGCGGCTGAAGAGAGCGGTGGACGTCCTTTTACACAATTATGTCACTACTCTGAAAACAGTTTTCAGTGGATTGCTGCATTAGGGCTATTTAATAATGGCCTAACACAGCAGATGTCAGCAGATTGGTAGTTGCTGGCAACCTGTAATTGAAATAAAGTAATTGGTACTCCTCTCCTATTGATCCTAGTAGGCCAGCCCCCTATTTAAATGAAGCTTCAATCATGCAGCAGCTGGATTGTATGACGGATTGTGAGTACATTGTGTGTCCAAAAACCACCAAGGACTGCCGGAGAATTGATAAAGTTGGACTCAATCATGATTGTAAGCAGGTCTTTCTGATGTATGGCCACCTTTTTAGTATTTTATTATTTTTTGTTCTTAGGGAAGTCAAATCTTATGGACGCAATCAGCTTTGTGCTGGGGGAGAAGACGAGCAACTTGAGAGTGAAGACACTTCGTGACCTTATTCATGGAGCACCTGTGGGGAAACCAGCGGCTAACCGCGCGTTTGTGAGCATGGTTTATGAAGAGGATCTTGGCACGGAGAAGATCTTTTCAAGACATATCATTGGTAAAACACCATGTGGCTCTTTGCCTTATACTGTATGTAACGATGCTTTGCTGTAATGGCAGAACAGTTCAAATATATGTATTTTAGATATATAGCAGGGAGGATTCATGAAAAAAATATTTGCATGCATTCTCCTGATTAAATGTATAACCACTGATTTATGGGAGCCAGCAAGATAGGTCACTAGACTTAAAAGGGCACTTAGTCTAAGGGCAACAGCAACTTACAGTAGTTGCCGCTTTAAATGTAATGACTATTTTGCTGAATCTCCTGTTGGCTATTTTATTTCGTCCAACGTGTATAATGAATTCAGAAGTGCAGAGAATATAAAGGGCATCAGAGTTATTATATGTTGGGTTATTTCATATAGCACACACTTTTAAACTTTTTTATTTTTATTTATTCACATTGGTATCAGCAACATAGCGTACAGTCTATATGATCTTACCTGTATACACACAAATATATACCAGGGTTAGTTTTTTGGTACTTGTGTATTAGCACGGTGCCCAATTTTATTACGTACGCAAACGTAGTGAAATCGCATTGCATGCTGGTATTGCATGCGATGCGATTTTGACGCTTATAATGGCATTCAATGTACTATACCATTAAATGACATATAATCTAATTTAAGGCCTCCCCCCCCCCTCCAGTATCGACGTGATCCCGAAGCGTAGCAAGCACGGCGGTACGCGTCCGTCCGACCTTTTCATACCCCCACTATCCATGTCGGCGTGGAGTTGATTTTATATAGTGTGGCGAGCCCGAAGCGTGGCGAGGGGACGCGGATTATGTTACATGTATTACGCTTCCCCTCGCTGCGCTCGCCACGCTTCGGGCTCGGTGGCTCGCTGTGCTCACCACACTTTATAAAGTCAGCTCCACGCTGACTTGGATAGTGGGGGTATGAAAAGGTTGTACGGACGCGCACCGCCACTCCTTGCAGGGCTCGCTGCACTCGCCACGCTTCGGGGTGACGTGGATAGTCGGGGGGGGGGGGGTGAGGGGCCAAAATTAATGACATGATATGTCATTTAATGGTATAGGACATTAACTGGCATTATTATAGGTTCCATCAGAACCTATATCTCATCGCATGCCATACAATAATGGCATGGGATGCGATTTGCTATCACACACCATCGCATTTTTTTTTTTTTTTTTTTTTTTTTATCGCACCCTATCTTTATAATGGATTCACTGACACAGTGCAGTGAATACATTAGATAGGAAAATCGCATCGCATGCCATACAATATGGCATGCAATGCGATTTCACTACAGTGAATAGCCCTCTACGCAAACGGCGTAGTGGGCGCCGTGATAATACAAGTACCTTTTTTTATTTTTATTTTTTTGTAATCAGCAGCCAGTTAACCTACCAGGTTAATTAATGTTGCCTATTTGTGATCATAAAAAACAGCGTTGAATAATTAAGGCTGTATTCAATCCCAGCTGAAATTTTCGCCTGGAGACAAGAGGCAAGGATTCTCCCTTTCGGTATACATTCACGGGCATTTTCGCCTGTGCCTTTTCACGTTGTTTTTTGTGTGTGGGGGGGGAGGGGGGGTGAAATGTCATGGGTGAAAATGGTCACAAAAATGGTCGAAAATGGACGTGAATTCGCCAAAACCATGTGAATTTGTGGTAATTTTGCCATTACATTATGTTTTCGTCTGGGATTGAATAGGGCCTATATATCAGCTTGTTCTAACATATTTAATTTCTGGCTTTTTTGGATATAAGGGCTGTGGAAATGTGGTGATCACAAATATGCAAAGCTAATCTGCCAATGGAATTGTTTTTGCGTTCTTCATTTTTGTGTGTGTCCTGCTATAGGTGGGTCCTCCGAGTACAGAATCAACAGCAAGGTGGTTCAGCTGGCAGAATACAGCGATGAGCTGGAGAAGCTGGGGATCCTCATTAAAGCCAGGAACTTTTTGGTTTTTCAGGTATGTTGATCTGGGGTTGTACGCCACTCAGAGAAATGTTTCTGAAAGCAGCTCCTATAATTTATAATCTGTTTATTAGTTTTCTAATAACAAAATCAAAGACAGCTTATCAGAAAAGAAATACATTACATTTAGAAATAAATACATTATACATACAATAAAATACGTATTCATATGTATGCCAATTGGTATCCTCTGCATGGGGTAAGAAATTTTAGGAAAAAGAACACTTTTTAATACAGCAATTCTGCCCATCATGGATAGTGGTATGGAAAGCCAGTCTTCCTGCATCTTGGGTATAGCTCATAATAATTGTGAAAAATGTACACAATATAAATCCCCAAGATCAGAGGGAATATATATATACCCCGATATTTCAAGACGTAATTGAGAAAGAGATAGCTTGAAAGGTGGACAAAGAACGGCAAGAATTCTGACTTGGCGATAGGACCTACATCCCGCAAAGTAACCAAATAGCTCTGTAATGAGCATCACTTCTGGTGCTGAGGAGTCCGAGTTGGATGTAATGAGAAGCATATCATCGGCAAATCATGCCACTTTGAGTTCTAACTACCAACCCAGATCCCTCTAAAATTTGTCGATTGTTGTAAGGCTATGGCGAGTGCTTCAAGGGCAACAGCAAATAAAAGTGGGGATAATGGACAGCCTTGCCTGGTACCTCTTTGTATAGAAAATGGGTCTGAAATATACCCATTGCAAGCAATCTGGGACATAGAATGTGAGTAAAGGGTGGTTAATAATCTTTTAGCAATTGGCTGGACGTTTATCTCTCTCTTTATCACCCTTGCATTTATCTCTTGTTAAGGCTTAATACATCTGCCCCAATATCACTTACAGTTGAACATGGAATATCCAGCAGGGATGAAAATTTTACCAACCATCTTATCGCAAAGGTGGCCCCCTATCGCAGTGCCACGCAAAGGTGGCCCCCTATCACAGTGCCACAGCTAAAGAAACTAAGCTCTTCAGAATGACCCATTTAACATCACAAATCTTTGCAAATGGAGACTGCATGGCTAGGTGCCTGACTGTATACACCAGTGGCAACGGGTTTCATTGAAACCCCTGATTTGAATAATTTTCAGTTGTCCATAGAGTGTATCTCCACCTTCTGGCTAGTGGTAAATGCACAACATTAAAAGCAAGTGTCCATGGAGGGATTTGCACATTATATGGGCTGGTTGCAGGTTGTAGTCTTCACTATGTCATTCCCCAAAGCACAGCAGGGGTGTAGTTTTTTTCCTTGCTTTGTAAGCAAATGCAAAGTCTCTACAACAGATTCTAGGATCCCTTGGCTACTTATACTGAGCTTTCAGGATCTCCTTGATCACTTAACCACTCATGCTCCTTTTTGTCCAGAGTACATAGTGATCTAGCATACAGGGAGGCATTTTCTCGAATGTAAAGGGCAATGCTGTGATTAGAACCCAAATGTACACTGCAGTGGAGCATATGGGGTTTTACCGAAGCCACTTATTACAAAGCACAGTGGATCGGCTATCATGTAATCAAGGGTAATATAATGGAAGCTACTGAGGAGGAAAGAGATCTAGGAGTCACTATTTCAAGTGACTTAAAGGCAGGAAAGCAATGTAGCAAAGCAATGAGGAAGGCTAGTCAGATGCTTGGTTGCATAGGGAGAGGAATCAGTAGCAGAATAAAAGACGTAATAATGCCACTTTATAGGTCATTGGTACGACCTCATCTAGAATACTGTGTCCAGTTCTGGAGACCATATCTTCAGAAGGATATAGATACATTGGAGAGTGTACAAAGAAGGGCAACTAAAATGGTGCATGGCCTACATCACAAAACTTACCTGGAAAGACTAAAAGATCTTAACATGTATAGTTTGGAGCAGAGAAGGGAAAGGGGGGACATGATAGAAATCTTCAAATATATCAAGGGTTTTAACATAGTACAGGAGGGAAATTTTCTACAAAGGAGAAGATGTAATCGAACACGAGGACATGCACTGAAACTGGAGGGAGGTAGGTTCAGGGGAAATGTTAGAAAGAATTACTTCACAGAAAGGGTAGTGGATAAGTGGAATAGCCTCCCATCAGAGGTGGTAGAGGCTAAGACAGTAGAACAATTTAAACATGCTTGGGATAGGCATATGAATATCCTTACAAAGAAATAAGGATTAACAAGGGTTTAGATTACCTGAAGGGTAAAAAAAGGGGCAGCCTAGATGGGCCAAATGGTTCTTATCTGCCGTCAAATTCTATGTTTCTATGTAGTTGTTTCTAAGCATGCAATGCGGCTTCAATAAAATGAATCTTCCTTATAGGGGGCGGTAGAGTCCATTGCAATGAAGAACCCCAAAGAGCGCACGGCTTTGTTTGAGGAGATCAGCAGGTCGGGGGAGCTGGCACAGGAGTACGACAAACGCAAGAAAGAGATGGTCAAGGCGGAGGAAGACACGCAGTTTAATTATCACCGCAAGAAGAACATTGCCGCTGAGAGAAAGGAAGCTAAACAAGAGAAGGAGGAGGTAGGTATTCGCTGGTTTGTGTTTCATCTCATTGTAGACCTGAACCCTTATTATGTCTTATTGGGTCGTTACTACGTAGCGTTTGCACCCATGTTGGCTAAATCCAGCACACGCAGCAGTTTTGTTGGCATCACAGCTCTTGACCTTAGCTACATCGCTCGTAGGAGAAATAACGGTACTTGAGAAGATCTGTCCCTAGTGAGGGTGGTTCCAGGTTTACCAAGTTCTACTCCTTATAGGTCCAGTTAACTTCCAATTTGTCAGTCAGTTGAATACCAAATGAGTTAAATGCAGTCTTTTTTTGGAAAGGGAGAGGAACATTAACATGAGCGCTGTCTTTGTAGGCAGAACGGTACCAACGCTTAAAGGATGAGGTAGCCCGAGCCCAGATCCAAATGCAGCTCTTCAAGCTCTACCACAACGAGTCTGAGATTGAGAAGCTGAATAAGGAGCTCTCCTCCAAGAACAAAGAGATTGACAAGGACAAGAAGCACATGGACAAAGTGGAAGAACAGCTGAAGGATAAGAAAAAGGAGCTGGGCAAGATGATGCGAGAACAGCAGTCCATCGAGAAAGAGATTAAGTAAGTTATAGCGTCTCGCATCATACGAGCAGTACTTCCAACATCTATATATATATATATATATGTCTGTGTGTCTCCGAAACACTGCCATCTGTTGGCAGCGAGTGAAACTACATCTTTCTATCTCACACATGCACAAACACAGAGGCAATCACAAGGTAGTAGACCAAGCTTTAAATGCATTTGCTTCAAGGGGGCTTAATAGTAAAATTATATCTGCTTGGGGTACTGGTACAGCATTGGTAAGTAGTCTGTCTGCATCTTGGTTCTGATGCTGATTTCTCTGTGAAAGGGGCAATTTTTATTGGTTACTTCTAACTACTGTGTACTCTTTCCCTTTACCCAATAGAGAGAAGGATGCAGAGCTTAATCAGAAGCGCCCACAGTACATCAAAGCCAAGGAGAACACTTCTCACAAGATCAAGAAGCTGGAAGCTGCCAAGAAGTCCCTTCAGAATGCCCAGAAACAGTACAAGAAGCGCAAAGGAGACATGGACGAGCTGGAGAAGGAGGTGCAGTCTGTTGAGAAGGCCAGGCAGGAGTTTGAGGAAAGGATGGAGGAGGAGAGTCAGAGCCAAGGTCGAGATCTTACGCTGGAAGAGAACCAGGTGAAAAACCACAACGAGCTTTCTGCCGCCCCCGGGTGTCTTTATTTATTTATCCATAGTGTGTCTTCTCACCACTCCTTCCATTTGTTTCCAGGTTAAGCAATATCACCGCTTAAAAGAGGAGGCGAGCAAAAGGGCCGCCACACTCGCGCAGGAGCTGGAGAAATTCAACCGAGACCAAAAGGCGGATCAAGATCGCCTCGATCTGGAGGAGAGAAAGAAAGTGGAGACGGAAGTATGAGTTCTTTTTATAGCCGCCCTAAGTTGGTAAAAGTAACTTGGTTTTACAACTTTGCGGGTTTGATCATTTTTCTGTTTTTATGATCCAGGCAAAAATCAAACAGAAGCTGCGTGAAATCGAGGAAAACCAGAAGAGGATTGAAAAGCTGGAGGAATATATAGCAACCAGCAAGTATGTAGAATAACTTGTCTTATAATATGAAATACCCCATGCCGACCTTTTGACCTTCGACCTTCCCCGTGTCGACCTAATGATTGTCAACCTAGTTGGTGTCTATCCAATGACCCAAACCCATTGGGCGTTATTCTAGTTCACTCTTTCTGACAAAATCCTTCTTAGATGGACAAAACCATGTGCACTGCAGGGGGGCAGATGTAAAATGTGCAGAGAGAATTAGAGTTGGGTGAGTTATTAAGTTTCTGTGCAGGGTAACCACTGGCTGCTTTATTTTTACACTGCAATATAGATCTCACTTTGAAGTAAAACCCCACCAAATCTAATTCTCTCTGCACAAGTAACATCTGGCCCACCTGCAGTGCAGCATGGTTTTGTCCATCTAAGAAGGATTTTGTCAGAAAGAGTGAACTAGAATAAAGCCCATTGTGAGGTGCTTCCTTATCCTTCATTATTCGGATTTACTTTGCTCAGGTGGATAATTTGTAGTCAGATTGACAATGTCAATCTGGCTGCGAGCACCTTGCCAAGGGAGAAATTAGCCAAAGGCGCTCGCAACCAGGCCCTGCACATGTGCAGTGGCCAGACCATTGCCCAGCATCTGAATTGAGACCTGGCTGAATATATCTGATTCTCCCCCCGAAGTGACAAGTGATTTGTGAATAGCGGTGCATTATACGCCTACTTTAAAAACCCTTTTATGTGTAAATAAATAAACACAATACGGAAATTAAAGTTGGCAGTATAACGAAAAATCTCTGTGGTATTCCCACTTTTGTTTTCTCTGTGGGAAGCCCACATCTGCCTTTTCACCTCTTGCTCTGTATGTCGGGCATGTCCAAACTATGGCCCTCCTGCTGTTGTGAAACTACATGTCCCATCATGCTTTGCCACAGTTTTGCATGTGTAGTTTTACAACCGTTTGTTTGGACATGCCTGCTATATGTCATATACGGTGCAGTCGCTCTGTATACCTGTAATATACAAGGGCCCTGATTCTGTTTTGACTTTTAATGCAATGGGGTATATCATTGGGTCGACATGGCTAAAGTCGACAGGGTTGGAATTTCGACACAAGCATTTGGTCGACAATGGGAAGAGCAACAGGCATGAGTTTTTCATGATTTTTTAGTCCTGAATATCGACAGGTCGACCTTCAGTGTACCGCGTGGCTCGATGCACTCGACTTGCTTCAGGCAATGCTCGGCACACTATTTTGTTCTACCACCGCGCCTTAGTGGATGGTAGGGTATGAAATGCCGCCTGTCGGCACATGACAGCTCAAAAAGTATATAAAATTAAAAATTCATGTCGACTTTGTGGCTGTTGACCTTATGCTTATGTTGACATTCCAACCCTGTTGACCTTAGCCATGTTGACCTACATCAGTTGTCAACCTACGCCCTGTCGACCTTCAGTGGTTGACCCAATGCATGTCAACCTAAATAGGGTGGACCTAGTGACCGTGATCCCATACGATGTTTGTTTCCATAATGCAGGCAATCCTTGGAAGAGCAGAAAAATCTGGAGGAGACCTTAACCGAGGAGGTGGAATCGGCTAAGAAACGCATTGACGAGATCAACAAAGAGCTAAACCAAGTCATGGAGCAGCTGGGTGATGCCAGGATTGATCGACAGGAGAACAGCCGACAGCAGCGCAAAGCGGAGATCATGGAGAGCATTAAGAGGCTGTACCCTGGGTCCGTGGTGAGTGCTGTAGTGTCCCCGCCCCAGTCAAGTGTACTAACCAGTAGCGGCTGCAGCACAGTCCAGAATTCAAATAGGGAAGCAACAGCAACTGCCAGTGCGTCAAATTAGGGTAACGGTTGCTGTGTCTTCGTCTATTTGAATCATAAACTGAAATACAAACATAATATAATAATCCTGTTTGCGGCTGTCTGCTATATCATTATATCTGTCCCTAATCTGTCATCATTTATCTTCCATCAGTATGGCCGCTTGATTGACCTGTGCCAGCCCACACAGAAGAAGTACCAGATTGCCGTTACCAAGGTGCTTGGAAAAAACATGGATGCCATTATTGTCGACTCTGAGAAGACTGGAAGAGACTGCATCCAGTATATCAAGGAGCAGCGAGGAGAGCCCGAGACCTTCCTTCCTCTTGATTACCTGGAGGTATTAACCCCTTACTGCTTGGTGTCTATTCATGGCATACTTAATGTTGTGGTTCGATTGCTAATCGTCTGCGATGTTTAATTGTACCCTTATATAGGTCAAACCTACCGATGAGAAGCTGCGCGAGCTGAAGGGGGCCAAATTGATCATTGACGTTATCCGCTATGAACCACCCCACATTAAGAAGGCCCTGCAGTATGCATGTGGTAACGCTTTGGTTTGTGATAATGTGGAAGATGCTCGCAGGATTGCCTTTGGAGGACACCAGAGGCACAAAGTGGGTATTCAATCCATGCCCATAGTAATGTTGGGAAAGGGGAGGGTGGGGGCATCAGGTGTGACTATGTCAAGTTGAGTTTGATATCACTGGTCAGAATCGCCTGCTTACGGGGAGAGTACCTTCCTGCAGCCATCCATCTCTGGGTGATCTGTTGGCTCACCTGTACCCACGGCTGCTTGCCAAGTCCTCCCCACTCACCCCGGACTACATTGTCCAGAGAGCCACAAAGGATTGGGGGTTAGACCTGGTAGAGAGGCTGAGGTGATCTGGAATGTGCTGGCTCCAATAAACTTAATATAAAAAGTTTAAAAAAAAATTATAAAAGAGTTGCTGATTAAGCAGCGACCTGCATGGTCCACCTAGTACCAAAGCAAACGCCTTATGGCTGACAGATACTACCGGAATTTGTCAGAAAATGTGCAGGGTGACGTTTTTTGTTTTTTTCTATTTTTTGTGTGTTGGATAAATGGTAAATAGATTTTATTTGTGTGTTTTAATCATGACAAATAGACCGTTTTTAGAGGCACTTTAAAAAAAAAAAAAAAGCCAGTTATATTAACAGTAGCACTATCTAATTCTGAATCAAAACCTTTCTTTTTCCCACTTACAGACAGTTGCTCTGGACGGAACCTTGTTCCAGAAGTCTGGAGTCATTTCTGGGGGTGCTAGTGACTTGAAGGCCAAGGCCAGACGGTGGGATGAAAAAGCAGTGGATAAACTAAAGGAAAAGAAGGAACGCTTAACGGAGGAGCTGAAGGTGATGTATAGTTAATACAAGGTTCTGTGGCGGTTAGCAAAACCATTCAGAAGTGTGAGTACAAACCTGACAGCGGTTCTCTCTTACAGGAGCAAATGAAAGCTAAGCGCAAAGAGGCTGAACTGAGACAGGTCCAATCCCAGGCTCATGGCCTGCAGATGAGGCTTAAATATTCCCAGAGTGACCTGGAGCAGACTAAAACCCGCCACTTGGCAATGAACATGCAGGTACACATCCACTCAGTCTACTAATGATCACATGGCATCGGCTAGTGTCAGTCTCGGTCATTTGTTCACACTTGTAGTGATCGGTCAATTGTAGTTATTAAAAAGTTTCCTATAAAGAGACCCCCCCCTCACAGCCATTATGTTTAAAAATAAAAAACTGATCTTTGTATTTTTTTTGTGCGGGAACAGTTTTCGTGTTAACAAGAATACATTAATAATAATACACTTGCTGCAGTGGGCGGCGTTGACTAACATCACAACTTCATCGGCACATGTAAATGCTGGTGACGTCTGGCACAACACGTGGGGCTGATCATCGTGGGTGTGTATGCTTAACATTGTAAACATCTCTATCTATAGCTCTATCCTCGTGGACAGGAAGCGGCACTCGGAGTCTTCGAAACAATAAACCTCTGTATTCAAAACATCACAGGTAACCGACGTTTCGGGGCAAATAAGCGTGCGAACACCTTAACAAAAAGGTTACCTGTGATGTTTTGAATACAGATGTTTGTTTCGAAGACTCAGAGTACCGCTTCCTGTGCACAATCTACTTGTCTCCATAATTGATGAGGGCATCGGGGCAGCTGCACTAAGTCAGAGGAGTGCTGGTCCGAAAATAAATATATATTTTACTAATAATCAAATAATCTTTGGCAGAGTAATACATCAGGACGATCAGCATCTAACGATTTTCCCGGTAGCTTCACAGATTCACGAAAGTTCTTAAGGCCCCCATATACTCCGAGGGGAGAGGTCGCATCCAGTACCCCTGGCAGCTTCCAGGGAGGCTCATGTGCGATTTGGCACTTGATGTGCAGCTGATGGGTTCCGATTAATCTTATGTTCTGCCGGTCCGACCACCCACTCCAGGCTGATGCGCATCAGCCTGATGTCATACACATGCGATTTTCTCCTGATTTCTCGGCCCGGTCTGCTGTAATCTGGTGACATCTGGCCCAATCGCATAGTGTATGGGGCCTTTGTGTGTAATTCCACATAAGATCTTTTGTAAGGTCTGCAACTGCAGCGTACTGGTTGTTAGCCGCATCTTCAGACCTGCTGCACACAGAATAGAGAGTGATAAACAAGCAACCAATCAGCTCCTGCCTGACATTATTCAAACAGTCTGTGACATGGCAGGTAGGAGCTGATTGGCTGGCTGTTAATCACTCTCCATGTTATCACTTTTGAAGCTTGGTGCATCTGGCCCAATATCTGAGGATCCACCTCACAACCCGCGGGCCAGCGCATCGTACCGAAACACCTCACAAAGCACACAAATTTCATTGCACGAGCCGTCAAAATCACGCTTTTGGCCCTGAAATCGTTGTTTCCTTTTCAGGGTCCATGGGTCCCACAGGGGACATCGGGGTTGTAGGTGGATCCAGGGGGTCCGAGGCACCAATCAGCGCAGCTTTTAAAGATTTCCCAGGATGCCCGGGCCCTCTCCCCTACAGCCCCGCCTCCAGGCTCATCTAGCCAGTTTTTAGTTGGTGCCTGCAGGAAGCAGTCGCACCTTATATCAGCGGGGGTTGCCTCTCTGAGACAACCCCACTAAGCTTTTATTTTTCATTTTTATTTTTTCATTTTTATTTTTACTTTGAATTTGCCGCCTAAGCGGCAAAAAGCCGCTTTGCGGCTGAGGCTGCTCACCGCCGTCAATCACTGACGGCGGAGCGAGCGGCTACATCACCCTCCCGGCGCCGGCTCCTTCTGATGACAGTGCGTCAAGGAAGGACCTCGGCGAGGGGGGAGGACGCGACGCCTAGCACCGCCAGCGTTCTCCCCCGGACAGCGTGGCTGGAACAAGAGGGACAGGTAAGGCTCCACTTGGAGCACAAATCGCTGTCATGCCGCGCTGGCGGGGGAGACGCTCGCGGCAGCTGGCGTGGGTGCAGGCCGCGGCCCGTGACCCCACTAGACCACCGGGGACTAGCGCAGGCTGGGGGGGGGGTCCCCATCAAGGCTAACATCCCGGTGGAGGAAGTCCAGCAAGGGGAGGCGGCGTCGGGCCTGCAGCCTCCTCCCCCGGCCTTGGCGCCATTTCTCTAAGAGATCTGCCGTTCCATTGGCCGCCTATACGGTGCCCGCCCCCCTCTCTCGGTCAGGCGCCATTTCTCCTCAGCACCTCCAGAGAGCGGGCACCATTCTCCCCTGTGAAATCGCCTACAGGTTCAGTAGCCTCTTTCACAGCCACCCTTATTCCCACTTTTCTCCATAGAGTCAAGCGGTTGACACAGGGTGAAGTAGTCTATTTCTGACTATAGAGTGTGTGTGACTTGTGCTAGAAAATTTTTCTCACTACTTCTGTCCAGTGATCTGTCCTTTCACTTCTGTTGTTGAGGAATACCTCATTGGTCACAGCTCTCATTGATATCGCTCTAGGGTTTCCTTAAGGGATTTATCCTATTGTGCACTGTCAGCTCTCCTTGTCAGTGTGTTTGTACACCATGTCTAAAAGAGGGCGTCAGCAGACAGAATCTCCTGTACTCTTGTCCTGCAAGGGCTGTGCTGCAGGCCTGTCTGATATGGATGTTGTTCGGGATGGCCTGTGTGTCAACTGCATGTCCCCTGCGCAGTCCACTGCCACAGGTCAACAACCCCCATGGGCAGCGTTCCAACAATTACTGGGTACTCTGGTGGATCGCTTGCCTGCCACTGTTGCTCCCCCCGTAGTCCAGCCCCCTCCTCCCTGGGTGGATGCCCTATCGACCACGGTGCAGACTACGGCTGCTATGCAAAAGCTGCTGCCCCAGGCGGTACAGCCCAGTAGCTCCCTTTTGACTCCCTTGCTAGCAGATGCACGGGATGACACCGATACTGATGATGGGGGCGATGGGGGAGATGAGGATGCTGATAATGCAGATGATCTCCTCAATTTACAGGATGATCAGGATGACCCCTTGCCCATGGATACTCCTGCTGCTCAGGCAGAGACTCCTGATGTGGCAGCCTTGATACATGCTATCAGGGAGGTCCTATTGTATGACCCTGAGCCGGAGCCTGTCGCTAAGACTAAGGATGTTTTTAAAAAGCAAAAGGTTCTTAAGGCCCAGTTCCCTCATTCCGATTACCTAACGGAAATCAGGACAAATCAGTGGCAGGAGCTAGGCAAAAAGACCAGCATTCCGCGGAGGGTTCTAAACAAATACCCCCTCCCTCCAGAGGATTGCAAGCCGTGGGAAATACCACCCTCGGTGGACCCACATGTTGCAAGACTGGTAAAGCCCTCGGTTCTACCCGTCTCATCTGGTTCCAATTTAGGGGACCAGACTGACAGGCGCCTGGAACAGGCTCTTAAGGCCGCCTTCTCATACTCTGGCGCAGTTCAAAGGCCCACAATAGCAGCGACTTGGGCGGCCAAAGCCATTCTTCCGTGGGTTCAGACCTTGGAGGAGGAGCTTGCGCAAGATGCATCTGAAGATGCTAAACTGTGTATCCTCCATATCAAGCAAGCTGCTTACTTTATAATGGACGCCATGTCGGATGCTGGCACACTAGCAGCCAAGGCATCAGCTAGTTCTGTGCTAGCACGCCGCATCATCTGGCTCCGGCCTTGGAAAGTGGACTTAGAGTCCAAAAAGACCCTGGAGTTACTACCCTTTAAGGGTGAAACTCTCTTCGGAGAAGAACTTAATAAGATAGTAGCCTCTCTGGCAGCAGCCAAGACTGCATGCCTCCCAACGGCCCTCCCTCAGAAGTCTAGGCCTGCCTTTCGGTCCTTTCGCCCCCAGGGCAAGGCCAGAGGTCAACCCTTTACCAAGCCTTCCCCCGCCCGTAAGCCCGCAAAGGCTAAACCTAAGCAGGCCTGGGCTGCCAGACAGGCCCCAAACAAGCCTGACAAGCCTTCCGCATGACGGGGCAGCCCTCCCGCCGGGAGAGCCCCAGGTGGGGGGCAGACTGCTACTCTTCTCGAGCCGGTGGCTGTCCACCACAAAGGATGCCTGGGTGAGGGAAGTGGTGTCTCGGGGCTACTCCATTTCTTTCAAAAGAACTCCCCCCAAAAAAAATTTCTGCACCGGTCTCCCACACGACCCGGTAAAAGCAGACCATCTGCAGAGGATCTTGCAGTCCCTATTAAGGTCTCAGGTCATTGTTCCCGTACCTCAACACCAGAGAGGACAAGGGTTTTATTCAACTCTCTTTCTTGTCCCAAAACCAAAAGGGACATTCAGGCCCATTCTGAACTTAAAGGCGCTAAACAAGTCAGTCAAAGTGTCCAAGTTCAGAATGGAAACGTTGAGGTCCATTATCCTGGCGCTGGAGGCTGGGGATTACATGGTGTCCCTGGACATTCGAGATGCGTACCTGCATGTCCCCATCCTCCCAGCGCACCAAAAGTACCTGAGGTTCGCCATCCTACACAGGCACTTTCAGTTCAGGGCTCTGCCTTTTGGACTGGCCACGGCCCCAAGAATCTTTACGAAGATTATGGCAGTAATGGCCTCACTCTTACACCAGCAGGGCATTCGGGTGTTCCCTTACCTAGACGACCTTCTACTGGTGGCAAAGTCGCCAGACATTCTCCTGTCGCACCTGCAGACGACAGTCACAACTCTACAGGACCACGGTTGGCTCCTGAATTGGGAGAAGTCCACCCTGCTCCCCTCGCAGCGCATGCTGCATCTGGGAGCTCTTCTGGATACCAAGGCCCTCCGGCTCTTTCTCCCAGCGGACAAGAGTGCTGCCTTACACCAGCACATTCACAAATTCCTCTCCAGCCCTCGGGTCTCGGTTCATTGGGCGATGAAAATCCTCGGTCGGATGGTGTCCACTTTCGACATGGTCGAGTGGGCCCAGTTCCACTCTCGTCCCCTTCAGAGTCTCATTTTGAGGAAGTGGGACGGTCGGACCCAACATATCAGGACCACCTTCTTCCAACTGTCTCAGGAAGTTCGGGAGTCCCTCCAGTGGTGGCTACTTCCACAGCACCTGTTGACGGGTCGACCGTTCTGGTTCACCGAGTGGCTTGTCCTTACAACCGACGCCAGCTTGCGAGGCTGGGGAGCGGTAGTAGGATCCCAGTCCTTGCAAGGCGTTTGGACAGCCCAGGAGTCCAGGTTGTCCATAAACGTCCTGGAATTGAGGGCAGCGTACAATGCGCTACTCGGGGCAAGGGACCTGATCCAGGGCAGGCCAGTACAGATCAGGTCAGACAACGCCACGACGGTGGCGTACATAAACCGCCAAGGGGGCACCCGCAGCGTGGCGGCCCTACAGGAAGTTTCAAAGATTCTTCGGTGGGCGGAGCAAAATCTCCCGGCACTCTCAGCAGTCTTCATCCCGGGTGTCCTGAACTGGGAAGCGGACTTCCTGAGCCGTCAGGACATCCATCCGGGGGAATGGTCTCTCCACCCAGAGGTCTTTGCCTCTCTGACAGAAGAGTGGGGCGTGCCGGACGTAGATCTCATGGCGTCCAGGCACAACCGCAAAGTGCAGAGGTTCGGCTCCAGGACAAGGGATCCTCTAGCCGACTTCACAGACGTTCTCACGGTCCCTTGGAGATTCCATCTCCCGTACGTATTCCCTCCTATCAATATGATCCCACGGATCATCAGGAAATTCAAGGTGGAACGCGGGAACCTCATATTGATAGCCCCATTCTGGCCACGCAGGCCTTGGTTTGTGGACCTGCTACAAATGTCACACCAGCCTCACATTCCGTTGCCACTTCGGAAGGATCTGTTGGCACAGGGCCCCTGTCTGCACCCGGATCCCCACCGCCTGTCTTTAACGGCGTGGCGCTTGAAACTGCCTTGCTAAGGCAAAAGGGTTTCTCTTCCAGCGTGGCTAGGACGATGATTCAGGCACGTAAACCATCCTCGTCTAGAATCTATTACCGAATTTGGCACACGTTCTTCTCTTGGTGTACTTCCAACAAGTATAATCCCAAAGTGTTTAAAATAGCCAGGATCCTGGCTTTCCTGCAGAGAGGGCTAGATATGGGACTGAGGCTGGCATCGCTAAAGGTCCAGGTTTCAGCTCTGTCTGTTTGGTTCCAGAGGAAGATCGCGCTTCTACCAGACGTACGCACTTTCTTTCAGGGGGTACTACATGTGCAACCGCCATATACCCCTCCTACCATGCCTTGGGACCTTACCCTTGTGTTACAGGCATTGGCTAAGCCTCCCTTTGAGCCATTACATTCAGTCGACCTTAAGTGGCTGACAGTTAAAACAGTTTTTCTCCTGGCAATTTCATCAGCCAGGAGGGTTTCTGATCTTTCCGCTCTGTGCTGGAAACCTCCCTTCCTTATCCTGCATGCAGATAGGGCAGTCCTGAGAACCAAACCTTCACACCTACCTAAGGTCGTTTCTAGGTTTCATGTGAACCAGGAAATTGTGGTTCCGGCCTTTACATCGGAAAACTTATCTCGACAGGAACGCCTTCTGGATGTAGTCAGGGCTCTGACTATATATGTGGAACGCACTAGGGCAGTCAGGAAGTCTGACTCTCTGTTCGTGTTGTACGGTTTCCACAAAAAGGGCTGGCCGGCTACTAAGCAGACCATTGCCCGTTGGATTAGGATGGTCATCCATCAGGTGTATCAGCAGGCAAAGTTACCTATCCCTGTGACTCTAAAAGCACATTCTACCAGGGCGGTAGGTCCGTCTTGGGCAGCAAGCAGAGGTGCTTCTGCCGAACAACTGTGCAGGGCTGCAACGTGGTCATCTGTCCATACTTTCACCCGATATTATGCTTTTGACACGTTCGCCTCCCAGGATGCTTCCTTTGGGCGTCGGGTTCTTCTGGCCCCTCAGGCAAATTCCCACCCGTGAGTATACTGCTTGTGACATCCCCGATGTCCCCTGTGGGACCCATGGACCCTGAAAAGGAAAAGGAGAGTTATGGTAGACCTACCTTTGTTAACTCCCTTTCCTTGAAGTCCATGGGGACCACAGGGCGCCCTCCCTTTAATTTGTTTCTGAGGGATTCCTGAAGTGGTATTATGTGACCTGTACTGACCATGTTTGCTCATGTATGTCTGTGTCTATGGGTATGTGTGCCTTCTATCCTTCTCTCCTCTCCGCTTCCTGCTTACGGCTTGTAACTAAAACTGGCTAGATGAGCCTGGAGGCGGGGCTGTAGGGGAGAGGGCCCGGGCATCCTGGGAAATCTTTAAAAGCTGCGCTGATTGGTGCCTCGGACCCCCTGGATCCACCTACAACCCCGATGTCCCCTGTGGTCCCCATGGACTTCAAGGAAAGGGAGTTAACAAAGGTAGGTCTACCATAACTCTCCTTATTGTATGGCTAGCCTTAGCAGTAATTCCCTGTGAAAAAGACACATTGACAAAACATGGAAATTGACCCAATGGGGACGGCCTGATTTCTCCTCCTTCATAAAATGGCGACCGAGGAACTGGTCTGATTTCCGATATGCTGCACAGCAATGCTGTGATTGTGGGCACGTGGAGTTAAAGGGTTTGTTCTTTATCTAACCCAGGAAAAATCCAAGCTGGAGAGTGAGCTGGCCAACTTCAACCCGCGCATTAATGACATCAAGCGGATAATACAGAGCCGGGATCGGGAAATGAAGGACCTGAAGGAGAAGATGAATCTGGTGAGTGATCTAGCTTCGGTTACACCAAAGCCATCTCTTGTCAAAGTCACGTAGCATTTAATACTCCATTACAATCCGTAACACGCACCTGTGCTGCCCCTCAGGTGGAGGATGAAGTGTTTGAGGAGTTCTGCCTGGAGATTGGAGTCCGGAACATCCGAGAGTTTGAGGAGGAGAAGGTGAAGAGGCAGAATGAGATTGCCAAGAAGAGGTATTCCATAGTGCTGGGGGACATTGCTATTTACACATGTCTGTATCTGGTGTGTTCTTCTGTTGGGTATGGATCATTTGGTCTACAGCAAGTAGGTCGACATGGGTCATTAGATCAACAGTCAAAGGGTCGACATGGAGTTTTTCACTTTTTTTTTTTTTTACCCGAATTTCGACAGTCGACATGGACACAGGTTAAACTGCACCGCTACGCTCGGCACACTATTTTATTCTCCCACCACGCCCTAGTGGATGGTAGAGCATGAAATACCGCCTGTCGGCTCAAAAAAACTGTGGAAAACCCCATGTCAACCTTGCCCATGTCGACCGAATGACCTGTCAACCTAGACCCATGTGGACCTAATTGTGTTGACCCAAAGCTTGTCGACCATCATGCTGTAGACCTATTGACCGTATACCCTTCTGTTGCTGTGTTCTGTCATTACAAGTGGACCTCAGCTAAGTAATCAGCCTGGGTCCAGAAGCAGCAGATTTCTCTTTCCTCCACTAGGTGACACTGGAGAGTTACAGTGGGGAATAGAAGGCGACCACAGGGAGCTTGGGCACTTTAGAATAAATTAACAGTGACTAACTCCTCCCCTTCTACTTCCTCTCCTAGGCAGTCTTAGCATGTGCTGGGTGCGTTCAAGGCTCACTCCTGAGCTTTATAGATTTTTAATGTAAATTGATGCTACAATCAGCAAGAGGACAGGCAGGTAGCTCCCTGTCCCTACCTGCCTGCGACGAGGGCACTGTCGGCGGGTCCGGTCGCAGCTGCATGCAGCTTGCCTCAGGTACCCAGCTGCAGGATCCACAGATCCTGAGGTCCCGTCGCCGCTGCTTGCAGCGCGCCTCGAGGACCAGTCAGCACGCCACACCCGACAGCCAAGGCAGGGGTAAGTATAGCACTGATCCCCCGCTAGCGGGGGATTCAGTGTAAAAAGCCGCGGCAGCGCTCTTTTTAAATACAGCGCCATTCTGAGGAGCGAGAGCGCGGCATGCTGGGCACTTCCGCTTCCTCCTTCTTTGTAGGAGCGGCAGCCATTGAAGCAGCAGCGTGATCCGCGGCTCCCTCGAGGAGTCTGTGAAGTGCCGGTGACCCTGGTTCAGTGAGTCACAGCGGGACATAGGAGGTCAGGGCGGCTTGGACTGTGTCCAAAAAGGTCCCTTAGCCGGCGCAAGTTATATTTATATACAGTGCGCGTATCGGGCTTGTGGCAGACTCTGCCTTTTTTCTATACCTCCTCTCCTGTCCGGTATTTCCATCTCTCTCTACCTTCTGTGTAAGATTGCTGAGTGTATGATGGCTGGTAAAAAGATTGCGTGCAAGAAGTGCAGCAATAAATTCGCGCCACAGACGGAGGGCGCCATTTTATGTCCCTCATGTGCTGCATCCCCAGCCCCCACTCCATCAACGTCGGGGCAGGATGTGCCTGTATGGGCTTCCCAGTTGTCTACAGTGATTTCTCAGCTAGCTTCTGAGTTATCTTCGGCCAGACAAGATAGGGATGCAGCCAGGGATCAGCAGGCAGAGTTAACCTCTGCTGTGGAGAGTCTGTCTAGAGTATGGGTCCTCAAACTGCGGCCCTCCAGATGTTGTGAAACTACAAATCCCAGCATGCCTTGCCACAGTTTTAACACTCCCTTATAGCAAAACTGTAGCAAGGGAAGCTGGGATATGTAGTTTCACAACATCTGGAGGGCCACAGTTTGAGGACCCATGGTCTAGAGCATTGCATGCAGACACCTCTACACCCCCTCCCCCTAGACTGGCTTCTGCTAATAGGATGTTTCCTCAGGTCCCTCTGTTAGATGATACAGATGATGACATGCCAGCTCTAGAGGAGGGTGAATTTCATGACCCTGATGCTCAGCCTGATGCTGAGCCTGATGCTCCGCTTATACAGGACACTGATGTCCCCTCTCAGGGTTTAGAGGACTTAATACAGGCAGTCAGGTTAACCCTCAATGTCACAGAGGAGGTGAGACCTGCTGCGCGTCCCTCAGTGTTTGCTAAAAAGCAGAAACAGTCTGCATATTTCCCAGCCTCAGAGGAGCTGGATGATCACTTGCAAAAGGCCTGGTTACATCCAGACAAAAAGTTTCAGGTGTCTCAGAGATTTTTCACTGCCTATCCTTTTCCTAAGGATGCTAGGAAGTCCTGTGAGACGCCACCTGCTGTTGATTCCTCGGTATCACGCTTGTCCAAAAAGACAGTGTTGCCCATCCCAGGAGCCTCTACCCTTAAGGATGTGTCTGATAGGCGGTTAGAGAGTACGCTGAAGAATATTTATTCAGCCGCTGGTCTTTTACAACGTCCAGCACAAGTGGGATGTTGGGTCAATAGGGCCATGGAGGTATGGGCATCCCAGGTGGCCTCCTCGCTAGACCCAGGGGCAAGTGATATGTTGCTCTTAGTAGAACACATACGTGAGGCTGCAAGTTATTTGGTAGAAGCCTCTTCAGATGTTTGTATGCTTGCGGCCCGTATCTCTGCCCTCTCAGTTTCTGCTCGCCGTACTCTTTGGTTGAGACAGTGGAATGCAGACGCCGACTCCAAGAAGGCGGTGGAAGCATTACCCTTTGCTGGTGAGGCCCTCTTTGGTCCAGAGCTGGACAAAATGATTTCACAGGCCACAGGGGGTAAGTCTCAGTTCCTGCCCACTGCAGCCCCTCCCCCACGTAGGTCATTTCCTACTACTGGAGGGCAGTCCTTTCGGTCATTTAGACCCACCCCCAGATTCAGGGGCAGGTCTAGGGTAGCGGCTACTAGCTCCAGAGGCTTCCGAGGAAGAGGCAGAGGTTCAGCCAGCGCTCCAATCCTGGATGCAAAGGTTACCTCAAAGCCCTCGGCATGACTCCCCCAGCCCCTGTCCAGAACACAGGGTGGGAGGCCGGCGGCTATTTTACCATCAGGTATGGGCCGGTTCATGCCAGGACGCATGGGTAAAGGACCTGGTAGCAGTAGGCTACAAGATAGATTTCTTGTTGCCTCCTCCTCAACATTTTTTTCCCACAGGTTTGCCAGCTTAACGGGAAAAAGGCAGGGCCTTGCAGGCTGCCATTCAAAAACTCAGGGATCTAGGGGTGGTTATACCGGAACCGGAAAAGGCAAAGGGATTCTATTCCAGCCTTTTTCTGGTTCCCAAGCCGGGACGGCTCAGTAAGACCCATCTTGAACTTGAAGCAGCTCAACCCCTTCTTGCGGTTCACTCGCTTCAAGATGGAGTCACTGCAGTCTGTCATTGCAGGCCTGGAACCAGGGGAGTTTCTTGTATCCATCGATATCAAAGATGCATACCTGCATATCCCCATCTGGCCTCCTCACCAGGCATACCTGCGGTTTGCTGTCCAGAACTGTCACCTGCAGTTCCGAGCCCTCCCGTTCGGCCTCTCCTCTGCGCCCCGGGTGTTTACCAAAGTGATGGCTGTCATGATGGAGATACTCAGGGCTCAAGGAGTTACAATTGTCCCTTACTTGGACGACCTTCTGTTGAAGGCTCCGTCCAGGGAGGTCCTTTTGCACAACATCCACCTGACGCGTCGGACTCTGGAGTCCCATGGCTGGATGCTCAACATCCAGAAGTCACAGCTGACCCCATCGCAGAGGATCCTGTTCCTAGGGATGATTCTGGACACGGTCCAGAGAAGGGTGTTCCTTCCCATGGACAAGATTTTGTCCCTCCAGGAAGCGGTTCGACTGGTGCTGCAGCATCGAACGGTCACAGTTCTCCTTTGCACAAGGCTGCTGGGAAGGATGGTGGCCACGTTCGAGGCGGTGCAATACGGGCGGTTTCGATCTCGCCCCTTCCATCTGTGTCTGCTCCGCCAGTGGACAGGTTCACACCTGTTTCTACAGCAGCGGATCTCTCTCTCCCATCAGGCTCGGGCTTCACTGGCATGGTGGCTCAACTCCAGCAACCTGCAGGAGGGGCGGAGGTTCGCCATACACAATTGGACGCTTCTCACCACGGACGCCAGCCTCAGGGGCTGGGGAGCGGTCACGCTGGGCCTCCACTTCCAGGGACTGTGGACCCCGGAGGAAGCACAGATGTCCATCAATGTGCTGGAACTGCGAGCAGTGTATTATGCCCTACTCCAGGCGGAAGTGCTTCTCCGGAACAAGGACATCAGGGTGCAGTCGGACAATGCCACGGCTGTGGCTTACATAAACAAGCAGGGAGGCACCCGCAGCCGTGCAGCGATGAGAGAGGTGAAGAGGATTCTGTGCTGGGTGCAGGGGCCGTGTCGGCCATTTTCATTCCAGGCGTGGAAAACTGGGAGGCAGACTATCTCAGCCGCCGGGACATCCACCACGGAGAGTGGTGTCTGAACCCTCTGGTCTTCCAGACCTTGACCCGTCGGTGGGGTTGTCCGCAGATAGACATGATGGCCTCCAGACACAACCACCAGTTGCCCCGGTACTGCGCTCGGACAAGAGATCCACAGGCGGTGGCAGTGGACGCTCTCACGGCACCCTGGACGGATCAGTTACTTTACATCTTTCCTCCAGTGCCTCTCATCCCTCGGGTTCTGCAGAGAATCCGACGGGAGTCGGTGACAGTGCTGTTCATCGCCCCAGACTGGCCTCGCCGGTCGTGGTACACGGTCCTAACAGGCCTGTTAGTAGACGAGCCATGGCCTCTGCCTCTCTGCGACGGCCTGCTAACACAGGGTCCGTTCACCTGTCCCAACTTACAGCATCTTCATTTGACGGCATGGCTGTTGAGAGGTCCATCCTGAGGAAGGCAGGGATCCCGCAGGCGGTGATTCCAACCATGATAGGAGCCAGAAAGCAGGTTACCTCGGTGCATTACCACCGCATCTGGAGGGCCTATGTGGCCTGGTGCGAATCCAGGAGGGTCTCTCCTGTGAACTTCAAATTGGCCAGATTGCTGCTGTTCTTGCTGAAGGGCCTGTCCTCAGGACTCCGGCTGGGGTCCTTGAAGGTTCAAGTATCCGCCCTCCATTTTTTTCCAGGGGAAGCTAGCTCTTCTTCCTCAGGTGCAGACTTTCTTCCAGGGGGTGTTGCGGCTGCAACCTCCCTTCAGACCACCTACTGCTCCATGGGACCTGGATGTGGTACTGGCCTTTCTCCAGTCCTCTGTATTTGAGCCTATGGAGGAGGTGGAACTGAAATATGTCACTTGGAAGACTGTCCTACTGTTGGTCCGGGCCTTGCGTATTTACGTGGCCAGAACAGAGTCTGTACGTAAGTCGGATGCCTTGTTTGTCATCTATGACTCCTTGCGTCCTGGTTGGCCCGCCTCCAAGCAGGCCCTGGCCAGGTGGATCAGATTGACAATTCGTCAAGCTTATGTGGCCTCCTCTAGGGTGCCACCTTCTTCTATTTCCGCCCATTCTACAAGGTCGGTGGGTACCTCCTGGGCGGCTGCCCGTGGAGTTTCTATACAGGATCTATGTAGAGCGGCTACGTGGTCTGGTCAGAAGACCTTTGTCCGCTTTTACAAGTTTGACACTTCTGCGGCGGCTGCTTCGCGGTTTGGCCGTTCTGTGTTAAGGGGCTCTCAGCGTCATCCCACCCGTGTTGGGAGCTCTGGGACGTCCCCACTGTAACTCTCCAGTGTCACCTAGTGGAGGAAAGAGAAAAGGGGATTTTGTACTTACCGTTAAATCCTTTTCTCAGACTCCATAGGTGACACTGGACGCCCACCCGACGCTGTCTCTCCTGGTTACTGTTTGCTTTCAGGTTGGGTTAATTACCTGCGGTTAAGAGACTGTTATACTTAGTCTAAGTTCTAAGTTTTACCAAGTTTTCATGGATGAGTTCATTCTGTTATGAATGCTGTTCTTTGAACTATATTTTCACTCTGTGAGTGTGTGTGTGACTTGTTATGTTATGTTTGACCTCCTCTCGGAAGTGTGGTGTTTTCCTTTCTTCCAGCTCCCTCCGGGCACATACCTAGACTGCCTAGGAGAGGAAGTAGAAGGGGAGGAGTTAGTCACTGTTAATTTATTCTAAAGTGCCCAAGCTCCCTGTGGTCGCCTTCTATTCCCCACTGTAACTCTCCAGTGTCACCTATGGAGTCTGAGAAAAGGATTTAACGGTAAGTACAAAATCCCCTTTTTAGGTTCAGGGGAAATATGAGGAAAAATGACTTCCCAGAAAGGGTAGTGCATAAGTGGAATAGCCTCCAGTCGGACGTGGTAGGACGCAAAGACAGCAGAGCAATTTAAACATGCGTTTGACGCTCCCAGGGCTCCCCATTGCACATCTGGTGGCAGTGCCCCGAGCTGACTGATTGGATGGAGATCCCTATTTCAATGTTCAAAAAGTCCCTCCTCCGGCACTTAATGAATGCCGCAAGAGCAACTATACCCTGTTTCTGGAGAACCCCAATCTCCCACTGGTTCCTAAGAATAGACCGCTACATGCTCATGGAAGACCTTACTTCCTTCTCTTCTGCCAAACTGCCCTCTAATGCATTCACCATCACCTGGTCCCCTTGGCTGAACTTTAAAGAAAGCCACGAATATACATCATATGCGGGTACTCCCTCACCGACGCCTGCCCCACAACCTTGATATGACGTTGGTTGGATTCTACCTGTCCCTCTCCTCCCCTTCTCCCCTCCCCTCTTTCTCTTTACATTCTTCTATCATTACCTTTTTTTTTCTTGTCTAATGCTTATACATTAAAATGTGTTATTTTCCACAGTTTAAAATGTTAATGTATATGTTTACCAAAAATTGGAATACGGACTGTATGCTATATTGACTTGACACTCGGCGCACTTTTTGAAGTCCCACTGAAAATGTCTATATTACAATGTATGCCTGTTATCTTATAATAAACACTGATTGTGTAAACATGCGTTTGATAGACACAAGCATATCTTTACAAAGAAACAAGTATCAGATACCAACCTGATATCTCTATCGCTGTTGAGAAGATGACAATCACTCCTACCTCTCAAGCTCGCTGCCTAGGTGTTATCCTTGACTCAGAACTTTCCTTTGTACCCCACATTCAATCTGTCTCAAAATCATGCCACATGCACCTAAAAAACATATTTAAAATTCGCCCTTACCTTACAAAAGACACTGCAAAAACTCTAATCCATGCTCTCATCATCTCACGCATTGATTATTGCAATAGTCTCCTTATTGGCCTTCCCCAATACAGACTCTCACCACTACAGTCCATTATGAATGCAGCTGCAAGGCTAATCTTCCTAGCCAGACGTTCATCGTCTGCAAAGCTACTCTGTCAGTCACTTCATTGGTTACCTGTATTCTACCGTATGCAATACAAAATTCTTTTACTTACACACAAAGCCATAAACCAAACTACACCAACATACATATCTTCTCTTATCTCAAAATATCATCCAACACGACCTCTACGCTCCTCCCAAGATCTGCGTCTCTCATCCACACTCATTACCCGCTCCCATTCCCGACTGCAGGACTTTCTTCGGGCTGCACCCGCTCTGTGGAATGCCCTCCCAAGCACAATAAGACTCTCCTCCAGTCTCCAAACCTATAAGCGTTCCCTGAAGACTCATCTCTTCAGGCAAGCTTATCAAATTCCAGAACCAGTCATAGAACCTTGCGTTCTGGTGGAATCGATGCAATAAAGAATACAGTATCTATCCTTATGTATCAATGCCTATTTCCCTATAGATTGTAAGCTTGCGAGCAGGGCCCTCCTACATTTTGACTGTCTGTAAATACCCTGTTTTGTTGTATCACTGTCTGCTATTGTAAAGCGCAACGGAATATGCTGCGCTACATAAGAAACTGTTAATAAATAAATAATAAATAAATAGGGTTTGCGGTCACAATATGCTTAAAAAGGGGCAGACTAAAGGGGGTATTCAATCTTGTTGTTCCGCAGAAAAACTGTGAAACAGCAGCCATTTCCGCTCCGAATAGATGGAATTCACATTCCATCAAAACAATCTTTTTAAAAGAAAAATTAGATAAAATACGTAGATTCGTGAATCTACATCCTTTTCCGTGGAAACGGACGCTAATTTCAAATAGCAGCTGCAGGCGTGAATCCCTGACATTTCCCTGGCAAAAACGGCCAGCATTGAATACTCCAATCCCATTATTTCCGAAAATTGGACAAAATGGGAAACATTGAATACTCCCCTAGAGGGGGCCATATGCTGTCAGATTCTGTTACTATGTGTGTGGACTACCACATATAATCTGCCATTGTAACTTGAATGACTGCAATATTTAACTTGTCCCTCTGCAGGCTTGAGTTTGAGAATCAGAAGACTCGTCTGGGCATTCAGCTGGACTATGAGAAGAATCAGCTGAAAGAGGACCAAGGGAAAGTCCAAACCTGGGAGCAGTCTGTAAAGAAGGATGAAAATGAGATCGAGAAGCTCAAAAAAGTCAGTGTGAAATGTTATATTTCGCTTTGTGTTATGAGTATGACCATGTATTTGCAGCTGGTTCCAAAAGGGTGCGTGAGGGATTTCTGTCTTCTGCCCCTTTCTCCACGAACCTTTGGGTTCTATGGCAGAGGAGTGGGCCAAGGCGATATGCCTGGGGAAATCAGTGCCACAGGACCTGCTTAAGGTTTTCTCCTCTTTTAGGGCCAGCTGTATCAAGCTTCAAAACAGTGATAAAGTGGAGAGTGTTAAACAAGCAGCCAATCGGCTCATAGCTGTCATTTTTCAAACCGAGCCTGTAACATGACACATAGGAGCTGATTGGCTGGCTGCTTATCACTCTCCATTTTGTCACTTTTTGAAGCTTCATACATCTGGCCCTTATAGAGTCTACATCAAGGCTGTAGAGCAGTGGGTCCAGTCCTGGGAGAGCTCACACAACACGTTTTCTCTTTATGAATCATTTGAAGTGGTCATGGTTTCAGATGTACAAAGGGGGTTATTCTGGTTTTGTTCAGATGCAAATTATATGCGTGTACATTCTCATTGAAATGGAGGGCCAACTGCCCACCCATGTCACCAGGCAATTACCATGGGAACGCCCATGAAACACTGGACATTCCCATGGGCGAGTACCCCTGGCCACCAGCCGCAAGGTTGGGTGTGTGCACCCAGCGAACAGTTTGATCGCCGTGGGTGCGCGCATTCAGCGAAATGTGCAGACGCTAAACATCGCCCCCATTCAGCGAAATGCGCAGATGCTAAACATCGCCCCCATTCAGCGAAATGCGCAGATGCTAAACGTCGCCCCATTCAAATGCACGCGCGGAAACTAACGGACTTGAATAAGGTCCAAAATCCCTTGTGCACCTGACATGAGGGGGGGGGGGGGGTGTAACATAAGTAAGCACTTCTTTTACAGGAAGGGTTATATAAGTGTCGTTGTAGGGATAGTCCTTTTTCAATAACAGAATCAAAACCTAAAATCTGTTAGGACTTCAACAAATCCTCTCCTATAACTTATTGTGTGGGTTATATCTGTGTTTGCAAATGTTCATTACAAATAAAGATGTGCATGTCCGGATTTACCCGGATCTCAAAACTGGATCTCATTGGCTATCCCAGCTGTCTCATGTTTTGGAGCCAAGACATGTGACAGCTGATAGCCAATAAGATCCCGTTTTGAGATCCGGGTAAATCCGGACCTGCACATCTCTAATTACAAATGAATTTCCTGTGTGGGCTGCGCTCGTATAGATGGAGGGCACACGCTGATATCGGTCTTTTGGTTTCTCTAGGAGGAGACGAGACACATGAAGATCATCGACGAGACAATGGCTCAGTTACAAGATCTGAAAAACCAGCACTTGGCCAAAAAGTCCGAAGTCAATGACAAGAATCATCAAATGGAGGAGATCCGCAAGAAGCTAGGGGGCGCCAACAAGTCAGTATTGCCTTTACAATCTCTTTTTAGTTCACCCACTTTAGTTTGGGGCAAGGGGAAGCTATTTCCTCTATACAAATATGCAGTATTGAAGAGTACAAGTGCCTTCATCCCCTGTGGAATCTGCTTTACTTCCAGTTTAGGGGATTTGGGCTTCAGTTGCATTGGCACATGTGTTCCGTTCACTATAGGTCTTACACTCAAGTTTAGCCAGTATGATCCCCCCCAGCTAGAAGGGTGTCATTGTACTTGGCGACCTTCAGTCTGTCCTGCCAAAAAGCAGATTGTGGGGTTTTGCAGCACAATGAGCACTTCATAGATGGAGCGGTTATCACAATCCTGCCAACTGATTGGGTGGAGGGGTTACTGCCGGATCCAGTTGGTTAATTACATTTGCACATTTTTAATAAAAATGTGAATGTTTGATACATAAAGGTCTGTTGTAATACATTACAAAGCTCTGATTCTGCGAGCATCTAAAGAGGTTTTTATCTGCTGGCACCGATGTTACTGAATGTATAGGAGGGGAGTCCCATACCTGCGTTGTGCGCTAAAGGTCAATCTTGGATATAGCGGTGTCCAGCACAAGCAAAGAACTACACCAGCAGATGCGGCACCGCCATAGAGCTTGGAAATTGATTAGAAAGTTGGTGTAATGGATTTAGCTAATTAATGATAATTGTCGATGTATCTGACTTAAGTGTACATTGAAATGACTGTAGAACATGATTAATCATACACACAGTTTTCCACTAGAGGGCAGTATTGCTAAAACACAGTTTGTCAAAGCTTCTAATCGTTGGCAACTTTGACCGATGGTTTCAAGCAGCAATGCTATCATTTTCGTTTTGCGTGCAACCGCATTGTAGCTGACCCTCAGTAAGATTTGAATCCTATGTGTCCAGGGCAGAAATGTAGAAGACACATAATGAATAAAGCCATTTCCTCAGTCTCGCTGGCTTTACCCTTTTTACATTCACTTTTACACCAAGATGCCGAGTCGCACCCGGGTTTTTGGACCCAGCTCCAATCCGTTTTGGACCCTTTATGCGCCGCATCCCCACCCGGCATAATGCTGGGTGGGTGGCAGAGGCGGGTATTGAGCCGGCGCTTGGAGATGACCTCTTCAAGTGCTGAGAAATCCACCAGCTGGACCCCCTATGAAGCCAACCAACACGCTGAGGGCAAGCCTAGCACCAGCGAAAGCTGCTGGGCTGCCCACAGCTTCTGTCCGTGAGGTGAATGTATGCCGCACACAGGCATCCATTCACCTCCTCCCCAGCTCTGCTGCTGTCTGCATAGTACAGCCAGCAGCAAAGGCTGTATGCACCCCCTGCCCAACTCTGGGCTGAGCGCAAGATGCTGCAGTCGGGAGCTATGGGCTCCCCCACTGGTGGAAACAGGTCCTAGGTCGGATGACCTCGGTTATGCATTTACACTGCCCCTGAACCTGGGTCGTTGAATTTCGGGGTAACAGGACCTGGGTTTTATTTTTTTTCCCATTTACATCAAGCAGTGACCCGAGTTATTGCTTTGGTGTAAAAGGGGTATTCTAAATGCTACATGACTGAGATGAGACTTTATTCCATTGTCTGCTGCTTCTCTCAGGGAGATGACTCATCTACAAAAGGAAGTCACTGCCATTGAGACCAAGCTGGAGCAGAAGCGCAGTGACCGCCACAACTTGTTGCAGGCCTGCAAGATGCAGGATATCAAATTACCCCTGTCCAAAGGCACCATGGATGATATCAGCCAAGAAGAGGTGAGAAATTGAGGCGAAGAACCTTTTAGACTAATAGACAGGGTAGTATTTATGACCTCCTCACCGTGATCTATGGGGATCTGTTCCTGCTGAACGTTCTGCCTGCTGAGTCCAGGTCTGTAATGTAAGGCAGATCAGCAATTCTCTATATTACATGTTGGGTATATGTATCATGCAAAATGTTAAAACATTAAGAATGACTTCAGAACACATTTGTAGGGTGGGTCCCAGGGAGAAGAATCTGTGGGCAGCTCTCAGAGAACCTCCACGGTGTACGCCCGGGAAGCTTTAATCGAAATAGACTACAACGATCTCTCAGAGGACCTCAAGGTAAGCTGCTGTTTTGTCTCCCTCTGCCGGGAGGGGGTTTCGGGGTACGTTCCCGAGGCACTAATTATTCTCTACGTGGCAGGAGGCCGTGGCAGACGATGACATCAAGCAGGAAATGAGCGCGCTGCAGCAGAAGCTGAACGAGCAGCAGAGTGTCCTGCAGCGTATCTCTGCCCCCAACATGAAGGCCATGGAGAAACTGGAGAGCGTTAGGGACAAGTTCCAGGAGACATCTGATGGTCAGTTGGGCAGTCATGTCCCTTTTGGAAAGGATGAGATACCATCTAGGAGGGCATCATCTTGTGCCCACTGTATCATGCCAGTCTGCCCACTGCTCCAGCCTGTCCTGCTCTGCTCCACCCACCTCTCTGCTGCTTCACCCCATCCGCTGCTCTTTCACCACCCCTCGTGTGTTCACTGAAATGCCCCCCGCTCCTCACAGTCCCTGCTCGGTTCTTTTCCATGGCAACTTTAAATTCTCTTCTGACAGTGTGTAGGTTCATTAAATGAGTAAAACATTTCTATCTTTTGCAGAGTTTGAAGCTGCCCGTAAACGAGCTAAAAAAGCCAAGCAGGCCTTTGAGCAAACAAAAAAGGAGAGATTCGACCGGTTTAACACGTGCTTTGAGTCTGTGGCAACAAACATCGATGAAATCTACAAAGCGCTATCTAGAAATAGCAGCGCCCAGGTAATAATGGCAGTCACTGCTAGTACAGTGTATGGGGCTGTAGTTCATCCTTCAACTGCCTCTTAATGGTTCCTCTAACGCATACAGGCTTTCCTGGGACCGGAGAACCCAGAAGAACCCTACCTGGATGGCATCAACTACAACTGTGTGGCTCCTGGGAAACGGTTTAGGCCAATGGACAACCTGTCTGGAGGAGAGAAAACGGTGGCGGCGCTTGCTTTACTCTTTGCAATCCATAGGTGAGGGTACAAAACAAATATCATTCAGAAGGGTTTTCACCTTTCCGTTTTCTTTCTTCTCTATCTTGTTGGTCTCTATATTTCCTCATTTGGGAGCCTGTAGGGTTGGGGTTTTTTCTATTCTATATTCCTTTCAACCTAAGATTCCAGCCTGCCTGGCCACCTGTCGGGTACGGCCACCTGTCGGGCGCGGCTGCCTGGCCACCTGTCTGGGGCGGCCGCCTGGCCACCTTTCATGTATTTGTTCTTTTGAGCAGATGAAATTCTATTTACATTTTACCCGGAAGCACATACAAGTATAGTTTCATAGATTTTGGTTTTGTTGGTGGGGATGGGATGCGGTCAATTTGCCGGCGGTCGGGATCCCGGCGTTCAGAATCCCGACACTGGAATCCCGACCGCCGAAATCCCGAAACTTTCTTCCTCCGTGGGTGTCCACGACATCTATAGAGGGAGAATAAAATAGCGTGCCGAGCGTAGCGAGGCACCGGGCCCGCTGCGTGTCCACGTCCCCCCCCCCATGTCGGGATTTCGGCGGTCGGGATTCCGACCGCCGGCATTACGTATCGGATCCGTGGGGATATGTAAAACCTGTATTTGAGGTAGAGCTGTTCCTTTACAAATATAGTATATGGTTGCTGTGCCATGTTAAATAGGGTTTGTATAGTAATCTCTGATTAAACATTGGATATTTATGGTGTTGGGATATGTTCTCGTAACGGAGCTTTTATATTAAATCCCTAGTTACAAACCGTCCCCCTTCTTCGTGCTGGATGAAATAGACGCTGCCTTGGATAACACCAACATAGGGAAGGTGAGTAAAAGAGGGACTCATGGTTCTGATTTTCCATCTTTTATTGTAAAAATCTGCGTGTATATCAGCTAGACTTAAATATCTCGTCCCCAAACCCTGCTGTGTCACATGTTTCTTTATACGTTACTATTTTATTGACATCACTTTTTGCCAGTAACATAGTGGGGGATGTATGTGGTTTTTTGTTTTGTTGTAGTATGTGTGCGGGTTTTTTTATACTTCCTGGTGCCCCCAACTTTCATTTATTCTGTTGAGGTTTGGACTATTTAAAAGCAGCAACTGGGGTAGTGCTTTCCTCTCCAAAGTGCTAAAGGGTTACGTTTTGTTAGCCACTGTGGTACCTGCAGCTAAGGGGTAGCCAACTCCAGTCCTCAAGAGCTATCAACTATTAATGTTTTGCAGGTCATAGAATCAAGTAATTGTCACCACCTGTGGATCTTTTAAAGTGTCAATGAGTAATGAGTGCACCTGTGCACCAGCTAGGTGGTATGGAAAATGTGACCGGTTGGTAGCTCTCAAGGATTGGAGTTGGCTGTAGCTCAGGGGTTCTCAAACTCTGTCCTCAGGACACAGTTCATGTTTTCCAGGTCACCCGGCAGGTGCATTAATTACTCATTGACACATTTAAAAAGATCCACGGGTGGAGCTAATAATTTCACTTGTGATTTTGAGGAGAACTACAAAACTTGCACCGTGTGGGGTCCTGAGGACTGAGTTTGAGAACCTGTGGTGTAGCTCATCAGAGTGATTTATTCTACATTGACTTGCACACCGACACGATTACCCTAATATAACTGATGTTTCCATGTAGGTGGCCAACTACATTAAGGAACAGTCCATGACCAACTTCCAGGCTATTGTCATCTCCCTTAAGGAGGAGTTTTACACCAAGGCGGAGAGTCTGGTCGGGGTGTATCCTGAGGTACGTAAGCAGTGGTGGTATCTGTGATCTGAGTTTGGCAGTAAGTCTCTGTTTTCAGGATGTAGTTTACACCATTAAAGGGATCCTGCATTTCCGGGATACTGTATCAGTCCACCAAACGACTTTGTTGCGGAGAACAAACTACTAGTAAAGATTAAAGGACCAGCAATTATATACTAGATCATTTCCTCTTCCTATCCTTTGCCTCCACTCCCTTTTATAGTACAGATGGCTCCTCCTACAGCTAGCCTCAATGCACCACACAGCTCCGTTCCTGTCTGGTGTCCTTTTTGACAAAAATATCTTGGTCACATGCGACTAGGATGAACAGAGAGACTGTGCTGATTAGCTTAATATGCAATATTTGTATATCTTTGTGCCACTGAGTCTGTATGTGGAACACAACAGAAGTCTGTATGGAAGAAAGGGCCTGCGTCATAGCACTTCGTATACAGATTCAGTCTTACACAGTTATAAAAGTGTGGCATATTAAAGTAATCAGCAGAGTTTCCTTGTATGTCTTGGTCACATGGTGTTGCAACAAAGCTGTCCAGTGAAGCCTTTGGTCAGCTCTAGTTGACCACCCTCCACTTCACCTTCTGTTTCTTCCCTTTCTGGGGTGACCTTCACCTTCTGGTTCTTGCCCATATAGGGGTGGCCTTCCACTACCCTTATTTTATGTCCTACAACTTCTCTCTGTTAAAAATGATGTATGTGTTCTTTTATATAGATTATTATATATGTTGATGCTATGATGGGATCTTCTGTAATGTCACTTACCCTTTTGAATAAAGTTTTATTAAAGAATTAAGAAGAAAGAAGTCAGCCAGTAGCATAGCACCTAGCCAAAGATGGCAACGCCTGCTGCGGCATATCTTGTTTACCCCAGTAGGTTTCTTACATCAGGACAATACAGGGCGTGATAAATGATGGAGAAAAATGTTAGACCCACTTGTCACTTCCATACAGTGGTGGCTGCAATATGCAGGAGACTGTGTCTCTGGTCTTAGAGAATTGACAGGGTTATTTTTCCTGCACTGTGTGTACAGAAGTGGTATCTGTGGGTGTGGAGTGAAAGGTCTACAGTGTCTAGGTAGACAATCATTAGGTCAACATGCACTAGCTCTACACAGACATAGTGTCTACCTTTTGTAGACCTTTCAACTGCTTTCCGCCTCTGTAGTTCATTTTCAAGTCCTTTCTTCCCTTGTAGTGACCTCTAGGGGTTTAACCAGTAACTGCAGCTCAGCCTTCCGGCAACAGTGAAACGTGACTCAAAAGTGTAAATCTGGTGAATTTAAATCTCTTGTCTGTAGAGATGGAATGTGCTATATGCCCTCAGTTTTATTGCTTTTGGTAAAAAAAAATGGGTGGGATATTTTAGAATGGTTTAACATTGTACTGAACTGAACCTATGGAAGATAACCTTGTTTGTGGGACGGGGAAGATCGCAGTGGGTATCGGGCCCTTCTAAATATGCTCAAAAAAAATAAAGGGAACACTTAAACAACACAATGTAACTCCAAGTCAATCCATACTTCTGTATAATCAAACTGTCCACTAGGGAGCAACACTTGATTGACAATCAATTTCGCATGCTGTTGTGCAAATGGAATAGACAACAGGTGGAAATGAGAGGCAATTAGCAAGACACCCCCAATAAAGGAGCTGTTCTGCAGGTGGTGATCACAGACCACTTCTCAGCTCCTATGCTTTCTGGCTGATGTTTTGGTCACTTTTGAAAGCTGGCGGTGCTTTCACTCTAGTGGTAGCATGAGACGGAGTTTACAACCCACACAAGTGGCTCAAGTAGTGCAACTCATCCAGGATGGCACATCAGTGCGAGCTGTGGCAAGAAGGTTTGCTGTGTCTGTCAGCGTAGTGTACAAGGAGGAACAGGAGGAGCACTGCCAGAGCCCTGCAAAATTACCTCCAGCAGGCCACAAATGTGCATGTGTCTACTCAAACGGTCAGAAACAGACTCCCTGAGGGTGGTATGAGGGCCCGAAGTCCACAGGTGGGGGTTGTGCTTACAGCCCAACACCATGCAGGATGTTTGGCATTTGCCAGAGAACACCAAGATTGGCAAATTCGCCACTGGTACCCTGTGCTCTTCACAGATGAAAACAGGTTCACACTGAGCACATGTGACCGACGTGACAGAGTCTGGAGACGCCAAGGAGAACGTTCTGATGCCTGCAACATCCTCCAGCATGACGGGTTTGGCAGTGGGTCAGTAATGGTGTGGGTGGCATTTCTTTGGGGGGCCGCACAGCCCTCCATGTGCTCGCCAGAGGTAGCCTGACTACCATTAGGTACAGAGATGAGATCCTCAGACCCCTTGTGAGACCATATGCTGGTGCGGTTGGCCCTGGTTTCCTTCTAATGCAAGACAATGCTAGACCTCATGTGGCTGGAGTGTGTCAGCAGTTCCTGCAAGACGAGGTCATTGATGCTATGGACTGGCCCACCCGTTCCCCAGCCCTGAATCCAATTGAGCACCTATGGGACATCATGTCTCGCTCCATCCACCAACAGACTCTCCAGGAGTTGGCAGATGCGTTATTCGAGATCTGGGAGGAGATTCCTCAGGAGACCATCCGCCACCTCATCAGGAGCATGCCCAGGCAACATACTACTGAGCCTCATTTTGACTTGTTTTAAGGAAATTACATCAAAGTTGGATCAGCCTGTAGTGTGTTTTTCCACATTTTGAGTGTGACTCCAAATCATAATAAATTTGATTTCCATAGATAATTTTTGTGTGATTTTGTTGTCAGCGCATTCAACTATGTAAAGAAAAAAGTATTTAATAAAAATAGTTCATTCATTCAGATGTAGGATGTGTTATGTTAGTGTTCCCTTTATTTTTTTGAGCAGTGTACATTCCAGAGGTACCTTATATTGGAGGCTGTTTTCTGGGAATTAGCCACAAGTATTAAATGAGAAATGGGCACCTTAGTCTATAGACCGTGAAAAGCCGTGCCACTAATTACTGTTCAGGTCTGTAATCATTCCTTCTCTTCTCTTTGCAGCAAGGTGATTGCGTCATCAGCAAAGTACTAACATTCGACCTCACAAAGTATGCAGATGCCAACCCGAATCCAAATGAACAGTAGTTCTCTCATTTTTGTTCTGATGGGGGTGTGTTTATTTTATTGGGGGAGTGGGAGCGGTAAAGGTATGCTTCTACAATTTTCTGTGCTTAGTTGATCAGCAGCCTTGACCTGGATTATGTTTTTTATAACTTATCATGACATTTCAAGAAAGTTTGTAAACCGAATAATTTTGAAACAAGCTGAGGGCAAATCAGAGAGGCCCCACAGCTGGTGCCGTACAAACCCCGCCCCCCTCCAGCAAATCAGAGAGGCCCCACAGCTGGTGCCGTACAAACCCCGCCCCCCTCCAGCAAATCAGAGAGGCCCCACAGCTGGCGCTGTACTATTCCCTCCTCCAGCAAATCAGAGAGGCCCCACAGCTGGTGCCGTACAAACCCCTCCCCCTCCAGCAAACCAGAGAGACCCCACAGCTGGCGCTGTGTTATTCCCTCCCATTCCTTCTCAGTCTTTTGTCAACCATGTTGTATATATTCATCCATATTATTTTCATTTTTTTTTTTTTTGTATCCTTTACTTCTGATTTGTGACATCGTCTTTAGTGATGGTATCACCCGAAGTTTTATTAGGGGGTTGTCGCTTTTTAAAGCTTTTAACTTTGCCTGTTTTTCATTTTATTGTTTTACCTGTTTTTAAAGCTACAAATTGTTGTGTGAAATAAAAGTCACTTTTACATTCTCTGAATACATCCTGGCTCCTTTGTTTTAGATCAGTGGTTCTCAAATGCACACCATAAAGTTCACTTTTTCCAGGTCACCTGACCGTTGTACAGGTGTATTCATTACTTACTGACACATTTTAAAGTGGAACTAATTATTAAACTTGAATCTGTAAAACATGCACTGCGTGGGGTCCCGAAGACCGAGTTTGAGAACCTGTGGTTTCATTTATAGTCACATTATTTGGGTATATGCTGTCCTTTTAAAAAGAGTACAAACTCTTGTAATTTTACTTATCAGCTTATAATTCTCAACTATTGCTCAATAAACCTTAAGAACGAATAAATCTGTACAGTATAACAGATTTTGCGCTGTTTCTGCACCAAAATGAATAAACCAGAAAGCAGTCATGTATAAATTACATACATCAGACCAGCTTCATATCCAGGGCAGGAACAGAACAAGTGCTGCACTGCAAGTGGTACAGATACATTTATCTATCTGCATGCAGGGTAAATACAGGCTGGTTTAGCATGTAACTCAAAAATTTAGATGTTGGTTTTGACAAACCCCACATCGATGTCTTCTCGATCTATCGATCTACACGGTGTTACTAAAGTGCACAGTTATGCTGAATACCCCCCTCCCCCACCCAGACAATTGTTACTTCCTCCTTTCATAAGATTTCTGTCCCAGCCAAAAAGATTGGGCAGATAATCTTATGGTTCTGTTGTGCTCCTACACCTGGATATACACTGTAAAGCTCGGTACACATTATACGATTTTAATGAATGATATGTTAGATCAGCGGTTCTCAAACTGTGGGTCCTGACCCCCAAGTGGGTCCCGACCTTCTCAGTATGGGGTTGCAGTTATTCAAAAATCGGTTGAATTGTTTATTTTAGACTCCTCCCATCATTTTATGCCTCCACAATGCTGCCATGCAGGTGCTCTCTGATGACTACACATGTTATGTGACCTTCTGCAGTAACTTTCTGAGGTCCCGTAATTATTTTTATTGTCTGATGGGGTCCCAGAGCAAAATAGTTTGAGGACCTCTGAGTTAGATAACAATATTGTGGTGCTGCATAACTTACTGTGTACATACCTGAGGGAACACATGCCACATTACAGTGCCATTCGGACACCGTGGTTATATAGATCCTCTATGTTATGTCCAGTTTAGTGTTCTGTGTACATATATTTGACCAACAGCAGCATATACATAGAATAATAATATGGCAAATACATTGCGGTTTATAGGGAAAGTATTATTCCGGGTAATAGTCATGGAATGCTTTGGGAATGATATATGTTAGTCAGACACATTACCAAGTCAGATCAAAAAGTGTATCTGGGATTGCTTAAGGATATGTTTTCAAATAACTTCCTCTTCATGTTTGTACAGGCTAGACATTACACTATATTTATATAGAATTCCATAGCAGTGACAAATGAGATAGGAGATATGATATGTAACCTCACAGACTCCCGTGATCCGCCCTTTGTGACTCTTAGTACAATGTGCATGTTATTTATCACATTGTAATCATCAAGCTTAATGGATAATTCCAGTGAAAAATAAAAAAAGATAGGCAATCAATCCCAGGGTAGTGTATTGGGGTTGTTTTGGCGTATGGGGGTAGGGCAGTGGTTCCCAAACTGTGTGCCGTGGCTCCCTGGGGTGCCTTGGGACACTTGCAGGGGTGCCTTGGATTGGTGTTCCAGGAACAATTAAAATTATTTATGGTGAATGTAAAAAGGTAAAAACATTGCTGGTGGCTGCCAATAATAAAATATGTGGACAAACAGAAGCTAATCCTGTCCCTCAGCCATAATTAAACCTATGTATGACATCTAAAACTATTTACTTATTTTATTTATTTATTTCTGAATAAGAAACTTTTTTGCCTAGGGGTGCCGTGGAAAAAAGTCTGATGCTCTAGGGCACCCTGATTTAAAAACGTTTGGGAACCACTGGGGTAGGGTATTACTGTTAATTGGGCAATAGGGATAGAATATTAGGGTTTATCATTTTGGGTTTGGAGAGATAGAGATCGATACTGTATATTACAATAGTTTGGATTCTATACCGCTACACCAGTTCCCCCAAGACCCCTTGCGCATAATGAAGGCAGTATACTATACCATACTGAACCAAGGGCCGGCGCCACCACTAGGCAGCTCTAGGCATTTGCCTAGGGCGCCAGTTTGGAGCAGGTGTCCCCCTTCCTGGATGGAGGTGACAGCCTCCTGCCGCCACAATACCCGGCACCCACCTCCCCGGAGCTGGTGAGCACCGGAGCACCCCCTCCCTCCCCCGCCTGGGGCGCTCTGGTGCCTAGCACCGGCCCTGACTGCACCTCCCAACTTTAGAGTATGGCTAGACAGGACAAGGGGCCTGGATGAAATCTTGGGGTGTGGCCTAATAAGGGGTGGGGCCTGAAAACCGCTACACCACCTGTTTTGCCGTTGTTTATAGATGTTTATTTCCCGCGGCTCCATGTCGCACCGGAGTTGCAGCTCCCGAGTTCAGTTCAGCCGGCGTTCCGGCACAGTCTCCGATTCTGCGGCTGCTTGCTGTAGGGATAGCTGATGGGGTGGTTTCTCTTGGGGTGGTTTCTCGCGTTGGAGCAGAGAACAAGAGAAACCACCCCATCAGCTATCCCTACAGCAAGTAGCCGCAGAATCAGAGACTGTGCCGGGACGCCGGCTGAACTGAACTCGGAAGCTGCAACTCCGGTGCGACACGGAGCCGCGGGAAATAAACATCTGACAGCCGCCGAGCTGCACCGCTGGCTAACCGGAAGGTAGGGAAAGTTAGGTAACAACTGGGGAGACTCTATCTACTCCAAAAGGAGTGTAAACATTGGTTTTAACAAAAAAATAATATTTTTCAGGTGTCACTCATTAATTAGCATAATCAGAGCGCTCCCACTCTATTGCACATAATCCCAATTTATCAGGAGCTGCCCAAACATAGAGCGCGGTTTATATCTTTATTTATACAGTCTTAGATTGTGCCCGAAAGGGAGCAGGTCAGACTTGGGCTCACTCCTGGGCATTTTGGAATTAATAGGCTAAAGCAGCAAGATTTGCCATTGAGGACAGGCAGTTAGTTGCTGCTACTATCTGCCTGCGACACAGGATCCTGCCGGAGGGAGCCGGCTGCTGCTACGCTTGCGCCCGGCTCCCTGGCTGAATAAACTACCGCCTCTGGAGTTGTAACCGGCACCGCTCAACGAGGCGAGGGCAGCCATCCTTTCCCAGCCCCACCGCCGATGGCAGTGCTGCAGCTCTGTAAGTATACCCTGCCTCCCTATTAGAGGTCAGGGCACACAAGCGATCTGGCGCCATTGGAGACGGAGCTGTCTGGTGGGGGGTGAAGTCACTGCATGGTGCTCCCAGAAGCCCTGGCTTTCCTCAGCGCTACTGTGTGTCTTTTCTTTGTACTTTGGCACCGCTGGACACGCTGCTGGAGGCTCCTTGTTGCGCTGTAGCTCTCATCAAAGACTGCAGTTGGGCAATTCCTATTCTCCTGGTGACCGTCGTGCTAAAAGCACTACCCGGTCTGTCAGTTACAGTGGGGTTTAGAGCTAGGTGAAGACATTTTGGGCTGTGTTTAAAATAGGGCTATAGCGCTTCCTGTATTATATACCATAGTGGTGTTTAGGCTCTGTGACAGCTCTTTTCTTTCACTGTCTCTCCCATCCAGTGTTTCTGGCAAATCTATACCTACTCTCTTAAGTGTAGTAGTGTGTGGTAATACATGTGTGCCTTACTGTATGCAATCATGGCAGAGGGTAACTCCAAGAGTTGCTTGTAAAAAGTGTAATGCAAAATTTACACCTTCTACAGAGGGAGGCTTGCTGTGGGACAGATGCTCAGTCAACCCCCCTCTAGTACAGGTCCCTGTGGATACTCCTATTTGGGTATCACAGCTTGCAGATGTCATGTCTCAATTGTCTTCAGAGCTCACTGCAGCTCAAAAAGATAGGGAGACATCCAGAAGCCAGCATACCTCCGTAGCATCTGCTGTAGAGGGCTTAACAAAAGCTCTGGCCCCAGGTCCAGCAGAGGCCTCTGGCCCATCTTCCTCAAGGGCATTAACCCGGCCCCTTTTACAAAAGAAAAGGTTGCTTCCACAGGCTGTGTACTTAGGTGATAATGACCGTATGCCAGATCTTTAGGAGGGTGAATTTCCAGAAGAGGATGTTTTAGCTTTTGATACACAAGAGCCTCAGGGCTTGGTGGATTTAATTGAGATGGCTAAGATTGCTTGTAATGTGACGGAAGGAGAAGAGGCTCCTGTCCGCCCTTCTCTTTTTGGACAAAAAAACTAAAACAATCTGCTACCTTTCCTCCAGTGGAGGAACTAGATGACCATGTGCTGCAAGCCTAGTGTCATCCAGATAAGAAAGGTCAGGTCCCTCGTAGGTTTTTGACAAATTACCCTCTTCAACCCGAGGGCAGAAAAAAGGTAGAGATCCCTCCAATGGTTGACTCCTCTCTCCAAAAAATGTGAACTCCAGCTATATCAAAATTCCTGGAATGGGTCATGTTGGGAGGTATGGCGTAACTACCATAGGTGCAGGGGTTGCCGATACTATGGGACCCAGAACTGAGGGGGGGGCGCATATTCCCTGTGTTGGTTACATATGTTATATACATTTATGCCCATTAATTGGCATATGGAGGCCCTTACCAATGTTTGCTATGGGACCTACAACTATTAAGTTACGCCCCTGCTGAAAGAAATCTTATTCGCGATGTCTGGAGCCGAGACTTCCTGCTTTTTACCACTAATTTGTCCTTTCAAAGGAAGTGAACTGAAGTGAGACTGAATACAGTCTAGCCGGTTTACTAGATAAGGCAACCCTAGAACTCGCTAGTTTGTAGCCAATGACTTATCAGGTAAATGTAATTGTCTCATGTGAAAGAGACAGTACTGTAGAAAATATGGCAGCAGTTTATGCTGGGAAGAGCCGTAGTTTATTTCTGTATTAATATTCTTGCAGCGGAATCTTTCTCAGGAATACCTGTTTTCAGGGGTGTGCAAGGAAGGATGTAACAAGAACATTCTGTTTTCCAACCAAGTATGTACTGTAACTATCACAGTCTCCTGTAACCCAAAGCCCCAGGCCGTCATCCACGCTGAACACTCCAGAGGAGACTGATAACGAAGCTCACTCACCTCATTCTTTGTTTAGAGAAAGTCTCTTTGTGTCGCCCCCCCCACCCCCCCTCTCTAGGATACTTCTGGGAAAGATAACCTTTGTTCCAAACTCTTTTGCCTGCCAAGACCAACTTTAACAAAAGCCAACTATGTATTCTGCTAGGCTGTGTCTGCAGCCGTGCAATATGTCTGAATCCTGTCAAAAGGCGCTCACCATGGAATGATTTTTCCACTGGGTATCAGTCATTGCAGGTTCAAAGTAGCCAGAGACTTACTCAGTGTATTCCCCCCCCCCCCCCCCCCCCCCCCAAAAAAAAACATTATTTTTATACATTAGACTCCTACCCTTTCCCAAACCGACAGTAGAGCGACTCCCACCGTGCCTTCTCCAAGGAAGATCTCACAGCTGCTCTGTTTGATTAGTCACATGCATTCAGCACTAGACGGGCACTCAGTCTAGACTCTAGGGCAGTGGTTCCCAAACTGTGTGCCATGGCTCCCTGGGGTGCCTCAGGACACTTGCGGGGGTGCCCTGTTTTAGTGGTCCAGGACCAATTCAAATTATTTATGGTTTAATTATTTATGGGCAAAACCAGTGCTGGTGGCTGCCAATCATAAGATGTGTACAAACAGAAGCAAATCCTGCCCTTTACCACATAACTGACCATAATGATCGCATATAAGCTTAATCTATTTAGTGTTATATTTATTCTGCTTTATTTTCTTTGGCCTAGGGGTGCCGTGTCTCCCCTGTAGTGTTCCATATTTGTACTGGTTTTTTTTATTTGCTTCCTATCTGTTGGCTGTTGCAATCACCAAGTGGTGCTGCTGAATGGCTGCCTGAGTGATGTGCAGCTCAGCAAATATATGTTCCCCATGTCCAGGTCCCTCATCAGGATACACATATCTGCACATTTGTATGTGCAGAGGCAGAACTCTGGGAGGCAATGGAGTTATCTGCCGCAGGACTCCTGCTCCCAAGGGGGCACCTCTCCTCCCCTACCAGTTTGAATCTCTTAATTGAAAACCATTGATAACGGTTAAGTGGCTGACTCCCCCTCCTAGCAGGACCATAAACGTCACACTCTCTTTATTTTAAACATAATATACATTTTTATATAAGGTGGTGTGTGTGTGTGTGTACCAATATTTATCTTGCCTCCAGGCAACTGGGACATACTTACCCCACTGCATATGTTTGATATATTTGTAATATATCCAAATATATTACAATCCAAATCTAATTCCTAGTATACGCAAGTATACCTGCCCAATAAAGCTGATTCTGATAGGATGTTGTTTTAAAACTGAATTTATTGCAGAAAATAGAAAAAGATATATCCAGCAGAATACATGATTCGTATTTGAGTAAACAGTAAATTATATGATAAGATGGACTCATCCAGGAGAACAGGGGTGGCCAACCCGCGGCCCATAATTTGTGGCTCGGCGTTCAAATTGTCCCAAGCCAGTGCCGCCGGGACACGGCAGTTAGAGCACAAGGCCGGCGCATGCGCTGTGGCGCTAGGAGGACGTCTTCTATTAGCCTGTAATTGGCACTGGAAGACACTGCTGCCAGCATCCTCCTAGCGCGACAGCAACTACTTGTGCTCCCACTGCCATGTCCTGGCGGCTCTGCGATGATTTGAACGCCATGTCCGGCTCCTGCTGCTGCACCACCGATGCCATTCTGAGTGCTGCGCTTCCTGATGATTATTCTTATTCTCACTGGTTGAGAGATAAGTCAGGCCTGCCCCCACCCCAGCATTCAGCCTCTCCGGACCTCAGCGGCGTGAGCCGCGAGGCAGCATTGACAGCAAGTTCAAGGGTCAGCACACAGTTCCTGCTGCATGGTAATACAGGCAGCACAGTCGACTGCAGTCTGATGTCCAGGAGCATCTGCCAATGAGGAGGGCTTTTTCAAAGTATTTCCGGCTGCCATTTTAGGTGATTGCAGCATGGATGTGGAGACATGACTGAACTGTTGCCTAGGGTGCATATAAATAAACCTTGCCCTGCTCACATGTACGAGCTTCCCATTGTTGGTTAACAGCACGCCGAGATATGGCGCACTGGCTCCATCTGTGTGTATACAGAGAGGGAGAGATAGATATATAAAAATGCACCTGTTTTTGAATTTTTATATTTTCCTTTAGGTTTGACCACTACTACTAAAGTTTTTGTTGAACTTTTTGTTAAATAACTAATTGTGGTTTGATGTCGTCGCTACTAAACCTAATGCCACACAAGAGACTCATCTGAAAAGTCCCACTAGTAAAAAAATTACAGGAAAGTTAAAGGTAATAAAATGTATCATATTGGAAAGACTACGTAAATTGTGTATTTTCAACGTGTTTGTCTTAACCCCATCCTAGCTAAAAATATTTTGGACTCAAGGCCATGATCCTACAAATGTCATTCCAAAGTTGTGAACACAAGTTGTTAAACATGGCATTGTGCCAGCTAGGCCACAACCCACTTAAAATTGGGCGTGGCCTTTTGTGAGCTAGGCCACACCTATTTGTGCACGGTATCGGCTCTTTGTCTTTCCAAAACAGATTTTTTTTTTTTGGCTCTTCACCTATGATTGGTTGCCCACCCCTGCAGTAGAACATCTCAATGGCAGGTATTCAATGCGGCCGGCGAGGGGATTAAACAGCGAGGATTGCAGAAAACCAGTGATCCTCGCTGTTTAACCCCCTCGCCAGCCGCTCGCCCTATTCAACGTTCCGGGGAAATCCTCACCGACGGCGAGAATTCCCCAAAACAGCGAGGCCCACGGCTAATGCAGAAAACTCGCTGTTCCCCCCTCGCTCAAAAAATGAAGCGAGGGGGAATTGGCGTATAAGGGGGGGTGCGTTGAATACTGACAGGCTGAGTGGTGACAGCGAGCAGGAAGCCCTGCTCGCTGTCGCCGCTCGCCCACAGCATTGAATACCTGCCAATGTATTTCATCCAGTTGTAGTATTGTGGCCTTCATCAGAAGGATATCACATTTTTCAAATCCCTATATACCACTTACTTTGATCTGCAGATAAAGTGTTATGAGCAGTACCTATAATCTCCCTTAATTTTTTTGGGGACAAGCTTCCAACCTTTCCGCTCCGACTCTCTGCAACGCACCTCCTTACACACTTCGAAGCCTCCATTAAAGGAGCATTATTCAGAAATGTACACAAACTGATGGTTTACATACATGTCTGATGGTTTCTGTACTGCGTAAGTAAAAAAAATACATTGTTTCCCCCAGCTCACTGAATGGTATTACCGGTAGTAACCAATCTTGAACACTACATGATAATAGAATTCATGTAGTGTTCAAGATTGGGGAAACAATCTCTTTTTTTTTTTTACTTACTCAGTATTAACCCCTCCCTTGCATGCACCTGAGTGGTATTACTGAACTAATTGAGCATCTATCACTATCCATATGGTTTCTGTACTGCGCCCGATCAGAACAGTTTCGTCATTGTCAGACCCAGTTCCTCGATTTACAGGCTGCGGCCATTTGGGGATGCTGGCAAGGAACGTTTCCCAAAAGGTTGTGTCACTTTGTGGGAGGCCAGTGTCTGTGTCTTTGGAGGGTGTGGTTACGCCACCCCTGCACTGTAACACCCAAACCTGGGTACTTTCTACCTGCCCCGTTTAGGTGCCCCAAGAGAACGATCTAGTGCACCAGCCCCTAATGCTAGCATGCATCACTGACGGTATACAGATGGAGTGCCCTTCATTCAGCGCCAGGGCTCACCAGACTGCCGCCTCTGGAGAACCGGCGCCCCATCTGACCCGCACGTCCCAGTTTATTGTCGGCGGGAGACGCAAACCCTGCCCGTTTCCGCTTCAGGGAGATGGGCAGGGTTAGGGGGAGCGGGGATGTGGAATTGGGTGGTGGGGTCTGGCAGCGCTGCAGTGGGGAGCTCCATAGTAAGGGGATGCATGTGCATCTCCTTCCAGGGGCTGGCGAATCTACCGCCAGACCCTGCAAGAATGACAGGCGGTACATCTGTAGTGAACATTGTGCATGCAGCACAGAAGGCATGGGGGCTGGTGGGTGTGAGCACAAGATTGATAACGTTCATATCATTAGCGACACATTGGCTAGTGCAGCAATGAGGAACCTTTTGCTCCTAGCTGTTGTTGAACTACACATCTCAGCATGCCCTGCTTAGGGACCAATTTAGACTAAGGATGAACATTGCATTGTGATGTTTCATTACCATCAATGTTTTTGTATCAATTGTAGTGTTTTGTTTTTTTAACATTTGATGGCAGCATTACGATGTTTGCTCCCATCGATTGATAAATATTTGATGGAAGTTCCGATGGTCCCGCCCCACAGCTATCCAAGCTTCAGTGCTTCTGCACATGCATGGCCAGGCTGAGGATGTCTTGCTTGTGTCGAACTTTTGAAAAAGTCCCCCAAAAAAATAAGGAATGATGATACCCCACCCACCTTCCAGGTACAGTAATAGCTTATCGTTTGTTACAGTGCACCATGAATTGGACCGGCTCACACAGGCAGCTCCAGTTTCCAGTGGCAATATCACAGTATGGAGCAATCCTCATTGTAGCAACTTGTCCAATACCTGGATAATCACAATTTCGGAGAACATTCAGCTCATTACTTGGGAAGCTTTATGCATGGAATATTGCCATTATTTTCATTGATAGCACTGCGTGGTACAATTGGGGGAGAAGTGTGTTAGGTAACAAGGCGATTTCACATAAAGTGTTGCAACTTGTTTTCGGTATGAACCAGATATTGTAATGCCACCTGCTGCGCAGATTTGATTTACAATTACACCGGACAACAAATTGTAAAAAAAATTTGGGCTCCTAAAAATTACATATGTTTGTTAATATAATTTAGGGCCTTATTCTAGTTCACTCTTTCTGACAAAATCCTTCTTAGATGAACAAAACCATGTGCACTGCAGGTGGAGCAGATGTAACTTGTGCAGAGAGAATTAGATTTGGGTGGGGTTTTACTTCAAAGTGAGATCTATATTGCAGTGTAAAAATAAAGCAGCCAGTATTTACCCTGCACAGAAACAAAATAACTCACCCAAATCTAATTCTCTCTGCACATTTTACATCTGCCCCCCTGCAGTGCACATGGTTTTGTCCATCTAAGAAGGATTTTGGCAGAAAGAGTGAAATAGAATAAGGCCCTTAGTGTACTGAAAACCAAAATGACAATAAAATGGAAAGATTTGTTGATGTTTTATAGTAATTCACATTTGTCGTTTTCCCAAAATATAACTTAATATACAGCTGTGCTCATAAGTTTACATACCCTAGCAGAATGTGAGATTTTCTGGCCATTTGTCAGCGAATATGAATGAGAACTCACAAACTTTTCTTTCACTTATGGTTAGTGGTTGGGTGAAGCCATTTATTGTCAAACAACTGTGTTTACTCTTTCTAAATCATAATGACAACAGAAATTACCCAAATGACCCTAATCAAAAGTTTACATGCCCCAGTTCTTAATACCGTGTATTGCCCCCTTTAACATCAATGACAGCTTGAAGTGTTTTGTGGTAGTTGTGGATGAGGCTCTTTATTTTCTCAGATGGTAATGCTGACCATTCTTCTTGGCAAAAAGCCTCCAGTTCCTGTAAATTATTGGGTTGTCTTGCATGAACTGCACATTTGAGATCTTCCCAGAATGGCTCAATGATATTGGGGTCAGGAGACGGAGATGGCCACTCCAAAACCTTCACTTTATTCTTCTGTAGCCAATGACAGGTTGACTTGGCCTTGTGTTTTGGATCATTGTCATGTTAGAATGTCCAAGTACGTCCCATGCGCAGCTTCCGGGCTGATTAGTGCAAACTTTCCTCCAGTATTTTCTGAAAACATGCTGCATTCATTTTGCCATTAATTTTGACCAAGTTTCCGATGCCTTTGTAGCTCACACATCCCAAAAACATCAGCGATCCACCTCCGTGTTTCCCAGTAGGAATGGTCAGGGGCGGATTGGGATGAAAAACCAGTCCGGGAAATTTATGGAAGCAGCCCTAATGGGGGTGGAGTCTGCTGAGGGGGTGGGGTCTGTGAAAGGGGGCGGGATCCCTACTTATAGGGTAGAATTCCAGGTTGCATGCAGTTGCGGCCTTTCATGCAACTTTTGCTGCAGTTGCATCTGCAGCTATATGCTAATGCCATTACACTGCCCTGGTGCATGGCCGTGCACCAAATATATAGACTGCCCCGCAGGAAAATCACAAAAACACATTTGCACCAGCAGAAAAAAAACATCAAAATCAATTTGCCCCCCACAGGAATAAACACATTGTCACCCCTCTCCCCCCCAGATAAAACACTGGCTCAAATAGAAAACAATGATATTTACTGATAGCCCAAACAGGTAAAATAAATACAGGACAGGGCAAACATTAACCATTAGCCCCCACAGAAATAAAATAAAAACACATTGAGCTCCACACACTCAAAAAAGTGTGGAAAGTATATGTCCCTGGGGTGGGGGTACTGTGGCTAGGAGGACTTGGGGTAGCATGGACAGTGTATGTTCCTGGGGGGGCAGGGATATCGTCGGTAGTGTACAAGTCAGAGAGGTATATACTGGAAGCCAGGGGTTTGAGCGGATAGTGGCTATGGGTGGGTACTGTACAGTGAGGCCTGGAGGGGAGCAGGGGGCAGACTGGGAGCAGTAGTCGGAAGCAGAGGCAGGCTGGAGTAGTAGTAGTGTGGATAAGGGGACAGGCTAGGAGCAGTAGTGGGAGCAGGGGCAGGCTGGAGTAGTAATAGAGAAGATAAGGGGACAGGCTAGGAGCAGTAGTGGGAAGCAGGGGCAGGCTGGAGTAGTAATAGAGAAGATAAGGGGACAGGCTAGGAGCAGTAGTGGGAAGCAGGGGCAGGCTGGAGTAGTAATAGAGAAGATAACGGGACAGGCTAGGAGCAGTAGTGGGAAGCAGGGGCAGGCTGGAGTAGTAGTAGTGTGGATAAGGGGACAGGCTGGGAGCAGTAGTGGGAAGCAGGGGCAGGCTGGAGTAGTAATAGAGAAGATAAGGGGACAGGCTAGGAGCAGTAGTGGGAAGCAGGGGCAGGCTGGAGTAGTAGTAGTGTGGTTAAGGGGACAGGCTGGGAGCAGTAGTGGGAAGCAGGGGCCAGCTGGAGTAGTGGTAGTGTGGATAAGGGGACAGGCTGGGAGCAGTAGTGGGAAGCAGGGGCAGGCTGGAGTAGTAATAGAGAAGATAAGGGGTCAGGCTAGGAGCAGTAGTGGGAAGCAGGGGCAGGCTGGAGTAGTGGTAGTGTGGATAAGGGGACAGGCTGGGAGCAGTAGTGGGAAGCAGGGGCCGGCTGGAGTAGTGGTAGTGTGGATAAGGGGACAGGCTGGGAGCAGTAGTGGGAAACAGCAGCAGGCTGGAGTAGTAGTAGTAGTGTGGATAAGGGGACAGGCGGGAGCAGTAGTGGGAAGCAGGGGCCGGCTGGAGTAGTGGTAGTGTGGATAAGGGGACAGGCTAGGAGCAGTAGTGGGAAACAGCAGCAGGCTGGAGTAGTAGTAGTAGTGTGGATAAGGGGACAGGCGGGAGCAGTATTTGTATGGTTATAGCTAGGCTGCAGGGAATTATTATTAGGGTTAGGCTGAGTTGTGTGTAGAAGTAGGTTTAGGCTGCAGGGGGGCAGGGGGTGTATGGTTAGGTTGTGTGTGTGTGTTTTTTATAGTTAGGGTAAGGCCTGTGAGGGATATGAGTAGGGTTAAGGTTAGGCCGCAGGGGTGCGAGTATGGTTAGGGTTAGGCTGTGTGTGTGTGTGTGGGGGGGGGGGGGTTCAGTGGCGTAACTAGAAATTTTGATCCCCTCAGCCAAAAACAATTGGACTGTTTCTTGGCAATTCGGCTCCCAGTGCAAACAGTAAAAAAACTGGAACAGTGGCCATGGCCTTACAATGGTGTGGTCTCAAAGGGAATGATGTAGAGAGGCAGTGGGTGACAGTGAAAAGGTAACAGGAAGAGGCAAAGAGTGATGTCTAAAAAAGTCAGAGACCAACAGGAGAGAGAGGGAAATGGGGAGATAGTGACAGTCACACCGGGGAAAGGTAGAGGGTGATGTAGTGGACGATGGGGATGGATAGTGGGAGAAAGAGTGGCAGTGGTTTACAGAGAGAGACAAAGGGTGATAGAGAGAAGCAGTGGGTGACCTCAGGGAGAGAGTAGGGGCGGGATGTTGTAACATCCGCGCCCATTATCGCCGGACATCGCATTTTTAATAACGGCATATGCTATAACATATGCCGTTATTCATGCAAGGGACAGCTCTTGCGGTAAGAGCTGTCCCTTGCGATGCGGTGCCGGCGCTGGACTTCCGGGTCTGTGACCCGGGAGTCCATCTGCGCATGCGCAGACCCCGTCGCCGGCCGCAGGGCACGCTGGGAGGGATCCGTGACGGATCCCTCAAACAGCGCTGCGGTAAGAAGCCCATAGGCTTCTGCAGGGATTCGCCAGCTTTAGCTGGCGATTCCCTCCGCAGCGCTGACACTGCGGAGGCGCCATATAGCATATAGAAATGCGGTAGAAACCCCGAAAACGGGGTTTTTACCGCATTTCTGCTATATAGCATCCCGCCCTAAAAGAGGTAGTAAGTGGATGATGCCAGGGGAACGCAATGTGTGACAGAGGATGGCAGGTAGAGGCATTGGATGACAGAAGAGAGAGGTGACAGAAATAGATAGTGGGGAAGGAGGAGGGGGGGGAGGGGACAGAGGGAAAGAAGGGAAGGGGGGTAAGAGGGGAAGGGTGGAGGGGGATAGAGGGGAATGGATAGGGAGAGAGGCGGAGAGAAGGGTAAGAGGGGGAGAGAAAGGAGGGGGATAGAAAGAGAGGGGTAGAGGGAAATGACGACTGTCGTCTCTCCTCCACCCTGATCACTGCTTCCCATGCTACAGTACAGGACTTTGCCCGTGCTGCACCCCTTCAGTGGAACGCACTCCCTCGCTCCATTAGACTCTCCCCGACCTTGCAAAGCTTCAAGCAGGCACTGAAAACTCATCTATTCATCAAAGCGTACCCTTCCACTGCAAAAACCAGCTGGTTCGCCGACCCCCTGCCTGTTTACATCCTGCTATCTAACCACCACCCACTCGCTTGCACCTCTTGCAATCTGTCTGTCTCCCCTTCCTACTAGATTGTAAGCTCCTCTGAGCAGGGCCCTCTTCCCTCCTGTTGTCAAAGCCCACTTCTCTTCACATGTCACTCACAGCTCTCCTATACTCCAACACTCAGTGACCATCTTCGTCCGCATACCCATCTCCATCATTGGCATCAAGCCTCTAGTTGTATGTTGATTGAGTCCTCACTACTTATATCCAAGCTGTAATGTGTATTGATCTGTGGCGCTCTTTATTTGTACTGTATTCTTGTTATTTATTCAATGTTATGCCAAGCTTTGTCTCCCTGTATTATTCCTTTGTACGGCGCTGCGAAACACTTGTGGCGCCTTATAAATAAAATTATAATAATAATAATGGAGAGGGAGAGACAAAGTAAGAGAGGATGAGAGGGAGGGAGATAGAGAGGCTAAGGATGGAGAGAGAGAGAAGGGGGGGAGGAGGAGAAGGAGAGAGAGGAAGAGAGAGAAGGGAGAGAAGGAGAGGAGAGAGAAATAGAGAGGAGGGAGAAATCAGGTGTAAAGGAAAGGAGAGAAAGGAAAAGAGTGACGGAGGGGTGGATAGAGATAGAAAGGGAGAGTCGGAGAGAGAGAAAGAGGGAGTTATGTAACATTGGTGCAAGTGTGGTGTGAAGCAGCTTGTGAGGTAGAGGGCCATACTGCCACATCCTAAACTGCGCTCGACCCCCCGACTTACCTCCGGCTGTCAGCTCCAGGCTGCTGCACGGCTCCTGCTTCTAGTTGCCAGCTCCCGGCAGCTGCGAGTGTCCGATCCGATCTCCAGGCTCGTGCTTCTAGATAACAGCTTCCGGCTAGTGCAAGGTTCATACCTCAGCTCCTGACTCTTGCTTCTGGTGTCAGCTTCAAGCAGCTTTGTGGGTCAGGTTCCCGTCTCTAGCTGTCTGCTTCTGGTTCCCGCAAGGTTCAGACCGCAGTTCCCGTCTCTGGTGTCAGCTGCAGCTTAAACTAGATTTAAAAAAAATAAGTACCTAAATGACGGGGGGGTGTTAGGGTAAAGTCCCTTACAGCCCTACCACAGAAGGCATTCTATACGGCATAGTCTACCCTCACAACACAGGACCCCAGACTCTCTCCTTACTATGTAGCATCCATCACCCCTCACCCAGCACAGCACCCCTCATTTAAAACCCCTCTTCAAGCACAGCACAGATCACAGCAGAGCACCCATCCCTGTATGCCATCTCGCCACACTCACCACCCCTGTTCCAGCACAACACAGTCCCAACACCTATCCCAGCATGTCAGCACCCCTAACCCTTCTTCCTGCACAGCAACCCTCACCTACCAGCACCGCACAGATCACAGCAGCAGCACCGATCTCCCTACACAGCACTCAGTGGCGGAACTAATGTCTAGTAGGCCCAGGTGCAAACATATGTTTTAGGCCCCCACCAACCTGCCTCCCACCACAGGACGTTAGCCGCCCGCCCAGGTCTAGGACCTGACTCCGCAAGTCTAAGCCAACCAGAATCAGGTCCTACAGTAAATCTCTACACTGAAAGAAATCACTACATTACAGTACATTGCCCCCACTCCTCTACACTACAGTACATTGCTCCCACTCCTCTACACTACAGTACATTCCCTCAATATGCAGCACTATATCACTACACTGTAAATGCTACACTACAGTGACATTACAGCTTGTGCAAGAAATCGATTTTTTCACCGTCTTCACTCCCTCCAGCTCAGTGACCAAAGTCTGCAGTATGCTGTGCCCTGACCCTGCTCTTACACCCCCCCGGGAGCCCAGCTTCTGCCTACTGCACCTATACTGTTAGCTGAAATATAAGTCACTAAGCATGGAGACGCAGTTGGTTAGACACATCATCTCACCGCTGGCCATGCCCAGAGCCCCATTCTGCCTGTATCAAAGCATATGACAGCTCTGGGATGGGGGAAGGGATCCAGCAGATTAAATGGGAAGGTGGGCTGCACTGTGGCAGAGGAAATGCAGATGGCATGCCTGCCCTGCAGAAACTGTCCCTTAAAGCAGTGGTTCCCAACCCTGGTCCTCAAGTACCCCCAACAGTGCACATTTCCAGGTCACCCAGCAGGTGCACTCATTATTCAGACACGTTTTAAAAGATCACAGGTGGAGCTAATTATGTCACCTGTGATTCTGTGTGGAGACCTGGAAAATGTGCACAGTTGGGGGTACTTGAGGACCAGGGTTGGGAACCACTGCCTTAAAGGATGGCCTCCCCTTTTCTCCTCCAGTCTAAACTGCCCCCTCCTTCTTTGGCTACTGTACTCTAATGCATGATCCAGATGAAAAAATGACAGGGGGTGCACTGTAATTGGGGGGAGAATGTTATCGCAAAGGTGGGAGAGCAGTAGAGAGGAGGATTAGTGGGAGAAACAAGAGGAGAGAGAGAAGGAATAGTGGGTGGATGGAGCAGGAGAGAGGAGGAAGAGTGGGTGGATGGAGCAGGGTGGGTGGAAGAGCAGGAGAGAGGATGAATAGTGGGAGAGTAGGAGAGAGGAGGAATAGTGGGTGGGTGGATGAGCAGGAGAGAGAATTATGGTGTACATTGGGGCAGTGGGGCCAGGGATGGTAATCTCAGAGCAGCTAGGTGCCATTTTGCAGTGTCAGGGTCCTGGCTGAAAGCACTCCATTACAGCTGCTGTCATTGAAATGGGCAGGGGAGGGCAAACTAACATGCACACACAGTGACAAATACACTGTACAGTGGTAGTGCATTACCTGTCAGTATACCCCGATGAATCATGCCCTCAGCCACAGCCACCACCTTTATAGAACTGGAGCTTCATTCTTCTGTCACAGGAAGTTCAGCAGCACGCAGCAGCAGCAGCCTGTGCAGGGAGAGTGTAGAGTGGAGCCCCAGGCATACAAATCAAGTGAGGAACAACACATTCGATCCCTGCCTGTTCTGCTTGTCACCCAGCCGGCTCCTCTGGCTGCTGATCCCCCGAGCCCGGCACACGACCGCTGCAGCGCTGCTTCTGATTCCCAGCAGCAACCATCTCCCTGAAGTGCGGATTCTTCAGTAATGCCCACAGCTGTGTCTGCTTTCATTGCCGCTTTGAGTGCCCTACTCAAAGCAGCAATGAAAGCAGACACAGCTGTGGACATTACTGAAGAATCCGCACTTCTCTCTCATAGCAGCCGCTCACATACATTTCATTTTTTGCGCGGCTTCAGATTCAGAGCTCCGCTGGCGGGGAGAAGGGTGGCGCCGCAAAACCCGGAAGTGTGTCAGTCGGGCTGTAAGCACCGCGGGAGGTGCTGTGTGCGGCCGCACATGCGCACCAGCCCTCCCGCGGCCATTTTAACTTCGGCCACAGCCGCGGCCATGTTTATTCAGGGCATTTTGCTGCGGCCGCGGCCGGTAACCGTGGAGATGGCGGTTTGGTGGCCGCGGCCCAGCCAGGGAGGGTGGGCGGCCGCTATGACTCTAAAATGTGCCGGCCCACCGGGAAACGGCCCGGTTTCCCGGTGGGCCAATCCGCCCCTGGGAATGGTGTACCTTTCATCATAGGCCTTGTTGCAGAAGTTTTGAGTCTTGTCGCTGTGCTGTTTGGAGTATTGTACGATGGATACTTTGTGGCATTTGCGTAGTAATGGCTTTCTTCTGGCGACTCGACCATGCAGCTCATTTTTCTTCCAATGCCTCCTTATTGTGCATCTTGAAACAACCACACCACTTTTTTTTTCAGAGAGTCCTGTATTTCAGCTGAAGTTATTTGTGGATTTTTCTTTGCATTCCGAACTATTTTCCTGGCAGTTGTGGTGGGAATTTTTGTTGGTCTACCTGAAGTTGAATGTGATTTGATTTCCACAGAATCCCTAACTTTCCACTTCTTAATTAGAGTTTGAACACTGTTGATTGGCATTCTCAATTGCTTGGATATCTTTTTATACCCCTTTCCTGTTTTATACAGTTCAATTATCTTTTCCCGCAGATCCTTTGACAATTCTTTTGCTTTCCCCATGACTCAGAATCCAGGCACGTCAGTGCAGCACTTGATGAAAGATGCAAGGGTCTTTAAGGAGACCAGAAACTCACTGACCTTTTATACACACACACCAAGAAGTTCCAAGAAGTATTCTCATCACCTGTTAAGATACTATTTATTTATTTATTTACAGTTTCTTATATAGCGCAGCATATTCCATTGCGATTTACAATAGTAGACAGTGATAAGACTAACTGGGCAACAACAGACAGACTTGGAGGTAGGAGGGCCCTGCTGCAAGCTTACAATCTATAGGGATATAGGGGGGAAACACAAGGACAGGCACCAGTAATAGCATAGCAGTTACAAGTCCAGAAGGGAAGCTATATAATACATAAGTGCCTCGGAGGGTTATGCATGTAGAACTTAAATATGATAGGCTTGCCTGAAGAGGTGAGTTTTCAGGGAACGCTTGAAAGTTTGGAGACTGGTGGAGAGTCTTAATGTGCGTGGAAGGGCATTCCATAGGATGGGAGCAGCCCGATGAAAGTTCTGTAATAGTGAATGGGAGCTAGTGATCCGTGCAGAAGAGAGACGCAGATCTTGTGTAGAGCGTAGTGGTCGAGATGGGAGATACTTTGTGATAAGTGCAGAGATATATGCTGGTGCAGTATGGTTAATAGCTTTATGTGCAAGTAGAAGTGTTTTATATTGAATACGGTAATATACAGGCAACCAATGGAGGGACTGGCAGAGTGGATCAGCAGACGATGAGCGTCTTGCAAGGAAGATCAGCCTAGCAGCAGCATTAAGAATGGATTGCAGTGGTGAGAGTCTGTTCTTGGGAAGACCAGTTAGGAGACTATTGCAATAATTAATGCAGGATATAATGTGTGCATGGATAAGAGATTTGGTAGTGTCTTGCGTGAGATAGGGTCATATTTTGGATATGTTTTTTAGATGCATGTAACATGATTTCGAGACAGATTAAAGGTGGGGAAGAAAGGACAGTTCAGAGTCGAGGATGACCCCTAAGCAACAAGCTTGTGGGGTAGGGTGGATTATCGAGTTGTCAACAGCGATGGAGATGTCAGGATGGTAACTGTTCTTAGTTGGCGGGAATATAAGTAATTCCGTTTTGGAAATATTGAGTTTGAGTTGGCGACAAGACATCCAAGATGAGATGGCAGAGAGACAATCAGAGACTCGACCCAAAACCACTGGTGACAACTCTGGGGTTGATAGATAGATTTGAGTATCATCAGCATACAAGTGATACTGAAATCCGAAAGAGCTGATTAGTTTGCCAAGAGAGGAGGTATAGATTGAGAAAAGCAGAGGACCTAAGACTGAACCTTGCGGAACTCCGACTGACAGAGGTAATGAAGAGGAAGTAGAGTTAGAGAAGCGAACACTGAAAGAGCGATCAGATAGGTAAGATGTGAACAAGGAAAGGGCTGTATCATTAAGACCTAGGGAGTGTAGTGTTTGTAAGAGAAGAGAGTGATCGATGGTGTCAAATGCAGCAGAAAGATCAAGAAGAATAAGTAGTGAGCAATGGCCTTTAGACTTAACCGTTACCAGATCATTCACCACTTTAGTCAGTGCTGTCTCAGTGGAGTGTTGAGAGCGAAAGCCTGACTGAAGTGGGTCTAATAGGGTGTTAGAGTTAAGAAAGTTTGTAAGGCGAGAGTAGACAAGTCTCTCCAGTAGCTTGGAGAGGCATGGGAGCTGAGATATAGGACGATAGTTAGAGAGAGAGTTAGGGTCAGAATTCTGTTTTTTTAGAATAGGAGTTATCACTGCATGTTTGAGCAGAGAAGGAAAAGTACCAGTAGTAAGAGAGAGATTGCAAATTTTAGTTAAGGTTGGAATAATCACGGGAGATACATTTTTAATGACTTGCGCAGGTATAGGACCGAGAGGAGAGGTAGTAGAGTAAGAGGATAAGAAGAGTGCGGATACTTCCTTTTCATTTGTGGGCTCAAATGAAGAGAAGTGCCAGAGGGTTCAGGTGGGAAAGAAAGAGGGTTAGATGTTGTGGAAGAGCATACCATTTCATGTCGGATGTTATCAATTTTGTCCTTAAAGTAGGAGGCAAGTTCTTGTGCACTATCAAAATCGACAGTCGACAAGCATTGGGTCGACACCACTAGGTCGACAGTCAAAATGTCAACATGGGTTTTTTCACTGTTTTTTGAGCATTGGGTGAAAAACCCCATATCGACCTTTTGGCTGACAACCTTGCTCATGTCGACCTTATGTGTGTGTTGACCTAATGTCTGGTCGACCTAGACCCATGTCGACCTAGGCACCTGTCCACCTTGACCCATGTCAACCTAGACCCATGTCGACCTTGCTGCCTGTCGACCTAGTGGTGTAGACCCAATGCTTGTCGACCTAGTTGTTGTAGACCTAACAACCCACACCCATTTTAACAATGGGAAAATGTCTGCAATGCGTGACCACAGCATTGATCTATGATTTAGTTCATCGCTAACGATCTTCAAAACTTGAATGAATAAACAGTTTGAAACATCATTTTCGTGTTCAGCGCATTGAAATCAGTAAGAATGGGTTGTTTTTGCGTAGGATCCTTTTTGGTTGTTGCCTAGTGTTATCAGCTGCTCCTGTATGAATCCAAAATTAAATAATTAAAGTTAAAATATTCCAGGCCCTGCTAATATTTCGGGGGTTCGGCAAGGTAGGCAACCCTGAGGAGCAGCCAATCTGGGCCCGGTCCTCTGGATAGACACAGGCCAGGGTACTTAGCAATGGCACCCTGCTCCCTTCTCAGTTCCCATGCATGCAGCATGCTGAATTGTTCTGTCTGCCTGCTCTGTACATAGGTGTATATAGGTGTTTTTAGAGCATGGTATTTTTATGTCAATAAATGCCATTTCCTGTAAGTTATGCTTTGGTTTGGGGCAAAGATATCCAATGGAAGTTGTTAGCTCACTCCCACCAGGCACCTCCTGCTGCGTGGGGTTTTCAGGCTATATGTATAAGGAGGACACATATGTATAAAAACCGGGGCACAGCTAAAAGGACCTTTAGTACATTCATAATGGTGCAAGTTGGAGAAAAATGGGTGTAAGCTCAGAACTATGTTGAATCCATTTTTGAGCAATTGGGACAATCCTAATGTAAGTATAAAGATATGTAGGCCCAGAAACCAACTCAATATACTGAAGCAGACAAGTCTGTGTCACTTGCTACATCCAATAACTGGGTTTGGGAAATATGGACTCCATACTCCACCTTCTCTGGAGAAGTCTCCCCAGTGCCCAGCATCTGCTAAGTGGTCATTTCCATTCTGGAAAGAAAGTTACTTCATTTTGAGGAAACCTAAAGCTCCTGTTTACTGCAGCTATACTGGGGCATCATGAAACCTATTCTCTTCAAAATGATTGTGCATCTTCTGCTAAATACCACCAAAGGCATTCTGGGAACTGTCTGCTCTAGGCCGGTTGCTGCACTGCTGCAAGGCCTCAAGCCTCCATGATTGTGGCATTGGAATGCCTCACTTGTGAACCACTGCTGTCACAAAAGTTGGTTTTCCTGATGGCTTCATTGTTATACTGCCTGGTACTGTACATCTTTAAGTTACCACAAAATTACGGATTTACAGCCTAGTCATACGTTTGCAAGCTAACCAGCGTTTGTGACTAAAACAAATCCTACTTAATGTGGATTTCCACTTTTGGCTTTGGTTAGGACCTGTCTCCCATTACTATAGCCCAGCGTTTCTCAAATTGTGGGTCCTGGACGCAAAGTGGGTCCTGACCGTCTCAGCATGGGGTCGTGACTTCATGTTGCTGACCATCAGGCTGATGACTTTTCTAGTCTGTCAGTGATTCAAGGAGTCTGAAAAATCTGTTGAATTGGCTATAATATTAGACTCCTCCCATCATTTTGTGCCTCCACAATGCTGCCATGTATGTGCGGTCTGCTGACTACACATGTGACGTGATGACCTTCTGAAGTAATTCACTGGGGTCCTGTAATTCATTTTATTGTCTGATGGGGTCCCAGAGCAAAATAGTTTGAGGAACCTGCTATAGCGCTTAGTGCTAGTGGAGCCCACTTCCGTTAAGATCTCCATAATGAGGTGTATTCAGAGTAGACAGTAGCTGCAGCCACCACTGGCGTACGGATCCTTAGAGCCAGTCATAGGCCTTCTGTCTAGACTCTAGACAAACTCTGATTGGATGACCACTGCTTCTGTCTTCAACACATATCTCCATGTTAAGTGGCTTCAATTTCCTGTGAGTTCAGCTGGTGGCCTAATTGGGACAACCATTTACGCGCCAGATAGAAAATAGCTAAACGGTGTTCAAGAGTATGTACCAACTTAGGGCCCGATTTAGACTAGGGATGGACATTGCATTGTGATGTTTCACTACCATCAATGTTTTTGTTTTGATTGTACTGTTTTTTTACAATTCGATGGCTGAATTCCGATGTTTGTCACCATTAATTGATAAACATTTGATGGTAGTTCCGATGGTCCCGCCCACCAGCTAGCCAAGCTTCAGTGCTTCTAAGCATGCATGGTCAGGCTGAGGATGTCAATCATATGAATATTTTTTTTTTCTATCAAACACTTTTGATGTGAAGGTCAGTGACCATCGCATCAAAAGATTCGACGGCAGATGCCCAGCCATTATTTGATGGTGGGCTTCCATCCCTAATTTAGACCAGCCGTGAAACAGGAGCAGGATTTCACTCAGGCTGGGAGGGGGCTAGCTGATCGCTGGGCTGCAAAAGTTTGCAGCCCAGCGATCAGCTAGCCCCCTCCCAGCCTGAGTGACATCCTACTCCTGTTTCACGGCTGCGAATGGCATCGCAGCTGTACAAATAGGGAGAAATCTATTTGCAATCACTCACCATCGAATTTGCAGCCCTGCGTATGGGTATGAATCGTCCCTTAATCCATAACTTTCTTAAATATATATACAGACAGGTGCTGTAGAGCTGTATTTAACATTTACAGTAGGTCTGGATTATGCCTAGGGCTGCAGAAATGTCTTTATGTCGTTTCATTACAGTTTTTCCCATTTAGTTCTGGTAGTTGACTATTAGTGCAGGGTAGTGTTTCATTTGCATATTTATGCTACGGCTGAGGCTGCACATTCAGTCCTGCTGCAGGTGTTCAGCTCTGTGATTGGTCGGTCAGGACATATCCCAATAGGCATGCATACACCGATCACTTCCACATAAGTGCTGTATGGATGCAGAAATATGAATGTGATATTTTGCTGGGGATGTCAGCAAAATTTATGATAACACTTTCCATTCTCACTCCCTATCTGCTGTCAGCCCCGCAGGCTGTGTTGCTATTCACCTTTTTTTTTTTTATGCTCTCTGGGTCTAGGTCTGCAGAGAAACTCCCTGTTAGCGCAATATTTCTAACTTATCATTCCTAGCTCCTTTGACAGCATGTCCCACCCAGTGAATTATTCCCCCAGCTCTCCCTTGCTCTCTCAGGGGGGGGATATGGAGGAATGAATAGAGAATATGTTTTTTTTGGCAGCAGTAACTGGATTGTTGTTTAACCCACCTTCTCTGTCTCTTTCACACACACCCCCACCCTGTATCTATCACACACCTCCAAATATTTAAGGTAACATTTATCCAGAGCCCAAACTTCAGAAACGTTCTTCACATCTGCAAATTATGAAGGCAGACACTACCTGTGCACAGGTAACCTGGAGTTCCATCTTTCTCCAGTCAGTCACTGGCACTAAAGAACAGATGTATACCCACTGACGCAAAAGAGAAGGTACCAACACTTTTTGTGATGTTAAAGACGTATACTGCTGCTGCCAGTTCTGCTGCTGATGGCAATGGAAGGCATCAGGGGAGGAACCTCATATCATACACCAGCTGCATTGTCTGGTGCTTTGTGTCCAGATACGCTCTATGCCTCTCTGTGTTTATCCCAGTCTCCTCGTTCATACCTGGCACATGCAATTTTTTCTCCCCCTGCAGGTAGAATGATTTCGGTGACGGATGCTGAGGGAAAGTCTCACACAGGCTGACCAGTGGGGAAACAGCATGAGGCTGAAGCTGAGTGTTCTGGACCTGTGTCACACTGTGCTATGCATTGGGTTGATGCTTTGCGGAGAAGGGTAAGCAAATATCATTGAAAAGCGGCTGTGTGATACAGGGGTTACCTCAGGGTAGATTTGAATACATTGGGAATTCAGGAAAGATTGTTATAAATTCAATTCAAATAAATTCAATTTCAATTCAAATTCAATTCAAATAATTTAAATCTGAGTTCATTTCCTTCACAGAGGGTATAGATTTGGGCATCTAAAACTCAGCGCCTGAATACAAACCACTCTGCATTACGGTATATCCTTAACCCTTTGAGTGCCAAGTGAATGTGTCAAAATAGGTGTGAAAATTGGCAATGACCTGTAAAGGTGCCCACAGATGCTACAATTGTACTGTGCTATGCGTTTTTGACTGTACAATGGTTCTATACAATTTTTCTTCCAGCTTGCTATGAGATGTGCACTTGGATGCATGTGATGAACCCATGTTTGTAATGTTAAATTTCAGATGTAGTCTAAAAAGTATGTGCAGCACGTACTTTTTTAGACATACAATATCGGGCTTATCGCATCGCACAAGCCTATAAACACCATCCAATAATTGTACATAAGATGCAATTTGTGCTTAAAAAGTACAAAACGCATTCGATAATTGATGTGTCTGTGGGCACCTTAATAATGACCGTAAATAGGAAATCTGATTTTTTTTTTTTTTTTTACACAACATTTTTTTATTTGAATTTATATAACAAATGTGAGCGACGCTGGCATTTTTTTTAGCGGATATTTATGAACAACTCTCACAGAGATGTTGGCACTTAAAGCGTTAAAGTGATGAGCGACTATAGATATCAGTTAGTGCCAAACAGCAAAGTGTTAACTGCCTGATAAGCTGGTTCCTGTGGCTACTCAGAAAACTATTTGGTTGCAAAACGATTTTACTTTTTTTTTTAAATGTAAGAAATACCCAGAATGTTTGGGGCATTTGCCAGAGTATACCGTCAGACAGAGCGGGCACAGATATAGGCATATTGCAGCCTGTGGTGTTTATACCTCCAGGAGGCACTGGTAGGGTGTGTCAATGTCTATGCTTACCCACAATGGGCAGCGTCGCCGTGAGGGGTGTTATTGTGACAAAATAACACCTGGCACCTCCCCCCCGGTGAGCAGCCAAACAAACACACCTGTCTCTACAGCAACAACGAAACAGCCCATTTTTCTGCCAGAAACCTACACACACTTGTATTTTTCATTCCTCCTGGCTATGTGTGTGTGTGTGTGTGTGTGTGTGTGTGTGTGTGTGTGTGTGTGTGCGCGCGCTTGTGTGTGGTACAGAGCAGATTGTTCTCAAAGAATGCAATAGTCTGGCAGCTGTAGTCCTCTCCTCCTGGCACAACTGGTCCCCCCACCCTCCCCGTCTATCACTCCCCTCCTCTGCAGGTTTTGTAGCCTGCTGGGTGGACATCGTCTACAGAGCGCCCTAGGGTGATCTTCCTGCACTGTGGCTGTACAAATGTAATCTCAATCATGTGTCACAGAATCTGCCTCCTCCAGCACTCCGTGTGTTACAATGACATAGGTGACAGGTTTTGTTTTTTTGATTTATTAAAAAAAGCAAACAACAAAACAAAAATCTACATTTGATTCATTTAAATAACTTCCGTCATTTTTTTTTTTTTGCCTGTTCGTATTCTTTACAAAGAGCGTGAGGGAGTCGTACCAGAGAAATTGTGCATTTAAAGCAGAATGTTCTCTTAATTTAAGTTTTTTTTCTGGTTGTATTGACTTGGATGCAAATTCGCACTCTTGTGAGTCAACCAGAACCCGCTGTGCAAATGGTGGTACGCACGCCCTCCCTCGCAGTGTGTGTTTGCACGCAGGGCTTGTGAATGGCTGTTTAACATAAACATGCATTCGCAGCCTGTGGGTGAACACCCACAGCATTCCATGGAATGTGCACGCATATCTAAGTGATTCTCAGGTCACAGATTTGCGTGCACCCTCGGGAGGAAGTGGGCGGTGATGTCAGCTGCCTGCCCCCGGCACTGACGTCACGGCCAGATTATCATGGGAACACCCAGCATTTACCGTATTTATCGGCGTATAACACGCACCGGCGTATAACACGCACCTTCATTTTAAGAGGGGATTTCTAAATAAAAACTTTATTACAGTGTTTATTAACATAATTGATTATCTGTAAAAGAAAAAAAAAAATCCACCTTGAATAACAGAAGCAGGGCAGCACAGTTAGCACAGAAATCCTTCTCCTCCTCCAGGCTACAGCCAGCGCTTGGGAAGGCTGATGACGCTGCTGTAGCCAGGGAGGAAGGAGTCACTGTGCAGGGAGGAGTTTTAAGTGTGCTGCTGCTGCGAGGACCCGACGGTGAGCAGCAGCAGCAGCAGCAGAGAACACGCGATTAGTAGGCGCCCCGTGGATGACAGGGAGGAGTTTTAAGCGTGCTGCTGCTGCGAGGACCCGACGCTGAGCAGCAGCAGCAGCAGCAGAGAACGCGCGATTAGTAGGCGTCCCGTGGATGACAGCAACGCGCATAACAGCAACACCCGGCATTACAGGCATTACAGGTACCCGCCGGGTGAAATTACCGCCGTATAGCACGCATATCGGCGTATAACACGCACCCATCTTTTCCCTCTATTTTCAGGGGGAAAAAAGTGCGTGTTATACGCCGATAAATACGGTACATTGGAGCACTCATGAAACACTGGGCGCAACTATCCACCACCGCCCCCCCCCCCCCCCCCCCGGCCGCGCCTCGGGTGCGTGCACCCGGCATATGCACATGTGCAGAAATGTGGCTGCGTATGCGCATACACAAAACGTCGGTCCCCGTGTGAATGAAAGCTGGATCCGGACAGACCAGAATAAGGTCCATAATTCAGACCTGACTGCACGGCTGCTAATTTTTGGAGCCCCACAATCAGGTATACAACACCCAGAGTGAAATCCCGCCCCGTGCAAGCCTGACAATTGCTTAGCATGGAATGCAAAAATTGGCTGGATCGGCTAATAGTTACAAATCCGTACACAAGCCGCTCACCATTGACTGATTTCCCCAGTGTGCGCAGACTGTGCGTAGCCCAGGACTTACTCAGTGGCTGCGATAGAAGCAGTTGGATTGAGGCCGGAGCTGGCATCATATGACTTCCCTTTAAACGCTTGGACATGTCTGCTTTTTCAATGACACTCCCAGAAAACGCCCACAAATGCTGCTATAGCAACATTTTCTTCTCTGTCCCTCCCTGCTGCAGGATACAGGGAGCAAGTGAGCAGAAGGAGGTCCTCCACCCAGTGGCATGACAAAAGACTTGGCACCCCCCCAGCCAGAAAAGTTCAGGTGCCCCCCTCACTACAGAGAGTTATCAAGGATTCTAGAGGAAGGCCTCCTCTAGCGTCCTCAATAACTGTCTGTTGTGAGGCGGCGGCCATTTTGTGAGGGACATTTTTATTGGGAGAGGGAGCTCAAAGACCACGGACAAGTAGATCTGCAGGTCCCAGCAGCGGTGCAGCAATAGACCCCGCAGGCCCCCAGCATATCCAAGCCACTTCTGGGTCTTTGAGGTCTATTGCTATGCCAATGCCCCCACCAGGCCTTGCCAAAAACCATGGATACAGAGAACCCCCCTCCTCTCGTCAGACCTGGCTGTATTCTCTTCCATCCCATTGTTGATATGACCCTGAATGGCTGTGAGGCTCCTGTAATTCGGGTTGGTGGACTTGTCACGTGCCCAGTTCCTGTATTTTTGTACAACCCTTTTGTTATTTTTATTCCTTAGCACGGTAGGACTCTTTTTAGGATAACCTGTAGTTTTGATACGTTGTGAACGTCTACCCTCCATTTTTTTTCTTACGGTACCCTGTTCTAAAATACACCAAGACATTTTGTAGACTAAAACCAAAACCGGAATGCTGTTAGTCATGACACTAGGAGCCAATTACATTCTTGTTGCACAGTGATGACATTGGTGACATCAATAGTGAATTGATTGGCTGCAATCTTACAGTATGTGTTTTGGTTTGGCTCCCGGAAAGGCTGCCTTCAGTGTATCTATATGACATATAGCACCAGCCTTAAGGGGCAGATTTATTAAGCTTGGAGAAGAGATAAACTGGAGATAAAGCTGAGAAAAGGTAAAAGGAGATAAAGCGGAGCGCTATCCAAAGTCGTCCTGAAAGCCGCTTATCTGCTGGTATAACCAGCAGTTGAACGGCTTTCCTGGCGATGTTGCGGGAGCGCACAGCAGCACTCACCACTCATCGCCGGGCCATACACACTGGGTGGCTTTGAGCTGAAAGCCGCTCAAACCTGCTGTTTTGAACGACTTTCAGCTCAAAGTCGCCCAGTGTGTATGGGCCTTAAGTCTGATGATTTAAAATGCAATGTCAATGTATTATAATGTATGGAGAATATCTATAGCATGTAATAGACTTATATTGTGATCAAGTCCCTAAATAGGGTTACGGACCCCGCACATATTGCACTTTAAATGAACAAAATATAAAAAAAAAAAAAAAAAAAAAAAAAAAATAAACAGCTTAAATCACTACTTCTTCACATGTCTATCCTGGCCGATCACCAAGGTTACACGATTCTGTGTCGGCCCTATGTATATTAGCACCAGGCACTTAAAGCACTTCTGCACTTTCTGACTATATTCACTTTGTTAACGCAAAAAAAAAAAAAAAAAAAAAACAGTATAGAGCCATTTGGACTATCACTAGTATATATCTCTTTCCCTCCAGTCAGGTATAAGTAGGAATTCCTCTTAACAATAGAGCTTCATATTGTAGATACCTAGTTCCTCCACTCTTCCTCCAAGTTAAGCCCAAAGAACTGTTTGAACGGGAAGATATCCAATGCCCCTTTCCCTGTCCCCAGTTAAAGCCCCTAAAACCATGTCATTCTTCACCTGATCTATGGGGTTGTCCCCAAGTAATGTCCTAGTATCCTAGTAATCGGTGTCCTGATTCTACCTCCTCGTAGTCCTAATGATGTTGTATAATTGACTGCCTTGTCTGATATATGTAATGTAACGTATTATTTTATATTGTTTATGTGTTTGTTAAAAAATGAAAAATAAAGACTCAATTAAAAAAAAAAAAAAAAAATGCAATGTCAATGTATTATAATGTATGGAGAATATCTATAGCATGTAATAGACTTATATTGTGATCAAGTCCAGGGGTGAGATTTAATAGGATGAGATTTTCAGAAAGTGAGAGATTGGTGAGAAATCTCCAGGTTTTTTAAAGCGGCAATCATTTACACTGCTAAACCAGTTTGATTTTGAAGTGTAAATGATTGCCGCTTTAAAAAACCTGGAGATTTCTCACCAAATCTCTCACTTTCTGAAAATCTCATCCTAATAAATCTCACCCCAGGGGTCAGGTCATGCAGCGGGTAGTATCTGGATGATAGGTCGATAGTGTCTAGGTGAACAGTTCATAGGGTTGAACATGAATGGTTGACGTGGAAAATATGTCGACATGACACATGAAAAGGTCGACATGAGTTTTTCAATATAATTTTTTTATTTGTTTGGACTTTTTCATGTTTTCCGATTTGGACTACAAATGGCAATGGTGAAGTGTGTCGAGCAAACCAGGAATGAAGCACCATGCCCAAAGCATGGAGAGACAAGCGGTAGCGGAACGATGCACCATGCCAGAAGCATGGAGAGAAAATCAGTAAAGGAACGATGCAACATGCCCGATGCATGGCAAGCAAAGCGGTAGCAGAGCGATGCACCATGCCCGAAGCATGAAGAGAAAATCGGTAGCGGAGCAATGCACCTTGCCCGAAGCATGAAGAGAAAAGCAGTAGCGGAGCAATGCACCATGCCCGAAGCATGGAGAGAAAAGCGGTGGCGGAACGATGCACCATGCCTGAAGCATGGAGAGAAAAGCGGTGGTGGAACGATGCACCATGCCCGAAGCATGGAGAATAAAGCGGTAGTGGAATGATGCACCATGCCCATAGCATGGAGAGCAAAGTGGTGGCGGAATGATGCACCATGCCCAAAATAAGGTGAGCAAAGTGATAGCGGAACGATGCACCATGCACGGAGAATAAAGTGATAGCGGAACGATGCACCATGCACGGAGAATAAAGTGGTAGCGGAACGATGCACCATGCCCGAAGCACGGAGAACAAAGTGGTAGCGGAACGATGCACCATTCCCGAAATTTGGTGAGCAAGCCATGCGAGGGAACACGATAAACTTATTAAGACAGATTTTGGCATTGACACAAAAACCCATGAATACCTTATGTTGACCTTTTCATGTGTCAAACTTTTCCATGTTGTCCTATTGCTTGTGTCTACTGTTGTTTATATCGACCTATTTTGACTTTTTTCCATGTCAACCTTGTTCCCGTCGACTATATGTGTAATAGATGTATTATGGCCAGTGGTCAGGATATGTAGGAGGGCAGTGTCCTATGTCTGTATAGGGTGTAATAGATGTATTATGGCCAGTGGTCAGGTCATGTTGGGGTGTAGTGTCCTATGTCTGTATAGGGTGTAATAGATGTATTATGGCCAGCAGTCAGGATATGTTGGGGTGTAGTGTCCTATGTCTCTATAGGGTGTAATAGATGTATTATGGCCAGTGGTCAGGTCATGTTGGGGTGTAGTGTCCTATGTCTCTATAGGGTGTAATAGATGTATTATGGCCAGTGGTCAAGACATGTTAGGGTGTAGTGTCCTATGTCTGTATAGGGTGTAATAGATGTATTATGGTCATGTATAGTGGTCAAGACATGTTGGGGGTGTAGTGCCCTATGTCTGTATAGGGTGCAATATATGTATTATGGTCATGTATAGTGGTCAGGACATGTTGGTAATGTAGTGTCCTATGTCTGTATAGGGTGTAATAGATGTATTATGGCCAGTGGTCAGGTCATGTTGGGGTGTAGTGTCCTATGTCTGTATAGGGTGTAATAGATGTATTATGGCCAGTGGTCAGGTCATGTTGGGGTGTAGTGTCCTATGTCTGTATAGGGTGTAATAGATGTATTATGGCCAGTGGTCAGGACATGTTGGGGTGTAGTGTCCTATGTCTCTATAGGGTGTAATAGATGTATTATGGCCAGTGGTCAAGACATGTTAGGGTGTAGTGTCCTATGTCTGTATTGGGTGTAATAGATGTATTATGGTCATGTATAGTGGTCAAGACATGTTGGGGGTGTAGTGCCCTATGTCTGTATAGGGTGCAATATATGTATTATGGTCATGTATAGTGGTCAGGACATGTTGGTAGTGTAGTGTCCTATGTCTGTATAGGGTGTAATAGATGTATTATGGCCAGTGGTCAGGTCATGTTGGGGTGTAGTGTCCTATGTCTGTATAGGGTGTAATAGATGTATTATGGCCAGAGGTCAGGACATGTTGGGGTGTAGTGTCCTATGTCTGTATAGGGTGTAATAGATGTATTATGGCCGGTGGTCAGGACATGTTGGGGTGTAGTGTCCTATGTCTCTATAGGGTGTAATAGATGTATTATGGCCAGTGGTCAGGTCATGTTAGGGTGTAGTGTCCTATGTCTGTATAGGGTGTAATAGATGTATTATGGTCATGTATAGTGGTCCGGACATGTTGGGGGTGTAGTGCCCTATGTCTGTATAGGGTGCAATAGATGTATTATGGTCATGTATAGTGGTCAGGTCATGTTGGGGTGTAGTGTCCTATGTCTGTATAGGGTGTAATAGATGTATTATGGTCATGTATAGTGGTCAGGACATGTTGGGGGTGTAGTGCCCTATGTCTGTATAGGGTGCAATAGATGTATTATGGTCATGGCCAACGGTCAGGTCATGTTGGGGTGTAGTGTATCCTATTACTCTATAGTGTTTAATGGAATTGTATTATGGTCATCTCTAATGGTCAGGACACGTTGTGCAGCTGTTTCATCATATATCTGTAGAGTATAATATAATTGTATTATGATTAGGTACAGTGATTATATATAATGGGGGAGGGGATGGTTAGGGTTAACCTGCAGGAGGGGATAGATAGGGTTAGGCTTCAGTAGGAGCGGACCAGGGGGAATAGGGGTAGCATTAAAATACTTACTGGAATCCTTTGAGGGTTTGACCATCAGGATGCCTCTATCAACATCAGGATTGTGTACCCAGCCCCATATGATAGCACTCAAACCAAACATTAGCTTTGTGACTATGGGGGTTATTCTAGTCCATTCTTTCTGACAAAATCCTTCTTAGATGGACAAAACCATGTGCACTGCGGATGGGGCAGATGTAACTTGTGCAGAGAGAATTAGATTTGGGTGGGGTTTTTCTTCAAAGTGAGATCTATATTGAAGTGTAAAATCATGCAGTCAGTATTTTCCCTGCACAGAAACAAAATAACTCACCCAAATCTAATTCTCTCTGCACATGTTACATCTGCCCCCCTGCAGTGCACATGGTTTTGTCCATCTAAGAAGGATTTTGTCAGAAAGAATGAACTAGAATAAACCCCTATATTACATTAACTAGAAGCTGTCTATCCACATTACGTATTGAACATTTCCATTTAAACTGGTGCATGAGAGAAGATTCTCCCATGTGTCTTCAAACTCCAAAGGTAGGGGGGGGGGTTGGATTTGGAGGTATTTCTGTTTTAGTACAACTTATATAAAAAGTGACAGATTTGCACTATGGCATACCCAGGTAATTAGTACCAACCCCCTAGCTGATTGTCGCATGCATATAAATGTAGCCTATAGGCAGTGCCAGATTAAGCCTTCGGGGGGCCTGGGGTACTTTAGACAGGGGGCCCCCTTGCACTTGTCATTACTGGCCGCAAACTGCATGGGAGAATATTACACTGTCAAAACACAGAGTAAAAGCAGAATAAACTTGGTCAATGGGTAACTGCAGGGGATAAATATATATATATATATATATATATATATATATATATATATATATATATAGCCACAGAGATGAGGACACTCACCGGTCTTTCTTCAAAAAAGATTTTTTATTCCATATCACCACATCCAATAAAGTGCAAAGTGCATGACAGTGGGCCTAGGGCCAACGTTTCGGTCTGCCAATCAGACCTTTGTCAAGGCCCCCACTATCTCCTCCTAAAGTGCACTTCTAAACTCTCCACGTTGGCCCTAGGCCCACTGTCATGCACTTTGCACTTTATTGGATGTGGTGATATGGAATAAAAAATCTTTTTTGAAGAAAGACCGGTGAGTGTCCTCATCTCTGTGGCTGTATTGGAGAACTGGACTTGTCTGGGACCCCTGAGCTGACACCCCGGCAGTTGCCATTATATGGAGGAGAGTGTGGTCCTTACCCTTGGATATATATATATATATATATATATATACACACACATACACATACATTTTCACACGAAAAGCCTGTGTTTGTCCCTCTGCACCTTACTCTGTAGGAGACCTCACAGTCCTAGTGCTGCCTCTGATTAAAAACCCTCCCATGACTAAGCTGCTGCTGTTCTCCATGGGCCTGAGAAGCATGTAATGAGCTCCACCAATCAGAGCTCAGCACAAACCTCTCAGCCTCTGCCCTCTGGTGCAAAGTGTCATGGGACTTAGTCAACTCCCAGTAATGCACAGCACTCTTGTGCACTCAGTGTGCCTTGGCTCCCAATGCTCAGCACCATTAATCATTGTCACATGGCAGATAGGTGAAGCTGCAGCACTACCCCACTGCCATGCAAAAACCTTTAGCTAAAAAAATTTTTTTTTTTATTGTTTTGGAAAAATACATGCCAACCACTGGGGGCCCCTAGCTAGAGGGGGGCCCAGGGGCACTGACCCCTTGTGCCTCCATTATAATCCGGCCCTGCCTATAGGTTACCATGGGTCATGGGACAACACCATCTAAAGATGGCATTAGCTAACAGGGTTGAGAGCCAAAAGAACCTGGTAAATGGGGCATTTTAGCAATCCCCATAGAAATATATATGGAATGTTTTCTTTAGCTGAAAAGAGAGGGGCTGCAGAAGGTTTCGGATACATTTGCTGTGATATCCCCTTATTAATTGGCACAATGTTTAACCCTTTACAGCCCATTTTTCAAACAGTCTGGTTTAAAAGTTTCAATTATTCAAAAATGGTCTACATTAAATGTTGAATGATGTTAATGATCTTATTTTAAAGTGGCTCACCATTGGATCTGCTACTAGCGCTAGGGCTGTTGAGCCTGACTAGACATTGGACCTGAAAAGGTTAAGAATTCTGCAGTCCTCTTAAAAACAGCTATTTTTGGAGGATTGAATACATTTTGGTCTCAGTAAATAATAACTAACTCTTTTTGCTGTACCCCCCCCCCCCCCCCCCCCAGTATACTTCCACGGCCTGATTCAGAGGTGGACGCAGTAGCGTGCACTATTGCACTTTTCTCCAGATTTGTGGCTTCGGTAATATGCAAATGCTCATTTTAACCCTTGTGTACTTGCAAGCACTGGAATGTATCCACACCCATTTTTAATGCCCGTAGATGGTATAATTCTGCTAGCGGGCCTGCCATCAGTGCATTATCAATCTTGCCATCGACATTTTCAACAGCGTATGGAAGATACAGTGTCCCCCCCCTCGGAGCTCCGGCTAAACATGGCCTCTGTGGCTGCATCACTGTATCTGAGAACACAGCCACATGCATTGAAATGCCCATGACACCCCCATAACAGGTCCATGGCACTGCCTTTTTGTTTGTTTTAACTTCAGGCCACCACCTAGGCATCACCCGGGAATGTTAAAGGTTTTGCCTTGTCGTTCCTGATGTGCAAGACCCCAGTGCAAACGCCTTTGGAGAGTTTCACACTCGCCGGGGCATTCGTTCAATGGTGGAAAGGAAGGGGGCAGGCAGGGGTTGGCGACTGTGGTCCGCCCAGCATTTTATGGGCGCGCCCACAAAAATGGTGGGCGAGCCAATTGAAATGCTGGGTGGACACCTGAGAACGCAGGCGTCTCCATGCCTGGCTGACGTACTGTAACACCGTTACAGTACATCAGCCGACATCTACAAAGTAAGTATAGATTTACTTTTCAGACCGAAGGCTGGAGAAATCGTTCAATGGTGAGCGAGCATCCAATGGTTTTTCCTCCGTGCGGCCACATGCGAGCGGATGCATGAGCAAACACATAAGCTCGCATGCTAGTGCGGGGATTTGCTCGGCAGAGGGGCTGTACGTTGGGCGGGACAGCGGGTGGCGTTTACCTGTTCGCTATTCAGGGAATATACAATGTCTAGCGAGCAGGTCTGAATTGGCCCATTACTGAGCGGACTCTCCATTCCTTCCTTTTATCAGTTTCTCGCTTTCCTGAGCCCCTTAGAAACATTTATTCCATAATAATAAATAAAATGTGACTTTAGTGATAAGTGACAGAACGCTTGATCCGACGGTGGAACACACAGACGTTTTGTTCTGGAAAGCTGGCAGAGAAAGGTCCCTTGTGTCACTTAGGGCAGCTCAGTTACAGGCTGTGGATAGATCGATAGAGGATTTCATGGCCTGATATCTGCCACCACTCCCCCCCCCCCCCTTCCCCCTTCCCCTAGTATTGCCCAGCTTGGCACAGGACATACTGAGGTTCCTCAACTTAACCCCTCATTGTCCGCTAGATTCACCAGCAGGTGAAATTACCTCTTTTATTTATCTGGAACAAAAGTTGTCAGTTCCTGAACTTATAGCAAATACAAAAATCACATTTCAGAATGAAATGATAACATATTGTCCCTAATATGCACAGCAATAGAAGAGCATAGAAGTGGGTGCAGAGTTAATTATTTTTACCAAAAAAATATATTTAGATACGCCAATGTTACCCCCTTGATTTAAGAGGAAGGAAATCATATAATTGTAATACACACTGTACCCCCAGAAATTGGTGATATATCCTGTTATTTGGCACACACAGCCATACATGGTAATCATCATCATCATCAATGGCTGCCAGGCTGTGCGTGGTATAGCCATTAATAATGTGACATTCAGGCAACTATTAGTGTCGGTATTTCAGGATGATACAGTGAGAGTCTGTACAATGTTTCCCCCTAGACTAGAGATGGGTGTACCCTGACAGGAGCCCATAACCAGGCAATGAAACAGCGCTGCAGCGGCAGTACAGACTGCGCAATGCCGAGATGGCACAGAAACTAGTCAACTCTACTGACGAAGCGGGCGGATTTGGAGGCAGGGCCCAGGGCATTACACAGGGAAGCGTATTATACACAAGGGCCTGACTCACTGCACTGCACTTTGGCCTTGTACACTACAGTACTGTATCACACACAGCTGGGCATGCACATAGAATATATATTTAGATTCTATATGGAATGAAATGAAATTCCTGGGGGGTAATAGATAGACAAGTTGCTGAGACACAGTAGGGCATGCCTAAAGATTCATATGTATGCCCGGCTGTGTCTCTGCAGCGCGACCGTCCATTACCCCCAGGAATTTCATTTTTACCCCGTTTGGCCCTTGACCACTGTTTTAAATTGTACCCATATTGTTAAATACAACAATTTATTTTTAGGAATAGGTCATAATAAGTTTTTAACAGCAACAACAAAAATCGTGTTTGAAATGACGAATTTAAATTAAAACATTGCTGACCTGACTTTGTCATTTACAAAAAAATTGCACAAGGCCCGATTCGGAGTGGATCGCTGTTGCGTGAATTCACATGCCCTTCGATTATTGAATGACTGCACAGGATCGCAATATGCATGGGCAAGGCCAAACAGTGACAAAAATCAGCAATTTTTTTAATCGCAAACCCCTCGCCACTTGACTGTAAGGATGCCGGCGTTTGGGGTTGGTAACCCGCAGCTTATTGGGAGTGTCTGAAAAAAACACAGGCATGCCCAGGCATTTAAGGGAGGGTGTCTGACGTCAGTGCTGGCCGCGATCAGCCCGTATCTGTCGCAGAGTTACGCATTCTGCACAGACTGGGAAAATCGTTTCATGCTGATAGAGTTGCGAATGGATTGCAGCTGGCCGGTGATCGGCGATCCATTAGCAGCTTACATGAGGCAGAATTGCACTCTGTCTGGGCGGCGGCTATCAAGATCGCAGAGTAGCGGTCAGGTCTGAATCAGGCCCATAATTCTGAAGTATGCAAGTCATTGAGATGTGGTTGGATTTGCTATCAATGCTGCTTCCTTGGTATGGTAATGCAGCAGGAGTTGTCTATTATCAGCAGACGCCTCCTGCTCAGTGAATATGAAAATATACTCAAAGGGCCTGATTCAGCAAGGCTTGCAAAGCAGCAGCCATTCGCGGCTTATCGAGTCCTGAAATGCAGCCCGCCACCCGGCCGAATGTCTGCCTTGGTAACATACGAGGGGATGTATGCAAACCCATCCCTTCGCATGCAGCCGAAAGAGGAGAGAAATCAATCAATCAAATCAATCGATGGTTGCAGACCATCAAATTATTTCTCTCCCCTATGGAAATAAAAGTCAGTGTTAACTTCCTTCTGTGTCTGCTGGGGTGCCGGACAGCTCCCCGACAGTCGGGATTCCGACAGTCATTCCTCCGACGTCGGAATCCCGACTTCTCCCTCGTGGGGGTCCACGACCCCCATAGAGGGAGAATAAAATAGTGACGAGCGCAGCGAGCCCGCAAGGGGCTTCATTGCGCTCACCACGCTGTGCAGTTGGGATTCCGACGTCTGACTGTAGGGGAAATATACCACACCCGTTAGCTGAAGAGGGGTCGGGCACTGACATCAGGCGAGGTCAGCCACGTGCCCTTGACAGGCATCGGCCCGCCCGCGTTCCCTGGGGAACACCCAGCTTTTTCCCCTGATTCAGCCCCCTTTTCCGCCCCCTCTGGAGCGAACAGCTCAGTGAGTATGAAACACCTGCCAAAGCCGTTCAGTCCCAGGGTCTGCACATGCGCCAAACTCTGCCCTGTCCGATCAGTGCTGAATTGCCCCCAAAGTGCGAGAGGTAGACTCCAGTGTGCATAAGATATGGCTATTCAGAATACCGCTGCAATTTTCATAAACTTCTGTGTGAGTTTATGGAATATTCATACATAAAAATGGACAGCAAAAAATTGTTTGGAGTGAATGCTGCCATAAACGCCATGATGACCCCATTACTGTCTGAGGCGGTGGCTGACATCACACCACAACTACAGCAGCTCACTGCCAGGGTCTCTGACAATGAAAACAGGATAGGAGCAGTGTGCCACAACATGCATTTAGCTCAATGTGACATCATAAAGGATGATTTACAACTATGGAACAAACTTGATGACACGGAGAATCGCTTGTTTCGTAATAACGTGGGTTATTGGTCTCCCTGAATCTCTTAAAGCGCTATCTGCCTTTGTTACTGAAACACTGCTGATTGACACATGGAGGGCCCTTCATCCAACCCAATGAGAGTATACAAGTTTATCAGAAGCTTACAGCACCTTTTCCAGAATTGATTATATGTGTGTCTCCACGTGTCTCTTTCCCCATGTCACAAACACTGAGATTCATCCCATCCGTCTCTGCTAGTTTCCAAACTCTACTTACAGAACTTGGAGGTTCCCTTGTCTCCCACCCCTTGTCGTCAATACCCGCAATCATGGAAATAATCAAATCCTTTGGACCTATATCTGGGTACAAAATCAGTGTCACTAAATCAGAACTTCTCCCTATCTCATCCTTCTCTAACCTAGTTCTCACCCACCCAATCATGTCCCAATTTCAAATTCAACAATAAAAAATTAAATACCTCGGTATATCCATAACTAGAGACCCCCACCACATTTATAAGGCTAATTTCTCTCTACTGCTCACTAAAATTACTTCCCAATTAGACTGCTGGTCTAAACCTCCATCATCCCTCCTAGGCAGGGCTTCAGTTCTAAAGAGCATCATTTTCCACAAAAATTTTTATTGTCTTCAATTGCTTCCCTGTATCCTCCCCAACTCTGACTTTCTCCTTAATAAAATCATGTTAAGATTCCTGTGGGGAGGTATGCCTATATCTAAATTGATCCAGGCTCCAAGATCTTGAGATTTGGCGTAAATGCATGGTATACATAAACAAATTTCGTTTTTCTGCCTTCCCTCTGGATCCTCTGGTGTGCCTTTGTATTAATGTTAAAAACTGGTTCCTCACCTGCCCTCGCTGTGCTGCTATCCCCCTCCTTACTATTATCCTAACAATGGCTAAAAAACTTCTCCTGATCCACTGGACTGCCAGAACTGCCCCGGCATTGTGTGAATTGTAGGATAGACTTTTCTAGTTACTTCTTTTTGACAAAAGATCCCTAATGTTAACCCCCACTATATCTTTGGATAAATATATCGAATTGGGTCTGTTTACAGATTCATTACCTCTGATCCAAAAGAATCAGATCTTAAAAACCCTCAATCCTTATACAAAATATGAATATTCAGTATCTCCCTAAGTTGGATTTTCTGTATCGCTGTTACGGGACTTTTACGGGACATTATGGACAACATTATCCTTCATAGCTCCTACAAGAATTTTGACTCACCTTTGAGCCATATTCCTGGGGCCTCGATCTCCTTCATGGCCAAGGATCGCTTACATTCCTCTAGGTCAGTGGTAGCCAACTCCAGTCCTCGAGAGCTACCACCAGTTCACGTTTTCTAGATCACCTAGCTGGGGCACAGGTGCACTCATTACTGACTGACCAGTGGCGAAGCTTGGTTTGGGGTGCCCCCCCCGCCGTTAATGGGGGGGGGCACCTCCCCCCCGTGCCCCCCCCCCGGCCGCCTGTGCCCCCCCCCCCCCATCGATACAGGCTTACCTGTCGGCGCGTCCCGGATCCCCTCCTGGCTTCAATTAATTCTATGCAGACGGACCAGTTTCAGAGAACTGTCTGCTTTATGGGGCGGCCATTTTATCGTAGTCCGTCTCCATAGAATTGATTGAAGCCCGGAGGGGAGCCGGGACGCGCAGACAGGTAAGCCTGCGGGGGATGGGGGGCGCCCCCACATGCACAGCGCCCCCCGACCGCGGGGGCTGCAGTGCTATAGTTACGTCCCTGCGACTGACACATTATAAATGATCCACAGGTGGAGCTAATTACTTCACTTATGATTCTGTGAGAGGAGACCTGGAAAACGTTAACTGTTGGTAGCTCTCGACTACTGGAGTTGGCTACTCCTGCTCTAGGTGCTATGTGTTCCTATGTATCCTCAATTCTTGTATAGTACTGATATATCTGAGGTTACCCACCCACCCCCTTCCCTTTCCCCTCGTGCCCATACCCAGTCTTGTCTTCACTGTAGGTTAATTGGCGGTTGACGGCTAATTCACAATCAGACAATTTACAATCATTCATAGTTCTGAATTCGGCTAAGTAACCACCCCATCCGCACCCCGAAACAGCATTAGTATGACAGTCTGATGCCACCAGGGCCGCCGAGAGGCAGGGGGGGCGGGTACATTTTACCTGGGCCCGGGCCTGCCAGGGGGGCCCGGGTCCCGACACAAAAAAAAAAAAAAACACGTTTTTTTTTATAAAAAGGGGGCGTGGCCACGGGTCCGCGATTAGGCCACGCCCCCGATTTTGCCTAAGCCCGGTCAGCGATGGCTGTCCTGCTCCTGCTCCAAGTTCCTGGTTCAAAAGGTAATGCCGCCCACAATGCATGGCTTTGAACAGGGGGAACAGACAAAAAGCGTGTGTGTGTGTGTAACAGGCTGTGTATGTATGTATATATATGTGTGTGTGTGTAACAGGGTATGTGTGTGTGTAACAGGCTTTGTATATGTGTGTGTGTGTGTGTGTGTGTAACAGGCTGTGTATGTATGTATATATATGTGTGTGTGTGTGTGTGACAGGCTATGTGTGTGTGTGTGTGTGTGTGTGTGTGTAACAGGCTATGTATGTGTGTGTGTGTGTGTGTGTGTGTAACAGGCTTTGTATGTATGTATATATGTATGTATGTATGTATGTATGTGTGTGTGTGTGTAAAAGGCTATGTGTGTGTGTGTGTGTAACAGGCTTTGTATGTATGTATATGTGTGTGTGTAACAGGCTGTGTATGTATATATGTGTGTGTGTAACAGGCTATGTGTGTGTGTGTGTGTGTGTGTGTGTGTGTAACAGGCTATGTATGTATGTATGTCTATATGTGTGTGTGTGTAACAGGCTGTGTGTGTGTGTGTGTGTGTGTGTGTGTGAAACAGGCTATGTATGTATGTATGTATGTATGTCTATATGTGTGTGTGTGTGTGTGTGTAACAGGCTATGTGTGTGTGTGTGTGTGTGTGTAACAGGCTTTGTATATATATGTGTGTGTGTGTGTGTGTGTGTAACAGGCTATGTGTGTGTGTGTGTTACAGGCTATGTTCTGTATGTGTGAAGGAACAGGCTGTGTATGTATATGTGTGTGTAACAGGCTGTGTGTGTGTGTGTGTAACAGGCTATGTGTGTGTGTGTAACAGGCTATGTGTGTATATGTGTTGGTGTAACAGGCTGTGTATGTATATGTGTGTGTAACAGGCTTTGTATATGTGTGTGTGTGTGTGTGTGTAACAGGCTATGTGTGTGTGTGTGTGTGTGTAACAGGCTTTGTATGTATGTATATATGTGTGTAACAGGCTATGTATGTATATGTGTGTGTAACAGGATATGTATGTATATGTGTGTGTGTGTGTGTGTGTGTGACAGGCTATGTATGTATATGTGTGTGTAACAGGCTATGTATGTATATGTGTGTGTGTGTGTAACAGGCTATGTATGTATATGTGTGTGTGTGTGTGTGTAACAGGCTATGTACTGTATGTGTGAAGGAACAGGCTATGTGTGTGTGTGTAACAGGCTATGTATGTATATATGTGTGTGTGTGTGTGTGTGTGTGACAGGCTATGTACTGTATGTGTGAAGGAACAGGCTATGTGTGTGTGTAACAGGCTATGGCCCTCATTCAGGTTGGTTCGCTCCCCCGCACGTTCACACAGGGGAGCGATGTTGTGCATGTGCAGCCACTTTGTGTGAGCGGGCGCGGCAAACCGATTATTTGCCGCCCCGATCGCATGCAGCAGTGTGGACGGAAGCGTGGGGTGGTGGATATGGGTTGCGCCGATGGGAACTCCCATGACGTGGGTGCCGGGGGAGGGCAGCTGATGTCACCGGATGTCAGCTGCCCACCCTCTTCTGGTACAGGAGCGCCACAGATCTAAGACAGCAGAGACTGACTTAGATCTGCGAGCGCTTGAGAAATCATTTGATGGTCGGCGACCGCACTGCCCTGCACACAAGCTGCAAATCGATGATGTAAAACATCCGTTCGCATGCGTGAAATCTGAGGTATTTAGATGACCCGCAAAGCTGCAAATTTTGCAGCTTTGTGGTCAATCAGAATGACCTCCAATGTGTGTGAAGGGAACAGGCTACATGGGGCCCATTTATGACGGATCATATATGGAATGCGATCTGGGTGGGACCATGCTGCCCAGGATCACATGAGATTAAAGAGGTTTAATGGACACAATCCCCCCTCTCCCTCCAGGTGCACATACCGCTGGCCATCACAATGCATCTGCTCTTGGCGCCGGATCTGTAGCTTTTGGGGACACAGCAGATACCGGCAGCTCAGCTCGGCGATACTGCAAGTAGTGGCATCTGCTGCTTCTTGCCAGCAGGTTGAAAGAACTGTTGCCGCTTTCCCTGCTGCGTGTGTGAGCTTGGGATCCTTATACTCCAGAGGCGGCGCTTCAAATGGGGATGATCGTGCCAGCCACAGATCTTGGAGAGAGGAGCCGTGGGCTGGCCACCCCTGCTGTATGGCATAGGGGTCTGGGCAGCGCAGGGGGGCAGAGGGTCCCTGTGACGGATGGGCAGACAGCAGTGGGGTCCTTGCGGAGGATGGGAGCTATTACCTAGTTCCCATCCTCCGCAGGGACCCTGCCGCTATCTGCCCATCCGTGGCCACGCCCCCCTATTCCCATGGGCGCAACCCATATCCACCACCCCACGCTTCTGTCCACACTGCTGCATACGAACGGGGCGGCAAGTAATCGATTTGAATTTTGTGTAGCATAATGTGTAAGGGGCAAGTAAAAGGGGTCTACTATTGTGTTGCATAAAGGGTATATGGTGTGGTACACACCCCTATATCCTTTAATGGCCACACCTCTTTTCTGTTGCTCGCCACTCCAGGGGGGCCCCGTGATGCTGTTGTACCGGGGCCCAGGATTTCTCTTGGCAGCCCTGGATGCCACCCCTGCTTTGTGTCAAAGGACCCATTTGCGCACACAAAGCATCGGGACATTTCATCAAACATCATCAGGGTGCATATCCAGCGGAATCTGACTGAGCTCTTTTTCTTTCAATTTGCTTTATTTATGTTAATTGAAAAAGTACAGAGAACATATTGTTCAATGTTCAGTATGAAGTGTGTACATTTTCAGTTCATAGTCAATTATAATTACAATGAAGTGTATATATATATATATATATATATATATCTGTATATATATAGATATAGAAATATAGATATGTATTTCTGTAATACCTAATGTCAGTGGTCAATATCTTTATTTCCCTATGCTCTACTCATTCATCTTCTGTCATTTCTCAGCGGGGTGTCCTCTGTGCTAGCTCTTGGTGCTAGTATAATCTGCCGCAAGATGCCGGGTTTGTCACCGAGACAGAGAAGCATCTGCGAAGCTCGTCCAGATGCCATGATAGCTATTGGTACTGGTGCCCGAATGGGTACTGAAGAATGCCGTTATCAGTTCCAGCACAGTCGGTGGAATTGCAGCTCTCTGGGGGAACCAAGTCTCTTTGGACCGGAGCTAAAAGTAGGTACGTGTGAGGAACCTGCAGTTGGCTTTAATATCCTAAAGATTCCAGTTGGATTAAAGAACTTTATATGTAATTCCACTGCAGCTCTAAGTGAACTCTGTAATTGAATCTCTGGGGGGTGTACATACTGTATAACAATATACATTTATTTTAAAGGGGCAATCATTTACAATCATGGTTTTTGCCTTGTAAAGGATTGCTCCCTTAAATAAAAAAGTCCACGTTTAGCCAGCATCCTGCACTGCAGCCGAACTTGGACTTCATTCCATCTGGCCCAACAGGTATATGTAAAAAAAAAGTGACTTGTTATAGTAATTCCCATCTCCAGTATAAACACTGTACAGTATATATATGTATATATATATATATATATATATATATATATATATATATATATATATTTGTTGTATAAAACAAATGCTATCAGTTAGTTCATGTTGGATGCCAGACCATCTTGTGATGAAAGAACAGTAAGTTTGCACATCTTCCTGATCAGTAAGCAACCATAAGTACAGCGCCTCCAAATTCCTCTTGCGTGTTACTTACAATAGATGTTAAATATAATATCTCCATCACCTAAGATAATTTTAATGAAACATACAAACATAACATTTGATAATGCAAATAAGAGCCACTTGGGCCATCTAGTCTGGAGGAAACACATGTATACGCACACACTTATACACTATTTTTGGAAGCCAGTTAACTATACCAGTATATTTTTGGATTATTGGAGGAAACCGGAGTACCCGGAGGAAACCCGCGCACGCACGGGAAGAATACACAAACTCCGCACAGTTAGAGTCATGGTGGGAATAGAACCCATGACCTCAGTGCTGTGAGTCAGGAATGCTAACCATTACACCATCCTTAATGGTTGCATTACAAATAGATTTGCGGTTGACAGTCTACTTCTATACCTTTAGCTCAGTCCCATGTATGGATATTACAGCTACTACATTGGCAGAAGGTAACTGGAATGGCTGGGCACAGTTATCTAGCAGCATATCAGTTCTTTCCATTGTTGTGTGCAGACCTTTGTATTTAGGCTTTGTTTTTGGTTTGGGATAAACCACCTCAAGTGTTTTGATCTTTAAAATATGATAAAAACAATATGTTTCCAATTGTGCAGTGGATATTTAGAGTAGAATCCGACTGGTAATAAACTCAAATCTCTGTTCTTGAGGAATGTCAGGTCACAGAACTGTATCTACACAGCACTGCTCACCAAAGTAGTCAGCATGTTCCCTTCCTTCATGAGCTTATTATGGAGCTCAACAAAAGCCACTGGAGAACCATGTTATTCTACAACTACAATAGTGGTCTGTGACAGCAGAAAAGTTTTGACCGACTGTGACCTGCTTTTGAGGTGGACGCATCGACCCAAATGACTGTGTTTGAGTGACTTGCATTATTTCAAAGTATGAGACTGTCCCTGGAAGACAAGGAGCATTGTGGTCTGCCTTTGTTCGCCATTACAGGGGACAACCTTCCTGCCATGAGGACCATAGTTTACTTGGATGCCAGGGTGACCATGGCACAGTTAGAGAAGGAGATAGGCATCTCTTTGATATCCATCCACTTGATACTCAATGAAAAGCTTAGCCTGATCAAAGTTTCTGCTGGTGCTCCATCAGCTGACCCAAGAGCAGAAGGAGGCTTGGATGACCAGGTTTGATGGTTCCCGGACATACAGTATCGACCCTGGGACCAAACAACAGTCGGCCCAGTGGAAACTAGTTTCTAGGTGGACCACCTCCACACTGCAGTGGAGACCTCCATCCAGCAAGTAGAAGACATACCTGCTTCAGACTGGTCCAGCTGCTTCACCAAGTGGCAACTTTGCATCGACTCCTCTTTGGTGTTTAATTAATTTGTAAATATAATACTTTTTGTGCATACAGAAACTTATTGCACACTCCTCGTATACTCTTCTCAGTTATATGGCACATGAAATCACTTGGAGGGACCTAAATGCAATCCAAAGCATGTAAAATCAGTTTTTGGGATCCGAGATCCAAACTTTGCAGGAATACCTGAGCGAGAAATGCATACAGCTACTTCTGGAGTGAAATGAAGGATCATGCGATGTACTGTGCTATCCCTACCACTTACTATCGTGCTGGGCAATGTGGAGACGGTCAGTGTGTGCTTGGATCTTCTGCTGCTGCTGGCTTCCTGCGGCTGCTGTAGTTCTTGTGAGTGGCGCGGCCTGCTGCGCAGAGCCGGCCCTAGGCATACTAGGCAATTGCCTAGGGCATTGGCCTAGGGGTGGCAGCCTCTCAGCCACAGCCAAATGTCAGCGCCGCTGGCTCTGAGCTGACCGCCAGGCACTGCGCCTGCCTGCTCACGCACTCACCCGCCCACTGTATTGCACTCCGCTGCAGCGTGCGCTCGTTGCTCAGTGCTGCGGCACTGTACACTAGAAATAAGTGCGGCTGCCCATAAGAAAAATGTCCACTTGTGAAAAGGAACAAAAATCTTGTTTAGGGCATCAAATTGGATAAGGCCGGCTCTGTCTTCTCTATCTCCGGGAGGGCACTCGGCTTTGATTGAGACTGGCTTCTTGTGGTCTCAAAATTGTGGGTTCAACGTGTTTCAGCACAATAGTAAGTGGTGGGGATAGCGCAGAACATTGCATGGTCATCCATTTCACTCCAGAAAGAGTTGCATAACAAGTTAACCCCTTCCTCCCCCTTTTTTTCCACAGGTGTCACAGCTGTTGGGCGAGATGTAATAGAGTGCGATTTTTTAGACTTTAGCGAATACTTCACAAAAAAAGTCAGAGTTTGCACGTTTTCCAAAAATCGCACATTTAATAGCATGCGAATTGCGGTAAAAATCGCACTTTTTGCTGGGAAAATCATACATTTTTAACTGTTGAATATTTCTCTCACATCCAGATCTTTTCCCATTTTTTGATAAACTTTACCAAAAATCAAAAAAAAAAAAAAAAAAAATAGACCAGGTTGTGACTGGCAAATTTGACAGAACAATGCACAGATCATTGCGATCTGTGCATGTTTCTGACTTAAAACATGTGTAAAATTGACAATTATTTTTTTTAAATGGCATGGGGTCCCCCCTCCTGACCTCAACTAGCCCCGAGCTCATTGAGCCAAAAGCGTAGGGGTCCCCCATATTTCTGAAATCAGCCCGGACTCTTGGACCAGTCCTGGTTCCAAAAATATGCAGTATAGGGGTCTGACATTCACTTTTCAGATGGTGGCCAAAGTGCACCTTCATATTGGGTATTTCTCATCTTTTCATTGATTTGGGTGGGAACCTCCAGGGGTATCTTTCTTTATTGTGGACGCTCTATTCTTAATATTCCATCTTGATATTTTTTACCCACACACTCACTGTTTTGCTAAAATGGCTGACTTTCACCTTATGTGACAGGAAACAACAATCTTTTAACCATTTGAGTGCTAACATCTGTAAGAGATGCACAAAATATTCACTAAAAATGCCAGCATCGTTCACATTTGTTATATAAAGTCAAATTAAAAATTTCAGTATACATTTTTCATTTCCTATCCAAGATCATTATGGTCAATACAAATGTTTGCTTGGCAATTTTCACACCTATCTTGACAAATACACTACAAGGGTGGTTTCCTGCTCTACCCAAGGGGGGCATGTAACTACGCCAGTGGGCATATAGGAATGTTGTTATCCAGTCAGCCAAGAGTCCTGAGAAGAGTTGTAGCCCTTCTCTCTTGCACTATCCAGTCAGACATGTTGCAAATAGGGGGTTATTCACTATGGCTCGGAATGGACTGAATTCATCCCCGTTCCGGTGGTGGGGGGTCTGCGTATGCGCTTATTTGCGGCTGGAGGGGAACGTCCAGCATTTTATGGGCATCCCCCTGGGTACCCAGGCAGCTGATGTCACATGATGTTAGCGCCCGCCCCCTCTTTTCGACGTACTGCGATGGAAATAAAGATAATCGGCGACCATCAAATGATATCTCTCCCCTTTGGGCGCATGTGAGGGGATGTGTTCGCATACATACCCTCGTATGTTACCTAGGGGATTTTTCAGAAGGGGGCGGGCAATTGGCTGGGTGGCGTTAAGCTGCTCATTAAGCAGCAAACAACCGCTACTTAGTGGTACTGAATTAGGCCCTTAGTCTATAGTGTCAGCCATTTTGCATGCAGTCCATCGTCAGCCACAATAACACAGCTTAGTAGAGACAATGAATTTAGAAGGACTGTAGAGCAGGAATGGAGAACCTTCAGCCCTCCAGGTGTTTTTGAACTACACATCCCAGCATGCCCTGCTACAGTTTTGCTATTTGACCATACTAAAAACTGTTGCAGAGCATGCTGGGGTGTGTAGTTCAACAACAGCTGGAGAGCCGAAGGTTCCCCATCCCTTTTGTAGAAAGAGCTTCTGGCCCACCCTCATGGGTATAAGAAGTGTTGACTGTACTGTGATTTGCCTCTCACACTCAATAGGAATTAAAGAGCAATTAAATCTTCACAGTCAGGTTCATATGATATCATAAAATCATTTCTATCAGTAATAAAGTACTTTACATCTAATTCCCCTTAAGCCTCTTCAGCTCTCGATGAACCAGATAACAGAATTGCTGGAAGCGTCTCTAACAATACTGATGTATACGGTTCTTCCCTGCTATCATCAGTCACATTTGTAGTGTAAATATTCACAGAATCTTAAACAGATCGGTGAAAGCGTTCAATAAAAAAATGCTGTTTCGCTCTCGGCCCTTACCCAGATGTGCCAACAAGACGTGTTTCCACATTCCTTCTGCTCATGGCAGTAAATCTGCGCTGGCTGCAGCAGTACAATGTTTGCATTATATGTCTGTTTTTCTTCCAGGTGTCACGTTGTCTTTTATATCATAATTTGGGGGTAATTCAGACCACTTTGCTAGGCTGCGTATATTCGCTGCCTAGCGAGCAGGTAAATTCTGCCCCGCCGATTTCAGACCCCCCCCCCCCCCCGCCGGCTGAATTCCCCCCCCCCCTCGCTTCCATGTGCGCGGATGTGTACGCTTACACATCCGCTTGCATGTGTCCGAACAGCGGAAAAATCATTTGATGGTGGCTCACCATCGAATGATTTTTCCTCTGTTGGTTGGGAAACATATGCCAGGACTTACTTTTCAGAATTGGGGGTGGACGCTGACGTCATGTGACATCATCCGCCTACCCAGAGCAGTCAGGGGCAAGCCTGTGTTCTGACGGGCCCACCCAGCGTTTCCATGGGCACGTCCACCATGTTTGTGGGCACGCCCATTAATTTCTGGACGGTCCATCGAAACGCCTCCTGCCTGTCACTCAGACAGTGAGCGCCCCTGGACGCTGCAGGGGATTTCCTGTGCGCATAATCCTGCATGTGCAGACCCCCACCATCGGGGATGGGGCCAAATCCTGACATGTGCAAACAGGTCTGAATGGGCCTCTTTATTCTTACTACTATGTTTTTTTTTCTGTGATTGCTTTCTCATATATAACATTGCTTATGTTGTGTATGCAGACTCTGGGTTATTCAGACCTGATCGCTGCACTGCTAATTATCAGCATCCTGCGATCAGATAATCACCGGGTGAATATCCCGAAGTACAAGCCTGCAAAAAATATTACAGCCATGCAATTAGCTGCAAATTAATTTGCAACTGCAAATACAGGGCAGCACGGACGGTGTAATGGCAGTACGGATGGTGTAATGGTTAGCATTACTGCCTCACAGTGCTGAGGTCATGGGTTCTATTCCCACCATGGCCCAAACTGTGCGGAGTTTGTATATTCTTCCCGTGCTTGCGTGTGTTTACGCCGGGTACTCAGGTTTCCTCCAACAGTCCAAAAATATACTCCCAACAAATTAACGGTACTTGTTTCCTAGAACGGCGCCCACAATATTGATCTTAGGCATCGCAAGGTAAAAAAATCATGTTGGCCGCATCGCATGCGGCCAAAAAATCGCATGCGATGCGACCGACGCGATTACCGCGATTTTACATAGGGAACAATGTTAAATGGCCCAATTTCACATAGGGAACAATGTTAAATGGCCCACAGACCCCAAATAGCCACCCTGAAGTGTGAAATGGCCCCCCCAATTGTTAACGCCACCCCACGATCAACGTCAACCTGAAGCGTGGCGAGCGCAGCGAGCCCGCGAGGGGCGGCGGTACGCGTCTTCTGACCTTTTCATACCCCCACTATCCACGTCGGCGTGGAGTTGAGAATAGAAAGTGTGGCGAGCACAGCGAGCCACCGAGCCCGAAGCGTGGCGAGCCCCGCGAGGGGACGCGGATACCTTCACAGCTATACGCGTCCCCTCGCGGGCTTCACAGGTATCCGCGTGCGCTCGCCACGCTTCGGGCTCGGTGGCTCGCCACACTTTCTATTCTCAACTCCACGCCGACGTGGATAGTGGGGGTATGAAACGGTCGGAGGACGTGTACCGCCGCCGCTCGCCACGCTTCGGGTTGACGTTGATCGTGGGGTGGCGTTAACAATTGGGGGGGGGGCATTTCACACGTCAGGGTGGCTATTTGGGGTCTGTGGGCCATTTAACATTGTTCCCTATGTGAAATCGGGTCAATTGGGCCATTTAACATTGTTCCCTATGTAAAATCGGGTCAATTGGGCCATTTAACATTGTTCCCTATGTAAAATCGGTAATCGCGTCGGTCGCATTGCATGCGATTTACATTTTACCATGCATTTCTATGTAAAATCGCGGACATCGCATTGATCGCATTATAATGGCATGCGATGTACATGCGATGCCCACGATGGGCGCCGTTCTAGGAAACAAGTACCAAATTAACTCTACAATGTCTGCGTGTGCATGTGGTAGGGAATATAGATTGTAAGCTCCACAAGGGCAGGGACTGATGTGATTGTGCCTGCGCACGCCTGCATTTTTTAAAAAAGGTCCGGTTACCCTAAATGGCGGCTTCCTGTCAATCAACTTGTTCACGCCTTAAAAAAGGCGTTGGACTTTATTGCAGGATGGCCTCATGCTTGCACACTGTGAGCCTTAAGCATGCGCAGTCAGTCGATAATCGCACGGCCTGCGACTTTGCAGCCATGAGATCAGGTCTGAATTACCCCCTATGCCATTCATTCTCTAGCTTTGGGGAGTTCAAAGGAAAGGACATAGTTAAAGATATTGGGCCCGATTCAGAGTTGATCGCTGTTGTGCGAATTCACAAGCCAGACAATTATGGTATGACTGCGCATGGGTCGCATGACACCAAAGAGCGACAAAAAAGACTGAAGAATTCATTTGCAACCCGGCCGCTATTTGACAGACAGGAAGCTGCCGTTTCTGGGCAGCAACCAACTATTTTCTGGGAGTGTCAGAAAAAAAACACAGGCGTGCCCAGGCATTTTAGGGGAGGGTGTGTGATGTCGGCTCATGCCCCAATCATCTCTGTTAAGAGTGGTGGAAGGGTCAGAGTTATTCTCACTTGCACAGACTGAAAAAATCATTAGATGGTGAGTGAGTTGCGATTGGATGTACAAATGGCATCAGTGGCGCTTTAAGAGAGGAGGAGGCCCATGTGTAGCCTCCTCCCGGCCAGGCACCTTCCTCTCTCCGGCCATAGCACCCGCCTGCCACCTAGCGCACTGAGCGTAGTACAGTCTGAGCACTAGAGAACTCAGATGCTCCTTAGGACAAGTCAACCCTAATGACCCCTGAGCTCCCCCGGCAGTTCCCCAGGAGATATCACTTATAATATGAGATTGGGAGCTGCAGGCGGGTGGTGGCAGAATTGAAAAATCCTTTTCAAAAGACTGGGCAGCCGCTGTTTTACTGAGAGAGCTCTCTCAGCCAATCAGTGGCTGCCCAGTCTTTTGAATAGGATTTTTCAATTCTCCCGGCCGCACCCGCTTTTGGCACCCTGCCCATCACACTCCGCCCTGTATTGGATGTGATACATTGCATACCCTCCAACATGACCCATTCCATTAGGTACAAAATGCTTTGTTCCTGGGCTTCACTTCCAGTGGCAGTTACAGAGGGTCATGTTGGAGGGTATGACATTGTGGGTGCTTAGCACCTGCGATGTGCCGCTGATGGCTGGATGTATCGTATGTGCAGCTAGTCCGACCTCCGACTCCAATGCGCACAAGACCGCACATTGGATCCGATCAGATGTCATACACTTGCAATTTGGCCCGATTTCTTGGAACGATCTGCCGGTATCGGTGAAATCAGGCCCAAATCTCATATGGGAGTATGGGGGCCTTTAGATGTCAAAGAGAAAAGACATAAAACAAAATCTATCAATATAATAAGAATGACACATGCAATATTGCTGGGGATGTGTAGTTCTGGGGGGCCAAAGGTTCCAGATCCCTGACATATACAAATATTCCATTCTTTAACCCTGTTTGAGATTGTGAATAAAACTCTTGGTCTTTCATTGCCAGGCAGCCGAGAAACAGCCTTTCACTATGCCATCCTGTCTGCGGGCATTGCCCATGCCATCACCAATGCCTGCAGCCATGGCAACATGACCTATTGCGGTTGTGACTGGGAGAAACATGGACAGCAGGACTCTGAGAAAGGATGGAGATGGGGAGGATGTTCTGCTGACGTAAAACATGGCCTACGCTTATCCAAAGAGTTTATGGACGCCAGAGAGGTGAAGCGCCATTCCCGTACTCTGATGAACCTGCACAATAACCTGGTGGGGAGAAAGGTAGCTACAATCATCATATACCATTGTTATGTTCAGAGAACGTTGGTCTGTAGGGAATGCAGTGGTCTCATGCTTGGTGGTATGACTTGCCAGCAGAGAGGCTTGGCTTACCACAAGAGAGCGTGTGCTCACTTCATGAATACACTATGGGCCTGTACACTCGCTGCCTAGTAAGCGGGTAAGCTCCACCCACCACCCCAATGACTGTGGTGCTCGATTTGGTTGCAGACTGCAACTTGCAGTCAGGGATCTTGATGGGCCACTCAGGTTTTTCCACACCGAACGCATCAAACCATGCGCCAAATGTAATAGGGCGTGAGAATCAGAATGTGAGAGATTTTGGAAGAGTTTTTAAGCGGCAATTATTTATGCTGGAAAACTAGGTCGATTTTGCCATGTAATTGATTGGCACTTTGAAACAAATGGGAAAACTCTCCCAAAATCTCTCACTTAGGGCGAGATGTACTAAGGGCGATATGTATTAAGCTGAAAATGCGGTAAAACCCCTGTTTTACTGCATTTTCCTCTATTAAAACCTGGCCGCACTTATACCACATAGTAGGGTATCGCCACCTTTGGGTGGCGATACCCTATAGAAGCCTATGGGCTTCTTTTGGCCTCCCGCCACCTCAACCCCGCCGCCCCCCCTCCCCCTCCCTCCAGTTTACCTTCTTGCAGGTCCTTCTGGACCCCAGAAGGTAAACCCCTCCTCCCCCTAGCAAGGCAGCCGGACGTCCTTCCGGCTGCAGAGGGGAGGAGGAGACACCTGGGACAGCCTGCTTAGCTGTCCCCAGCATGAGGAGAGAAGCAGGCGGCAGGGAGATGACGGAGACCCCACGCACACCACAGTACAGGTATCACGGGTAGTGTACGTCACCACACCGCGATGCCAGCCGCATATGTTAGTACATATGCGCTGGCATCACGGCGGGCGGGGAAAGGGCGGTGATTTATTTTAATACATCCCGCCCTAAGCCCTGAAAAGTGATAAAATGGAGAGTGATAAACACCAGCCAATCAGCTCCTACCTGTCATTTTTCAAACACAGCCTGTTTAGGAGATGATTGGCTGATGGTTTATCACTCTCCATTTTATCACTTTTAAAGCTTAGTACATCTGGCTCTTACTGATTCTAACACTATTACATTTGTCTTTATAGTCCTAGATTAGGATTAGGCTGCAGTGAGTAAGGGAAGCAGAATTACTGGACCCCTTTTGGGGTTGTCTGTATCATGATGCCGCTAATGGCCTTTTGACCACCTTCACCCTGTTGGAAGGTCATCCACATGTATTCCATGATAAGTCTGCTGTAGCCAGCGATGGAACAAATTCAGGATTGGGTTCTATTTTTGCCTGAATCCTATGTGGTTTTACCAAAAGACTGCATGTCATGCCCAAATCGTAAATTCTCCATGTTTTGACCCTTTTAAATGTTGCATCTTTGTATGTATGTCCAGTATAATGTGGTCCTATTACTATAGAAAATAATCTAATTTGGGGAATGTATTAATATGTATGAGCCTATCAGCTCCTTAAAACTAGTGACATCACTATCATTCTAAACACTGTGTATGAGTGATGTCATTCGCTCTTAGCGATCTTATAGGCCAGTGGTTCCCAAACTGTGTGCCGTCGATCCCTGGGGTGCCTTGAGACACTTGCAGGGGTGCCGCGGGTTGATGGTCCAGGACCAATTCAAATTATTTATGATCAGTTATTTATAGACAAAACCAGTGCTGGCGGCTGCTAATCATAAAATATATACAACCAGAAGCAAATCATGTCCTTATAACTGAACCTAAGAAGCACATATAAACACAATCTACTTAATTTTATATATTTTTTATTATGGGCCTAGGGGTGCCATGGAAAAATTTTGATATTCTAGGGTGCCATGATTCAAAAAAGATTGGGAACCCCTGTTATAGGCTGATATGTGGCATTGGGGCAGATGTATTAAGCCTTATACATATAGATAGTGGTAGATGCTCAATTAGTTCAGTAATATTACTCAGGTGCATGCAAGGGAGGGGTTAATACTGAGTAAGTAAACAAGACATAGTTTCCCCCAGCACACTGAGTGGTATTAGTAACCAATCTTGACCACTACATGATAATAGAATTCAGAGATATTGGTTACATATACCTGCGCAGGTGTATGATATGCCCCCAAGCCACGTCAAGGCTTCTCTGTATATTGGAGGTCCCTAGTGCTATATCTAGGTGCAGGGTGCGGCACCCCAAAAACTATCATAAGCTAGGAAGCCCAGTGCAGAACGCCAGTGAGATACTAAGTGTTAATAATTAGTGATAGGAAGCCGAAGCTATATATAGAGAGAGAGAGATAAAATGAAATTACTTACTCTGTATTAAGCCTTATCAAGAGATAATTGTGTGACATCTGCCCCATTGTGTGAAGAGTAATACAGCCCCCCCCCCCACCACCACTAATATGTATGAGCCTATCAGCTCCCTAGAAACTAGTGACATCACTATCATTAAGTTATAAACACAGTGTATGAGTGATGTCATTCACTCTTACCTCAGGTGCATTTAAAAAGTTCTCTCTTCTAATGACATTTCTAGATTGTAAGCTGCTCTTCCCTCCTGTTGTCAAAGCCCACTTCTCTTCACATTTCACTCACAGCTCCCCCATACTCAAACACTCAGTGACCACCTTCCTCTGCATACTCATCTCCATCATTGGCCACAAGCCTCTAGTTGTATGTTAATTGAGTCCTCACTACTTATATTGAAGCTGTAATGTGTATTGAACTGTGGCGCTCTTTCCTTGTACTCTATTTGTGCTATTTATTCAATGTTATGACAAGTTTTGTCTCCCTGTACTGTTCCTTTGTAAGGTGCTTCGAAACACTTGTGGCACCTTATAAATAAAATTATAATAATAATAATTCCTCTTCCTAGATGCTGGAGAAGAATGTCCGCTTGGAATGCAAGTGTCATGGTGTTTCAGGCTCCTGTGCGCTGAAGACATGCTGGAACACGTTGCCCAATTTCAGGGAGGTGGGCTACATGCTGAAGGAGAGGTACAAGGAAGCTGTCCTGGTTGAAGCTGTTAGGGGACGGCGCCAACAACTTCCCACTTTTCTCAAACTGAAGAACCCTCAGAGCTACACCAAGCCAGCGGATACTGAGCTGGTGTATGTGGAACACTCGCCTAACTTCTGCGAGGCAGAGAGAGCCACGGGGAGCATGGGAACTTATGGGCGCCTGTGCAACCGCACGTCCTCTCTGTCCGACAGCTGTGAGTTCTTGTGCTGTGGCCGGGGATATAAAACCTTCCAGTACACTCACACATGGCAGTGCCACTGCAAGTTTCACTGGTGCTGCCACGTAACCTGCAGTACATGCAGTGAACGGACGCAAGCCTACACGTGCAACTGACAAGTTGTGAGCACGCAAGCATTGCTTAGAATGGCAGGTGGGATGTGTAAGTTGGGGCACAAGACCTGAGTTGCTCCTTACACATCTGCCAGAGTGCAGCTCGGACACGGAGAAGACATAGGAAGTCCCTGAACTGTGCGGAGCCACTAGAGGAGCCATACAGCGGCAGTGACACAATGGAGAGGAGTGAGAGGTCAAAATAAACACAGAGCAAGCATTGGACTAGAAGGGTCAACTACACTAGCCTGTAATCTCCTCTAGGTTTACTTACATGATGAACTTGACACTCTGGGGAAGATGTATCAAGCCTTGGGGGGCCAGATGTATTAAGCTTGAATAGTGATAAAATAAAGGGCGGGATGTACTAAAGAAAAAATGTGTTTTGGAATGCACTAGAGCCCCTCCCATTGGGGGTCCTCTGCAGGGGTTATGGGGGACACTGATCCCTCCCAGCATGCCCCACAGCCGCCAGCGTCAAGGTAGTCCAAGCAGCTGCTGGGATCACAAAGGGCAGCTCCTATCGGGAGATAAGTACCTGTTAGTACATATGCGAGGAGCATTGGCGTGATGAGTGGCGGGATGGACCAACGCTGCTTGGCACATCCCACCCAGAAAGTGATAAACCACCAACCAAACAGCTCCTAACTTTCATGTTACAGGCAGTTACAAGCTGATTGGTTGGTGGTTTTTCACTCACTCACTCACTTTTATCACTTAGTACATCTCCCTCAGGGAGAGATAAGTTGGAGATGATGCCCAATCAGTTTCTGTCATTTATCTAGCACACTCTTGGAAATGACAGAGGTTTATTGTCTGCTTACACTTAGGGTGAGATTTAATAGGATGAGAGATTCAGAAAGTGAGAGATTTGGTGAGAAATCTCCATTTTTTTTTAAAGTGGCAATCATTTACACTGCAAAATCCAACTGATTTTGCAGTGTAAATGATTGCCGCTTTAAAAAAACTGGAGATTTCTTCCCAAATCTCTCACTTTCTAAATCTCTCATCCTATTAAATCTCACCCTATATATCTCTCCAAGGGCGAGATCTACTCAGCCTTCAAAAGTGATACAATGAAGAATGATAAAACACCAACCAATCAGCTCCTACTTGTCATTTTTCAAACACAGCCTGTAGCATGGCAGGCTGGTGGTTTCATTTTACACTTGTCAAGTTTTGTACACCTGGCCCCAATGCTTTATGCATCTCCCTGTGACCAAAAGAACAATTCTGTATTGACTTCCATCAGCTTCATTCCCCTGAGCTCTAGCCCCAAGTAACATCCAATAAATCTGGGTTTTTATTGTGAATTTAAATCATGGTGCATAACAGGATAACTCAGGCGTGGGTCATAGGATTGATGACAGTTATTAGGTTGACAATATCTATGTTGACCCAAAAGGTCAACACATATAACATGCACAAGGTTGACATGGGAAAAAGGTTGACACATGGACAAATTTGAACTGGAAATGGTCAACACAGGGAAAGGTATCTTTTTCATGTTATTTTTGGTGTCAAATTTTAGTGTTCAGCACGGGGGCCCCCAATTAGTGAGCACTGTTCCCAATCATAATACATGTGGATGGTAAGGTACTAAAAAGTTACAATTAACAAATCGTGAAAAAACTCACGTCAGACTTTTGACGGGTAGGCCATTGCAGTGGCGTAATTAGAAATGTTGATTCTCCATGACAAAGAAAAATTCTGGTGCCACCCCCATACATTTGTTATATTTTTTTTTACCTAAGTGCTCGTTGCAGAGCTGTCATGCTCATTGACAGGAGTAACATGCTCGTTGCCAGGGGTTTCATGCTCGTTGCTCATTTCCAGGGGTATTCATTGTCAGTGTTTTTTTTTTATTTTTACCAGTGGGTTACATGCTCATTCCAGGGAGTTACATGCCCATTACCGGGGGTTACATGCTTGTTGCCAGGGGCAATATATATATTCCAGGGGCAAAATATATATATATATATATATATATATATATATATATACGCTGGGTAGTGATAAAGACTACCCAGTAGGACCTCTAGCATCTATCTCCTCCAAGGCGACAGACATTTTTGGAGGGACATTTTCAGCAGGCTAATGGCCAGAACTATTGGAATCTGCAGAGACCATGCGCCACCACAGCGCTGGCTCCCCCAATCCCTTGCTTGAGATGCAGTGCCATTTTTTTAATTGTGTCAAGCTTTTCTCTATGTTGACCATATGTTGTTGACCTATTGACTGTCAACTTATTATCTGGACCCTGGAAGACTTAACATGGTTTCATGGAATTGTATCAGAGGTGTGGGGCATCTGATACTGAAATCCTAAGCTTGAGGAGTAGGGTTGCTTTTTCTGTAAGGAAAACATTTCCTTTCTCCAGCTCCTGTTCCATCATCTGAAAACAAGGCCAATACAGTATTCTTATGTTAGCTTCCATTTCCAAACTGTTCCTCTGCCAGAAATAGAACAGAAGGGAGGCCAAATCACATAACCGTTGTGTGCATTCAGCCTCAGACTGTAGGAACATAGAAGATAAAAGAAGGCCCAATAGTGTTGTGCTTGTCTTAATTGTACTGTAACTCCAAAAAGGGGGAGTAGACTCGAGACCGTGGCCGGAATTTGGGGACATAGCCTTTTAAAAAGGGAGCGCGGACTACAAATGATGTAATTCCATGTCGACCTAGTGGTGTCGACCCAATGCTTGTCGACCTAGTTGTTGTAGACCCAACGATCCCAACCCCAGCCACCCCACCAGAGTGAAATCCATTCACAACTCACTCACCATGGAATGATTTTTGTAGTGTGTGCCTAGCCCTGGACCTACTTGGCCAGTGCGATGGAATCAGGCTGATCGGGGCCAGAGCTGACATCACACGTCCCATCTGAGAACGCCTGCGCAGGCCTGCATTCAGTGGCGCCGGAACGGGGGGGGGGGGCGAGGGGGCAGCTTGCCCCCCCCAAAATTACTGAGGCGCTAATATAGGCGGGCGGGCGCAGTGGCGTCACTAGGCGGGTGCGGGGGGTGCGGCCCGCACCGGGTGTCACCAGTCAGTGGGGTGACACCAAAATCAGCCGTGCTGCTGCACCCCCCGCACCCGCCTAGAGACGCCACTGCCAAAGGGAGACCCGGTCCCTGCATCTGCGCTCACACGCCCATAGGTAGCTGACAGCCGGGCAGACTGTATGTGCGCTGCCCGGCTGTACTAGTATCAGGAAGGAGTTTCTGTATTTTCACAGATCTCCTGCTGGACCGCCGGGCAGCCAATCAGGAGCGGCTATCAATGCCGCCGCTCCTGATTGGCTGCCCGCCGGTCCAGCGGGAGATATGAAAATAAAGATTATCCTGCCGGAGACTACAGCCGGGCAGCGCACATACAGTCTGCCCGGCTGTCACCAATTAAAGACGCAGCAGCACACAGGTACTGCGGGCGGGCGGACGGGTGATTCGGGGGGGGGGGGGGGGGGGGGTAGTAAGCTTCCTCCCTCAAGCACAGCAGCCCGTCCACCATCTGCGCGTAATAGTAGTAGTAGCCCCCCTCTGACCTGCACTTACCTGCCCCTTCTGACCTTCACTTACCTGCCCCCCCTCTGACCTGCATTTACCTGCCGACCCTCTCTGACCAGCACTTACCTGCCCCCTTCTGACCTTCACTTTCCTGCTCCCCCTATCTGACCTGCACATGCCTGCCAACAGCCCACCAAAACCTTTCCTAAGTGTGTGCTTGAAACCGTGCCCCTGCAAGTGACAGCCTGCTTTCTCCTGCGTATGCCTGACACCATGTCCCTGATTCCTTCTCTCTCCCCCTTCTCACCCTGAGACCCTGTCTCTCTTTCTCATTCTCTCTTTTTCCAGGAAACCCTCTCACTCCCTTACCCCTGTATTTCCTCTACCCAATGCCCTATTTGTCTCCGACTCTCCTGTCCCCTAAGATCATCATAGTGACAACCGAATGGGGGGGCCCTAATAAAATTTTTACTATGGGGCCCACAGAGATCTAGTCTCTGGCCACATGTATATGCCGCTGCCCGGTGTATAATGCCCACGTGTATATGCCGCTGCCCTGTGTATAATGCCCATGCGTAAATGCCGCTGCCTTGTGTATAATGCCCACGCATTTATGCCGCTGCCCTGTGTATAATGCCCATGCATATATGCCGCTGCCCTGTGTATAATGCCCACGTGTATATGCCGCTGCCAGTGTGTATAGTGCCCGGGGGTAACATATAGAAATTTAGGGGGCGCCAAAATGAGATTATATCTTGCCCCCCCCAACCTAAAAACGTTCCAGCGCCCCTGCCTGCATTATCCATGTCACTCCCAGAAAACGTCCAGTTACCACCCACAAATGGTAGCTTCCTGTCAATCAACTTGCGTTTAGAAAAGGCACTGGATTTCATCGCGGGATCGGTATTTCTGAATAACCCCCATAGTTGCTAAATGTCCATTATAGCATACTTGCCTACCCTCCCAGAATGGCCGGGAGGGTCCCGCAAAATGGGTCTCCCTCCCGGCCCCCCAGGAAGGTAGGCAAGTCTCCCGCATTATAGCCACAGCCCCTGTCCCCGTCCCCCCCCCTTCCCCGTGGTATAAATTTCCGAATTTCATGGGTCCGCGGGGAGGGGGCGGGGCAAAAATGCCGCAAATCGCGTAATTTCGCATTATTTTTGCCCAATCCACGGACCCGTGAATTAATGCGGCTGTCTGTTGTGGGGGCGGGGCTTGGTGACATCAGCCTCGCCCGCCCCCAAAACGAAGCCTCGTCCAGCCCCCCTTTCACTCCTCTCCAGCTTCTCCCGGAAAGCAGTTTTAAAAAGTTGGTAGGTATGCATTATAGTTAGTGTCAGTCACAGCTTGTACAGATTTATATGTGTGTATATATATATATATATATGTGTATATGACATTATATGTATGTATATCTATGTATAATAAAGCCATGTTTACTAGGATAGATGTGGGGAGAGAGGCCCCAACCTGTATCCTGCCTATAAAACCCATTCGGTATCTACAGTATTTTCGCCAGTTTCGGGGACGTGCCCAACAGCAGTGATCTGAAGCTTCCCCCAATATTGCCACCTGCCGAAGGGACAGCGGGACAGTCTCCAAATATCCAGACTGTCCCGCTGTAATCGGGACAGTTTCATACCTCCCAACTTTGAGAGCTCAGCAGGCGGGGGGGTGTGGCCTATTTCGGGGGCGTGGCCTATACTCGCGGCTCTCCCGCGAGGCCACACCCCCATTTTGCCGCTATGGGGGGCATGACCCAGAGGCTCTGTGAGCCTCTAGCCATGCCCCCAGCCCCCCGGCTGCAGGAATAGACGCTGTGCGCATGCGCACAGCGTTTATTCCCCGCTGCTTAGCTGCTGACAGGGGGGGACTCCCAACAGCCCCCCCACACCGCGGGACACTGCCACCCGCGGGTGGGACAGCGGGACAGGCCCTGATAATCGGGACTGTCCCGCTAAAATCGGGACTGTTGGGAGGTATGCAGTTGAGAGGTGCGCACCTTTAATAGAACTCCTATCAAAGTAAGTAAACACCAGAAAATGTGACGTTTCTATAAGCGTCTGAATTGCATCATTGCTTCTTAACCAGTGCTAATATTTTAAGAAATATAATAGATCTGTGCTCAGATTTAACTTCCTTTAACTAGAAGGCAGACATTTTGTAGGTGGAGTTAGTACTAATGAGACTGAATCCAATGAAGTCACTGAATGCCAGTGATACAACTGTTTTTACCTGTGAATTGATAGGAAAGCAGTTTTAAAAAGTTGGTAGGTATGCATTATAGTTAGTGTCAGTCACAGCTTGTACAGATTTATATGTGTGTATATATATATTACATTGACAAAAAACCTTACGGTTTCACATGTCCCATTAAGGCTTCTTACACATGATCTGGCATTTCTGAAACCTGTTGTAACTCTTCCACTCAAACGCCAAAAAGCAATGAAATTACGATCATTAAGGCTGACGCCTTAATGGACGTGTTCCTTGCGCAATACAGATATGGTACGCCATCACAGCCTGTGGGTAAGTGCAGATTCAGCACTCTCACAGAGTGAGATTGCTGTCACTCACACAATGGTGGAGCTGCTAATTCACAGATTTGTGTGCTCATTGGAATACACACATGCAGTCTATGCAACTGAAGGTCTGAGCAGTTATGTGGTGCACTCATCCTAATAAGTACTTGCAATCATCTAAAACTGTCTAGCCCACTGAATTACTATAGTGTTCATTCTAGCACCTGCCATCTTTGAAAACCCATGCAGTTCCTCTTCCCTGCCTGGGTTGTAGCTGTCTACTGTAGTGCTTCTAGCACAGTGTGATCTGTATATCAGCACTGCAAACCAGACCTTTGCTAGAAACACTACAGCAGACAGCAACACCCCACACAGGGTAGAGGAACTGCATAGGTTTTAAAAGATAGCGGGTGCTAGAATAAACACTATTACTAAAACTATCCCACTGAGAGTCCAACATCTTTCACACTCACTACCTATATCCATTTCATTTAGTATTCACATACAGTTACCAGAAACATCTTTCATAATTGCAAAAACTATAATACTCCCAACTAGTATGCATCTACACTTTCTTCTCCTATACGCCTTCATCCTGCTCTGTCTTCCCCGATACCAACTGCTGTGTGTCTTCCCTCATCCAAACCAATGTGTCTTTCCCCATCTGCGCTGCCCTGTCTTTCCACACAGATGCCACTGGTTTCTTCTATCTGTGCCACTGGCTTCCCCTCTATTAGTGATACTCTGTCTCCCCCTCCATCCATGCTGCTCTGCCCGCCTCATCCATGACACAGTTTCCCTCCATCTGTGCTGCTCTGTTTTCCCTTTATCCCCTTTGCTCCGAACCCCCTCCCCCATCAGTGCTGTCTTTCCTCCAACTGCTCCTCTGTTTCCCACCCAAACGCATCACTCTGTCTTACCTTCCCCAATCTGTGCCACGCTTTTCCACCCATCTGCTTTGTTAGTCTCCCATCAATGCTGCTTAGCCTTCCTACCATCTACGCATTTCTATTCCTCCCCATCTGCACTACACTGCCTCCTACCCCAATCAACACCACTTTTACCTCATCCTCTTGGCTCTGTTTACTGCTCAGACCTTCAGTTGCATAGACTGCATGTGTGTATTCCAATGAGCACACAAATCTGTGAATTAGCAGCTCCACCATTGTGTGAGTGACAGCAATCTCACTCTGTGAGAGTGCTGAATCTGCACTTACCCACAGGCTGTGATGGCGTACCATATCTGTATTGCGCAAGGAACACGTCCATTAAGGCGTCAGCCTTAATGATCGTAATTTCATTGCTTTTTGGCGTTTGAGTGGAAGAGTTACAACAGGTTTCAGAAATGCCAGATCATGTGTAAGAAGCCTTAATGGGACATGTGAAACCGTAAGGTTTTTTGTCAATGTAATTTCATAGCTTTTTTCAATTTATTTATTTTTTATTTTAAATTTTAAATTTCAGTGTAAGAATAAAATTTGATTTTTTAAAATGTTTAATGATAACACACCCCTGGCAATGAGACAGCGTACACGCGGGGGACACTGGGAAGGGGACAGCGTACACGCAGGGGGCACTGGGAAGGGGACAGCGTACACGCAGGGGGCACTGGGAAGGGGACAGCGTACACGCAGGGGGCACTGGGAAGGGGACAGCGTACACGCAGGGGGCACTGGGAAGGGGACAGCGTACACGCAGGGGGCACTGGGAAGGGGACAGCGTACACGCAGGGGGCACTGGGAAGGGGACAGCGTACACGCAGGGGGCACTGGGAAGGGGACAGCGTACACGCAGGGGGCACTGGGAAGGGGACAGCGTACACGCAGGGGGCACTGGGAAGGGGACAGCGTACACGCAGGGGGCACTGGGAAGGGGACAGCGTACACGCAGGGGGCACTGGGAAGGGGACAGCGTACACGCAGGGGGCACTGGGAAGGGGACAGCGTACACGCAGGGGGCACTGGGAAGGGGACAGCGTACACGCAGGGGGCACTGGGAAGGGGACAGCGTACACGCAGGGGGCACTGGGAAGGGGACAGCGTACACGCAGGGGGCACTGGGAAGAGGACAGCGTACACGCAGGGGGCACTGGGAAGGGGACAGCGTACACGCAGGGGGCACTGGGAAGGGGACAGCGTACACGCAGTGGGGCACTGGGAAGGGGACAGCGTACACGCAGTGGGGCACTGGGAAGGGGACAGCGTACACGCAGGGGGCACTGGGAAGGGGACAGCGTACACGCAGGGGGCACTGGGAAGGGGACAGCGTACACGCAGGGGGCACTAGAAAGGGGACAGCGTACACGCAGGGGGCACTAGAAAGGGGACAGCGTACACGCAGGGGGCACTGGGGGGGCAGAGTACACGCAGGGGGCACTGGGGGGGGGGGGCAGCGTACAAGTGGGGGCACTGGGAAGGGGACAGCGTACATGTGGGGTGCGGCACTGTAGGGGGACAGCGTACATGCGGGGGGGCAGCGCACACACGGGGGCACTGGGGGGGACAGGGTACACACAGGGATAGTGGGGTGGGGGACAGGGTACACACAGGGATAGTGGGGTGGGGGACAGGGTACACACAGGGACAGAGGGGGACGGATTTACCTGGGTGCAGCTGCAGCACAGGGCGGACAGTACACACGGGGGGCAGCATACAAACGGCGGGCACTGGGGGGGACAGCGTACACATGGCGGGCACTGGGGGGGGCAGGGTACATACAGGGACAGTGACGGGGGAAAGGGTATGCACAGGGATAGTGGTGTGGGGGACAGTTGAGGGGACATGGTGCACACAGGGATAGTGGGGATTGGGGACAGGGTACACACAGGGACAGTGGGGGGATGAATTTACCTGGGTGCAGCTGCTCCTCTGATGGCCCGGGTGGCTGCTTTCTGTCTTCCGGGTGGCAGAGGCAACTCAACGCCGGGGCTTCACCAGACTGTTAGGGCTGCAGGCTGTGGAAGCGGCTGAACCAAGTCCCGGTGGCAGCATGGGGAGGACAGAGTCTGAGCAGGAAATATAATAATAATAATAATTATTACAACAACAATGCGTACACACGGGGGGGGGGCACAGCTCACACACAGGGGGCACAGCGTACACACTGGGGGCAATGAGGGTGGACAGAGTACACACGGTGGGCACCAAGGGGGGACAGCATACACACAGGGGGCAATGAGGGTGGACAGCGTACACACGGGGAGCAATGAGGGTGGACAGCGTACACACGGGGGGCAATGAGGGTGGACAGCGTACACACGGGGGGCAATGAGGGTGGACAGCGTACACACGGGGGGCAATGAGGGTGGACAGCGTACACACGGGGGGCAATGAGGGGAGACAGCGTACACACGGGGGGCACTGAGGGGAGACAGCGTACACACAGGGGGGGCACAACGTACACACGGGAGGCAATGAGGCACTACGTACACACAGTGTGCACTGAGGGGGGTCAGCGTACACACGGGGGGCACAGAGGGGGGTCAGCATACACACAGGGGGCAGAGCGTACACACGGGGGGGACTGGGGGGGGACAGTGTACAACCGGGGGGGGGGCACTGGGGGGGGCAGCGTACACACGGGGGCACTGCAGGGGTACAGCACACACATGGGGGCACTGAGGGGAGACAGCGTACACACGGGAGGGGCACTGAGGGGAGACAGCGTACACACGGGAGGGGCACTGAGGGGAGACAGCGTACACACGGGGGTCACTGAGGGGGGACAGCGTACACACGGGGGTCACTGAGGGGGGACAGCGTACACACGGGGGGGTGCACTAAGGAGGCACAACGTACACATGGGAGGCAACGAGGCACAGCGTACACACGGGGGGCACTGAGGGTGGACAGCATACACACAGGGGGGCACTGAGGGTGGACAGTGTACACATGGTGTGCACTGAGGGGGGTCAGCGTACACACGGGAGGCACTGAGGGGGGTCAGCGTACACAAGGGGGGCACTAAGGGGGTTCAGCATACACACGGGGGGTCAGCGTACACACAGGGGGGCAGAGCGTACACATGGGGGGAAGCGTACACACGGGGGCACTGCAGGGGTACAGCACACACATGGGGGCACTGGGGGGTACAGCGCACACACGGGGGAGCACCGGGAGGGGGACAGCGTACACATGGGGGGCACTGGGAGGGGGACAGCGTACACATGGGGGGCACTGGGAGGGGGACAGCATACACATGGGAGGCACTGGGATGGGGACAGCGTACACATGGGGGGCACTGGGATGGGGACAGCGTACACACAGGGGGCACTGGGGGGACTGCGTACACTCGGAGGCACTGCGTACACACGGGGGGGAACTGGGGGAAGGACAGCGTACACATGGGGGCAATGGAGGAGGGACAGCGTATACACACGGGGGCACTCGGGGGACAGCATACACACACAGGGGCAACAGCATACACACAGGGGGCACGGGGGGGCAGTGTACACATGGGGGCACTGGGAGGGGGATAGCATACACATGGGGGGCACTGGGGGGGGCAGCGTACACACAGGGGGCACTAGGGGGGGGACTGCGTACACACAGGGGGGCACTGAGGGTGGACAGTGTACACACGGTGTGCACTGAGGGGGGTCAGCGTACACACGGGAGGCACTGAGGGGGGTCAGCGTACACAAGGGGGTTCAGCATACACACGGGGGGTCAGCGTACACACAGGGGGGCAGAGCGTACACATGGGGGGGAAGCGTACACACGGGGGCACTGCAGGGGTACAGCACACACATGGGGGCACTGGGGGGGTACAGCGCACACACGGGGGAGCACCGGGAGGGGGACAGCGTACACACGGGGGAGCACCGGGAGGGGGACAGCGTACACACGGGGGGCACTGGGATGGGGACAGCGTACACACGGGGGGGCACTGGGATGGGGACAGCGTACACATGGGGGGCACTGGGGGGGCGCAGCGTACACACAGGGGGCACTGGGGGTCTGCGTACACATGGGGGCACTGCGTACACACGGGGGGAACTGAGGGAGGGACAGCGTACACATGGGGGCAATGGAGGAGGGACAGCGTATACACACGGGGGCACTCGGGGACAGCATACACACACAGGGGCAACAGCATACACACAAGGGGCACGGGGGGGCAGTGTACACATGGGGGCACTGGGAGGGGGATAGCATACACATGGGGGGCAATGGGGGGGGCAGCGTACACACAGGGGGCACTGCGTACACACGGGGGGGCACTGGGGGAGGGACAGCATACACACGGGGGGCACTGGGAGAGGGACAGCGTACACATGGGGGCACTGGGGGAGGGACAGCGTACACATGAGGGCACTGGGGGAGGGACAGCGTATACACACGGGGGCACTGGGGGAGGGACAGCGTATACACACACAGGGGCAACAGCATACACACAGGGGGCACTGGGGGGGACAGCGTACACATGGGGGCACTGGGGGGACAGCGTACACATGGGGGCACTGGGGGCCGAACAGCATACACACAGGGGGCACTGGGAGGGAGATAGCATACACACGGGGGGCACTGGGATGGGGACAGCGTACACATGGGGGGCACTGGGGGGGGCGCAGCGTACACACAGGGGGCACTGGGGGGACTGCATACACACAGGGGCACTGCGTACACACGGGGGAACTGGGGGAGGGACAGCGTACACATGGGGGCAATGGAGGAGGGACAGCGTATACACACGGGGCACTGGAGGTGACAGCATACACACACAGGGGCAACAGCATACACACAGGGGGCACAGGGGGGCAGTGTACACATGGGGGGCACTGGGAGGGGGATAGCATACACATGGTGAGCACGGGGGGGCAGCGTACACACAGGGGGCACTGGGGGGGACTGCGTACACACCGGGGGCACTGGGGGAGGGACAGCGTACACATGGGGGCACTGGGGGAGGGACAGCGTATACACACGGGGGCACTGGGGGAGGGCAGCATACACACGGGGGCACTGGGGAGGGCAGCATACACACGGGGGGACTGTGGGGGATGACAGCGTACACACGGGGGCACTGTGAGGGATGACAGCGTACACATGGGGGCACTGGGGGGGGGGACCACAACGTACACACGGGGCACTGGAGGGGAACAGTGTACACACGGGGGGCACTGGGAGGGGGACAGCGTACACACGGGGGGCACTGGGGGGAGACAGCGTACAAATGAGTGGCTCTGGGGGGACAGCGTACACACGGGGCACTGTGGGGACAGCGTACACACGGGGGCTCTGGGGGGACAGCGTACACACGGGGGCTCTGGGGGGACAGCGTACACACGGGGGCTCTGGGGGGACAGCGTACACACGGGGGCTCTGGGGGGACAGCGTACACACGGGGGCTCTGGGGGGACAGCGTACACACGGGGGCACTGGGGGGGAGACAGCGTACACACGGGGGCACTGGGGGGGAGACAGCGTACACACGGGGGCACTGGGGGGGGAGACAGCGTACACACGGGGGCACTGGGGGGGAGACAGCGTACACACGGGGGCACTGGGGGGACAGCGTACACACGGGGGCTCTGGGGGGACAGCGTACACACGGGGACTCTGGGGGGACAGCGTACACACGGGGGCTCTGGGGGGACAGCGTACACACGGGGGCTCTGGGGGGACAGCGTACACACGGGGGCTCTGGGGGGACAGCGTACACACGGGGGCCTCTGGGGGGACAGCGTACACACGGGGGCTCTGGGGGGACAGCGTACACACGGGGGCTCTGGGGGGACAGCGTACACACGGGGGCACTGGGGGGGAGACAGCGTACACACGGGGGCACTGGGGGGGAGACAGCGTAACACACGGGGGCACTGGGGGGAGACAGCGTACACACGGGGGCACTGGGGGGGAGACAGCGTACACACGGGGGCACTGGGGGGGAGACAGCGTACACACGGGGGCACTGGGGGGGAGACAGCGTACACACGGGGGCACTGGGGGGGGAGACAGCGTACACACGGGGGCACTGGGGGGGAGACAGCGTACACACGGGGCACTGGGGGGGAGACAGCGTACACACGGGGGCACTGGGGGGGAGACAGCGTACACACGGGGGCACTGGGGGGGGAGGACAGCGTGCACACGGGGGCACTGGGGGGGAGACAGCGTGCACACGGGGGCACTGGGGGGAGACAGCGTGCACACGGGGGCACTGGGAGGAGACAGCGTGCACACGGGGGCACTGGGGGGGAGACAGCGTGCACACGGGGGCACTGGGGGAGACAGCGTGCACACGGGGGCACTGGGGGACGAACAGCGTACACACGGGGGCACTGGGGGACGAACAGCGTACACACGGGGCACTGGGGGACGAACAGCGTACACACGGGGCACTGGGGGACGAACAGCGTACACACGGGGCACTGGGGGGCGAACAGCGTACACACGGGGGCACTGGGGGGCGAACAGCGTACACACGGGGGCACTGGGGGGCGAACAGCGTCCACACGGGGGCACTGGGGGCGAACAGCGTCCACACGGGGGCACTGGGGGGCGAACAGCGTACACACGGGGCACTGGGGGGCGAACAGCGTACACACGGGGGCACTGGGGGGGTGAACAGCGTACACTGTTCACTGGGGGCGAACAGCGTACACACGGGGGGCGGGACATCGTACACACAGGGGCACTGGAGGGGGGACAGCGTACACACGGGGCACTGGAGGGGACTGCATACACACGGGGGCACTGGGGGCGACAGCGTACACGCGGGGGCACTGGGGGGGACAGCGTACACACGGGGGCCCTGGGGAGGGGGACAGCATACACACGGGGGCGCTGGGGGGGGGGGGGGACAGCGTACATACGGGGGCACTGGGGGGGGGACAGCGTACACACGGGGGGCACTGGGGGGAGACAGCGTACAAACGAGTGGCTCTGGGGGACAGCGTACACACGGGGCACTGTGGGGACAGCGTACACACGGGGGCTCTGGGGGGACAGCGTACACACGGGGGCTCTGGGGGGACAGCGTACACACGGGGGCACTGGGGGGACAGCGTACACACGAGGGCACTGGGGGGACAGCGTACACACGAGGGCACTGGGGGGGAGACAGCGTACACACGGGGGCACTGGGGGGGAGACAGCGTACACACGGGGGCACTGGGGGGAGACAGCGTACACACGGGGGCACTGGGGGGGGAGAAAGCGTACACACGGGGCACTGGGGGGAGACAGCGTACACACGGGGGCACTGGGGGGGAGACAGCGTACACACGGGGGCACTGGGGGGAGACAGCGTACACACGGGGGCACTGGGGGGGAGACAGCGTACACACGGGGGCACTGAGGGGGAGACAGCGTACACACGGGGGCACTGGGGGGAGACAGCGTACACACGGGGGCACTGGGGGATGAACAGCGTACACACGGGGGCACTGGGGGACGAACAGCGTACACACGGGGCACTGGGGGGCGAACAGCGTACACACGGGGGCACTGGGGGGCGAACAGCGTACACGCGGGGGCGAACAGCGTACACACGGGGGCACTGGGGGGCGAACAGCGTACACACGGGGGCAACTGGGGGATGAACAGCGTACCCACGGGGGCACTGGGGGGCGAACAGCGTACCCACGGGGGCACTGGGGGGGGGGACAGCGTACACACGGGGGCACTGGGGGATGAACAGCGTACACACGGGGGCACTGGGGGACGAACAGCGTACACACGGGGCACTGGGGGGCGAACAGCGTACACGCGGGGACGAACAGCGTACACACGGGGCACTGGGGGGCGAACAGCGTACACACGGGGGCACTGGGGGGCGAACAGCGTACACGCGGGGGCGAACAGCGTACACACGGGGGCACTGGGGGGCGAACAGCGTACACACGGGGGCACTGGGGGATGAACAGCGTACCCACGGGGGCACTGGGGGGCGAACAGCGTACCCACGGGGGCACTGGGGGGGGGACAGCGTACCCACGGGGGCACTGGGGGGGGGGACAGCGTACACACGGGGGCACTGGGGGACGAACAGCGTACACACGGGGGCACGAACAGCGTACACGCGGGGGCGATCAGCGTACACACAGGGCACTGGGGGTCGAACAGCGTACACATGGGAGCACTGGGGGGCGAACAGCGTACACACGGGGGCACTGGGGGGCGAACAGCGTACACACGGGGGCACTGGGGGGCGAACAGCGTACACACGGGGGCACTGGGGGGCGAACAGCGTACACACGGGGGCACGAACAGTGTACACTGTTCACTGAGGGCGAACAGCGTACACACGGGGGGCGGGACATCGTAGACACAGGGGCACTGGAGGGGGACAGTGTACACACGGGGGCACTGGAGGGGGACTGCATACACACGGGGGCACTGGGGGCGACAGCGTACACACGGGGGGCACTGGGGGGGACAGCGTACACACGGGGGGCACTGGGGGGGACAGCGTACACACGGGGGCCCTGGGGGGGGGGACAGCATACACACGGGGGCACTGGGGGGGGACAGCGTACACACGGGGGCACTGGGGGGGGACAGCGTACACACGGGGGCACTGGGGGGGGACAGCGTACACACGGGGGCACTGGGGGGGGGGGACAGCGTACACACGGGGGCACTGGGGGGGACAGCGTACACACAGGGGCACTGGGGGGGGCAGCGTACACACGGGGGCGCTGGCTACATACAGGGACAGTGGGGTGGGGGACAGGGTACACACAGGGACAGTGGGGGGACGGATTTACCTGGGTGCAGCTGCTCCTCTGATGACCAGGGTGGCTTCTTTTCCCTTCCCGGTGGCGGAGGCAACTCAAGGAGGCGCCTGAATCTGGTCCGCAGGCTGTGGAAGCGTCTCAGTCCCGGCGGTACCATGGGGTGGTCATCGTCTGGGCAGGAAACATAATAATAATAATATTAAAGGGCACAGCGTTCACACGGAGGAGGGCACAGCGTACACACACGGGGGGAGCACAGCGTACACACACGGGGGGAGCACAGCGTACACACACAGGGGGAGCACAGCGTACACACACAGGGGGAGCACAGCGTACACACACGGGGGAGCACAGCGTACACACACGGGGGGAGCACAGCGTACACACACGGGGGGAGCACAGCGTACACACACGGGGGGAGCACAGCGTACACACACGGGGGGAGCACAGCGTACACACACGGGGGGAGCACAGCGTACACACACGGGGGAGCACAGCGTACACACACGGGGGGAGCACAGCGTACACACACGGGGGGAGCACAGCGTACACACACGGGGGAGCACAGCGTACACACACGGGGGGAGCACAGCGTACACACACGGGGGGAGCACGCGTACACACACGGGGGGAGCACAGCGTACACACACGGGGGAGCACAGCGTACACACACGGGGGAGCACAGCGTACACACACGGGGGAGCACAGCGTACACACACGGGGGGAGCACAGCGTACACACACGGGGGGAGCACAGCGTACACACACGGGGGGAGCACAGCGTACACACACGGGGGGAGCACAGCGTACACACACGGGGGAGCACAGCGTACACACACGGGGGGAGCACAGCGTACACACACGGGGGAGCACAGCGTACACACACGGGGGGAGCACAGCGTACACACACGGGGGAGCACAGCGTACACACAAGGGGGGAGCACAGCGTACACACAAGGGGGGAGCACAGCGTACACACACGGGGGAGCACAGCGTACACACACGGGGGGAGCACAGCGTACACACACGGGGGGAGCACAGCGTACACAGGGGGGGCACAGCGTACACACAGGGGGGGCACAGCGTACACACAGGGGGGGCACAGCGTACACACAGGGGGGGCACAGCGTACACACAGGGGGGGCACAGCGTACACACGGGGGGGCAGTGAGGGAGACAGTGAGAGGACACACACACACGGGGACAGTGAGGGGCACGCACACACACGGGGACAGTGAGGGGCACGCACACACACGGGGACAGTGAGGGGCGCACACACACATGGACAGTGAGGGATGCACACACACACGGGGACAGTGAGGGATGCACACACACACGGGGACAGTGAGGGGCACACACACACGGGGACAGTGAGGGGCACACACACACGGGGACAGTGAGGGGCACACACACACGGGGACAGTGAGGGGCACACACACACGGGGACAGTGAGGGGCCACACACACACGGGGACAGTGAGGGGCACACACACACGGGGACAGTGAGGGGCACACACACACGGGGACAGTGAGGGGCACACACACACGGGGACAGTGAGGGGCACACACACACGGGGACAGTGAGGGGCACACACACACGGGGACAGTGAGGGGCACACACACACACACGGGGACAGTGAGGGGCACACACACACACGGGGACAGTGAGGGGCACACACACACACGGGGACAGTGAGGGACGCACACACACACACACACACACACATGGAGACAGTGAGAGGGGACACACACACACACACATGGGGACAGTGAGGGACGCACACACACAGGACAGTGAGGGACGCATACACACACGGGGACAGTGAGGGGCACACACACGGGGACAGTGAGGGGCACACACACGGGGACAGTGAGGGGCACACACACGGGGACAGTGAGGGGCACACACACGGGACAGTGAGGGGCGCACACACACACGGGGACAGTGAGGGACGCACACACACACGGGGACAGTGAGGGACGCACACACACACGGGGACAGTGAGGGACGCACACACACACGGGGACAGTGAGGGACGCACACACACACGGGGACAGTGAGGGACGCACACACACACGGGGACAGTGAGGGACGCACACACACACACATGGAGACAGTGAGAGGGGACACACACACACACACATGGGGACAGTGAGGGGACACACACACACATGGGGACAGTGAGGGGACACACACACACATGGGGACAGTGAGGGGACACACACACACATGGGGACAGTGAGGGGACACACACACACTGGGACAGTGAGGACACACACACATACACATGGGGACAGTGAGGACACACACACGGGGACATGAGGGGTGCACACACACACACGGGGACAGTGAGGGGCGCACACACACACACGGGGGGAGCACAGCGTACACACACGGGGGGAGCACAGCGTACACACACGGGGGGAGCACAGCGTACACACACGGGGGGAGCACAGCGTACACACACGGGGGGAGCACAGCGTACACACACGGGGGGAGCACAGCGTACACACACGGGGGGAGCACAGCGTACACACACGGGGGGAGCACAGCGTACACACACGGGGGGAGCACAGCGTACACACACGGGGGGAGCACAGCGTACACACACGGGGGGAGCACAGCGTACACACACGGGGGGAGCACAGCGTACACACACGGGGGGAGCACAGCGTACACACACGGGGGGAGCACAGCGTACACACACGGGGGGAGCACAGCGTACACACACGGGGGAGCACAGCGTACACACGGGGGGAGCACAGCGTACACACGGGGGGGCACAGCGTACACACAGGGGGGGCACAGCGTACACACGGGGGGCAGTGAGGGAGACAGTGAGAGGACACACACACACGGGGACAGTGAGGGGCACGCACACACACGGGGACAGTGAGGGGCGCACACACACACACATGGACAGTGAGGGATGCACACACACACACACGGGGACAGTGAGGGGCCACACACACACGGGGACAGTGAGGGGCACACACACACGGGACAGTGAGGGGCACACACACACGGGGACAGTGAGGGGCACACACACACGGGGACAGTGAGGGGCACACACACACGGGGACAGTGAGGGGCACACACACACGGGGACAGTGAGGGGCACACACACACGGGGACAGTGAGGGGCACACACACACGGGGACAGTGAGGGGCACACACACACGGGGACAGTGAGGGGCACACACACACGGGGACAGTGAGGGCACACACACACGGGACAGTGAGGGGCACACACACACACGGGGACAGTGAGGGGCACACACACGGGGACAGTGAGGGGCACACACACACACGGGGACAGTGAGGGACGCACACACACACACATGGAGACAGTGAGAGGGGACACACACACACGGGGACAGTGAGGGACGCACACACACAGGGACAGTGAGGGACGCATACACACACACGGGGACAGTGAGGGCACACACACGGGGACAGTGAGGGGCACACACACGGGGACAGTGAGGGGCACACACACGGGGACAGTGAGGGGCGCACACACACACGGGGACAGTGAGGGACGCACACACACACGGGGACAGTGAGGGACGCACACACACACACGGGGACAGTGAGGGACGCATACACACACACACATGGAGACAATGAGAGGGGACACACACACACACACATGGGACAGTGAGGGACCACACACACACACACACACTGGGACAGTGAGGACACACACACATACACATGGGGACAGTGAGGACACACACACGGGGACATGAGGGGTGCACACACACACACGGGGACAGTGAGGGGCGCACACACACACACGGGGGGCAGCTTACACACGTTCATAACCACTGGCAGAAACTCTACACATGCAAGGAGGCGCTTACAGGTCGGGGGGAGGTGTTTGATGTGTGGAATGTGCATACATCAATACACACACTGCCCACATAGCCTGCTAGCTCCATACTGACTTGCAACAGGCAGCCGCTGCCTGTGCTCTCATCTCCCTGGCGCCTGTAGCTCCGTCTTCCCTGGCTCAGCACAGGCGCCGCTCTCTGCACACTCACTCCTCCCCTGGTGCCGGCTAGATCACACTGCCCCGGCCGCTCACATAAAAAAAAAAAGACATGCGGCCGCGGCACCCCTGGGACATCGCTGCGGCACCCCAGGGAGCCGCGCGGTGCACAGTTTGGGAACCACTGCAAGTTTTCTTTCCCCCCCCCCCCCCCCCTTCAAGTGCCAACACGATGCTTCATTAGTTTATTATAGTACATAGTACATTATACATATGCCCCACACCGTCATGCCCATTATACATATGCCCCACACTGTACCGCTTATTATACATATGCCGCACACAGAGATGCCCATTATACATGGATGATGCGCGCTGACACTGACGTCTGGCGCGCACATCCATTGGAGTAGGGCGGGCGGCTGCGGGAGGACCTGGGTGTGTCGCCGTGATCAGCTGTCGCGCGGCACACCGGTTGAAAAACCCTGAGCTACAGGGACTCAATTTATGGGAGTCCAGAAGGAAGGACAAAAGAGAACCATACAGGTTTTTTGGGGCACTCTTAACAATATTAATTAGTAATTAATGACTGTATAAAACATAACTTTTAATAAGAGAATAATAAAAACTCACACAAAATGAAATGATATCTCAGGAAGGAAAAGACAACACACACAAATATAGATTAATCAATGAATTAAACGCATACAAATATTACGATAATAAATAATTAATCATAAAATCACGCATCAAACAAGTAACAATTAATCAATAATGAATTAAGAGTTATTATGAAAAGTAATTTTTCAACAAGCAAAGATCTCTAAATAAGGGCGAGATGTTTAAATAACCCCACAGAGCTTTACATATCCCTCATTCTCAGTTTAAAATACATAATCTTAGGGGTTTTAAGGAGGCCACTATCTAGTATTTCTTCCACACCCTGATGGTGTGTGGTAATGTCTAACCATTTAATAGGATAATAGTGACGTAACTTCCAATGCTGATTCGACACAAAAGGTGAGGGAAATAATCAAAGCATAAGAAGGCAATTGGGATATGTTGAAGGGAGATTTAGTTGAGATAAGAGTATTAGGGTAATGTATCCTTGGTGCATACAATAGAGTGGACACATATGGTCAACATTTATATGAAAATGCCGATCATTAGTGTAACCAAGGACAACCACAAAGTGATTTTTAATAGATACCAGGTACAGAGTACGATGACTGACGTAAGTCCCGTCACAGTTCTGGACTTGGAAATTATAATTATCACTTAATAGAAAAGATGAAATGAAGACAATTGTTAAACAAAATCAAATAACTTAGCAGATCAAAATTTACTTAATGGAAACAGAAGGTCAACATGCACATGTCGACCATATACATCACCAGGGACAAAGGAATGATAATATAAGAAGAACCGGGTTAGGAGTAATTATAAAGCACAAATTATAATTAGTAACAAGGAATCAGTGAGAGTAATAATAAATAGTGATCAGCAGATGAATAAGTATACAAATATAGAATCGGATAAATTAGCAGATCAAAATTAATATTAAATCAAACTGAACACATAAGGGTAATGTGTCCTTTATGTAGATTTGGAATGTAAAACCAAATAATGGAAAACAAATTTATAAGTAAATATAGAGCACAAGTTATAAGTAGTAACAAAGGGGTCAGTGAAAGCAATACTAATTTATGATCAGCAAATTAATAAATAAATATAGCTAGATCAAGTACCCACATACGCATGTACGTATAAGCTACATCAAATTTGGACCTGAATAGGTAGCAAAATCAGAGGGGGCAGTGTCATACGCTCGGCACCCAGATTGGGCCGAGAAAAATATATTACCCCTGCTTCAGGTCCCGGCACGATCGGCGCCGCCGTCAGCCGCCGCTAACTACAGAGAAACGCTGCTCATGGCTGTAGCGGCAGGAGAATCATGCCCGTGGGCTCAGTGTTTTGTTTCTATGGGCTGCCGAGGGCAGTGAGGGAAACGTAGCCGCTATATAAGACACGGCGTGCACAATTGGATGGCGTGTAACAACCGGTGCCGGCGGTGGTCCCAAATTACCTTCCCGTGGTATGCACCGAAGTGCAATAGCACAGGTTACGTCAGGGAAGGAGTGGCCAAATTAACAGGGACTCGAAAGAACTTCAACTCCCAGAATCCCCCATCCAGGCGCAAGGATTCTGGGAGTTGTAGTGCGAGCCTCCTGTGACGGCAACTGGGTTGCCTCGGCGTCCCGGGCTGCTTGGTAGGGGATGGAGGATGGAGGATGCCAGGGAGAGGAGAGCTGCCTAACGGGGACACAGGTACCGTTCTGCTTTTCTTCATCAGCACTCAGGACACTCATCCCTGTTAATTCAGCCGAGCCCTCGCTTCTCCGTCGGCCATCTTGGTACAGCCAAGTGAAGCCTCTCAGAGTACTCCCCCTGGTGGTGGCTTTTGCGCATGCGCAACAAGTTGGAGCTCCTATCTCTATAATGGGGCATGTTTCACTAAATTATAAAAAAACTGTACCTATCTGAAAATCCTCAACCCCAAAAGGCACTCCACTGGGACAATATCTACCTAATAAAACAAACCCCAAGTCTCAATTGTTCCCCTACCCCGAGTTATGCCTTCCCAAAAAAACCCTCATAGACTAACATGGGTGACAAAGTGTCATTTCTGAAGTGTCCGAAAAAAACTGGCAGTTGGAAGTTTAGATCGCTCCCAATTGGTCATTTTTTATTATTTCGCCCTGAAATTCGGCATGCAGCACCGGTTGACGATTCTACGCGTACATGCCAAATTTCAGCTCAGTACGCTCAGTCACTTTTGAGGTACAGTCCCTCAAACACCATGCCCCCATCCGAAAAGTTCCCTATGGGAAAAATCCGTTCGTTGGATTCAGCCTTAATATAAGGGCACTACCGTGCCCTTATAATATATATATATATGTGTATATGACATTATATGTATGTATATCTATGTATAATAAAGCCATGTTTACTAGGATAGTTGTGGGGAGAGAGGCCCCAACCTGTATCCTGCCTATAAAACCCATTCGGTATCTACAGTATTTTCGCCAGTTTCGGGGACGTGCCCAACAGCAATGATCTGAAGTTTCCCCCAATATTGCCACCTGCCGAAGGGACAGCGGGACAGTCTCCAAATATCCAGACTGTCCCGCTGTAATCGGAACAGTTGGGAGGTGCGCACCTTTAATAGAACTCCTATCAAAGTAAGTAAACACCAGAGAATGTGACGTTTCTATAAGCGTCTGAATTGCATCATTGCTTCTTAACCAGTGCTAATATTTTACGAAATATAATAGATCTGTGCTCAGATTTAACTTCCTTTAACTAGAAGGCAGGAGTTAGTACTAATGAGACTGAATCCAATGAAGTCACTGAATGCCAGTGATACAACTGTTTTTACCTGTGAATTGATAGGCTGCAATTACATGAATGTGGTTTCATCCAACAAATTTGTAGCCTCCTCTGAGGGGAAATTTATAAAACCATCTCAAGGGGACAAGTGGAGGTATTGCTTATAGCATCCATTCAGACCGTCATTAGGTCGACACCATTAGGTCCACATGCATTTAGGTCGACATGAGTTAGGTAGACAGGGCCATTAGGTCGACAGGGTCAAAAGGTTGACATGGGATTTTTTAGTGTTTTTTTTTAGCCGATATGTGCCGACAGGTGGTATTTCATGCCCTACCATCCACCAGGACGTGATGGGAGAATAAAATAGTGTGTCGAGCTTAGCGAGGCACCAAGCCCGAAGCATGGCGAGTGCTGCGAGCCATGCGAGGGGACGTGGTGCACTTTAACCTGTTTCCTTGTCGACGATGTCGACATTCGGGTAAAAACAGTGAAAAACCCCATGTCGACCTTTTGGCTGTCAACCTAACGACCCTGTCGACCTAATGACCCTGTAGACCCAACCCATGTCAACCTACACTCATGTCGACCTAGACACATGTCAACCTAATGGTGTCGACCTAATGACTGTCTAACAACTTCTGGTGACCAACTGATCCACACCTGTAGATATCATCTTAAATGTGCTACATAGATTATAGCTACAATCTGGTTGCTATGGGAAATGCCGCCACTTGATAAATCTGCCCCTTGCACTTTAGACCTATACTGTACCTCCCAACTTTCTTGAAGTGTAGATTTAGACCTATACTGTACCTCCCAACTTTCTTGAAGTGTAGATCAGAAATTGTGGTGTGGCTTCACATAAAGGGGCGTGGTCTATTTGCAACTCCACCAGCCAATGTGGGAGAGTTGGTAAAGTTGTGATTAGTGGGCCCGATTCATCTATCTGTTCGCTGGCTGCGGCACATTCGCTTAGCAGCGTTCAGATCTGAATTATCCCCAATGATCACATGATAACGAAAAGTACTTAAATATGTATTTAAAAAAAAATATCTACAGTATTTTATCATTTCTTAAAATAATTACCGATTCTTGCCTCGTCACGGAATTAAATTCTGATACCCCTTTCAGACAGAAAAAACCCAGGTAGAACTAGGCAGCAAGGGGCTGACCCCCTTTCACACAGGAGCAAAAACCTGGGTATTTCCCGTGTCGACCCCTTTCACACAGAAGCCGGATTTTTCCTGCAAAACTCTGTGTGTCATAAGAAAAGGACAGTTTTAAAGGCACACAGATCATGAAAAGTGGGAGGTGTCTGCTCACTGCATTGCATTAAACATGGCTGACAAGTTGCAGAACCTGGAGGTCAGGAGTTCTCTGTGTGTTTTGCTGCTTACAGCAAATCAGAGCATTATGCAGATGCTTAAGGTGCGTACACACGGGGGCGATTTAGGGCAAAATCGCGGGAAATATGGTCGCTGAGCGACCATATTGCCCGCAATGGGAGTGTGCACCGGCGATATATCGCCGGGTGCGCGCTCCCGTTTTTGCCCCTGTGGTGATCGCTGGTCGCAGGAACATGCTCCTGCGACCAGCTGATTTCCACTGCGGGGCTCCCTCCGGCAGTTTCTTTTACATCAGCGACCATCTCTGGTCGCTGATGTAAAGGAGAAACTGAGCAATATATTGCTCAGCCATATATTGCTCAGCCATATATGGCTGAGCAATATATCTCCCCCGTGTTACACAGCATTACACTATGCTACCTGGCACAGTGTTATGCCAGGAGGAGGAAGGCACAATTTTTGGTGGAGAGGGCTTCCACTCGACGCAGGTATTTGCACTGGAGGAGAGCCCTGATTTTGTCCAGTGTTGCGCTGCACGCCACTGCCACGCCTTCAGGGAAGCTGAAAAGATCAGCCAATCGCGCAGCGCCATGCTGCACAGCCAATCAGCATGTTTTTTTTAATTGTCGGGAGAAAAACACGGGTCGGACCCTTTCACACAGCCGCAAACACGTGTCTGACACGGGAAAAACCCAGGTAAATACCTGGGTCGAAGTCCCGGAACTTTAGACCTGTGTTGACCCTTTCAGACAGAAGAAAAACCCGGGTCGACACGGCAAGAGCAGGGAAATTCCCGGGTCTTTTTTTCTGTCTGAAAGGGGTATTAATGGTATATTTTATCGGTACTCTTTACCTAGAACGGCGCCCGCGATTGGAATCGCGGGCGTCGGGGGTAAAAAATCGCGGTCATCGCGGGCAAATTGTGGGTACATAAAAATCGGGTGCCCGCGATGACCGCGATTTTCCCATAGGGAACAATGTTAAAAATGCTGATTGACCGCGATTTTAATGTAAAATGCCTCAATGCCCGCGATTTGGACATAGGAATCAATGTTAAATGCGCAAATAGGCACAATTAACCCTTAAATGTCCCCCCAAATTTTTAACGCCACCCCACGATCCACGCCAACCCGAAGCGTGGCGAGCGCAGCGAGCCCGCGAGGGGCGGCGGTACGCGTCCTCCGACCTTTTCATGCCCTACTATCCACGTCGGCGTGGAGTTGAGAATAGGCCCGAGGCCCGAAGCGTGGCGAGCGCAGATACCTTCACAGGTAAACGCGTCCCTTGGCGGACTTCACAGGTGTCCGCGTCGCCACGGACACCTGTGAAGCCCGCGAGGGGACGCGTATAACTGTGAAGGTATCCGCGTCCGCTCGCCACGCTTCGGGCCTCGGTGGCTCGCTGCGCTCGCCACACTATTCTATTCTCAACTCCACGCCGACGTGGATAGTAGGGCATGAAAAGGTCGGAGGACGCGTACCGCCGCCCCTCGCGGGCTCGCTGCGCTCGCCACGCTTCGGGTTGGCGTGGATCGTGGGGTGGCGTTAAAAATTTGGGGGGACATTTAAGGGTTAATTGTGCCTATTTGGGCTCTGTAGCCCATTTAACATTGATTCCTATGTCAAAATCGCGGGCATTGAAGCATTGAATGTAAAATCGCGGTCACCACTAAATTTAACATTGAACCCTATGGGAAATCGCGGTGATCGCGGGTGCCGTTAATGTACTACCCGCGATGCCCGCGATCACCGCGATGGGCGCCCTTCTAGGTAAAGAGTACCATTTTATCTTATGCTTATCCTCATGTGATGTTACCACATTATTTATCTGCTAGTCTACACTCAACTTGTTTCCAGATCTTTCACTGATCTGAAGGCTAATGCACCTTCACATGGTCGCTTGATTTCATTCATCATAAAAGATATCTGGTGATTTTTTTTCCTGCCAAGGTTACTTGATTACATTGTGATAAAACTATTCTACTTTTTCCATGTAACTTCGATTTGGAATACTCTGCGAACATGTTGTTAATTAAAGCCGAAGCAATGGTTTAAAGGTAATCTCTGGGCTAAATAAATACATTGTCATAATATTTTTGAATGGTGTGTTGTTAGTGACATTAGTTTTAGCCGGTACAGACCACAAAAAAACGGTACTGTACTGGCTAAAACGGTACAGTTGTAGGGTCTGATATGCTGCCATGCTGCAGTTGCAGTGTTGGGGAAGCTGTAGCTTAATTAACATGCTGCAGCTCTTTGGGGGCGGGGAGAATGTCCGTTTCAAAATGGGGAGGGGCACGTCAGCCCAGTTTACTGGGCGTGTCAAAGTTAGTGTCTGCATCTTTCCCAATGCACAATTACTGGCCCCAGCTACAGTTTTAGCAGCCAATCTGAGTAGACCTATGCTTCTTCAGATGGCTGGTTGCCAGTGGCGTCAAGAAAGAAGGGGGGGCTACTTTTAAGCTGGGCCCAGGCTTGCTGAAGGGTCCTGCTGCCTTCTTCCACCTAACTCACCCATCTGCCCATTCATTCATAGAAAAGACTGACTGCTGCTGCAGCAGCAGCAGCAGAAGCCTCTCTCTCCCCCCAGCAGAGCACAAGCTGCTGGGTGCTGACTGGGGAGAGAGGCAGCTGCAGAGGCAGTCAGTCCTCTCTCCCTGGATGATGTGCGGGAGAAGGAAGAGAGATCGCACCCGCATGCGCACAGCATCTATTCCTGCAGCCAGAGGGGCTGGGGCATAGCCAGCAGCTGATGGAGCTGCTGGGCATGCCCCCACAGTGATGGAAAAGGGGGTGTGGCCTCGCAGGAGAGCCTCTGGTATAGGCCACGCCCCTTCCGTTAGGTCACACATGCGAGTGTCCTGGGTCCTTCGGAGCAAAAGTTGGGAGGTATGCTATATTGCAGTATAATAAAGCAGCCATTATTTATTCTGCACAGAAACAAAATAACTCACCCAAATGTAACTCTCTCTGTACATGTTACATCTGTGCTATGTGTAATGATAGCAGAATGATGCCCAGCAATAGCTTTGCCTCCTCAGATTAATTGAACTCAGTGGATTCTTGGCCCTGACAGCCCAAGTTATTGGGGGAAGAGGAACGTGGGTGACGCCCGCTGAGTGGGAACCCTGCAGGGAATGCACAGTGCACCTGGGTGATGATGTCAGTATATGCTTTTCTTTCCCTTAGTTGGATGACATGAGGAATAGCAAGGAACGGCAGAAAGCTGGCTGTCATTCACAACAAGCCTAGACAGACCAAGCTTTCTGCAGCCAAGGACTTGGAACAAGACATGGGGGCGTCTGCTTCCCTGTGCACCCTGAGGGGCGAGAGTGCAGACATCAAGCACTCCTCCTCTGTACACCATTAGCAATAGCACTGGTAATACAGCTCATTTATTGGTCCAGGCCCAGACCGTACACAACTTTGACAACTTCTACTTTGTCTGGGCCTGTGAAAAATAGAAATGTCTACATACTGTACCTCCCAACATGACCCATTCCAGGAGGGAGAGAGGCTCCGTATCTGGACTTCCCGCATAATTCATGGTTGCTGTCAGCTGAGCTGAACACTTTTCTTATCAATGAAGTAATTCCACACAGGTGACAGGAATCTTACATTCAGAAGGAGGTTCGGCAGCAGAGAATGTTGTACCTCGTGGAATGGGCCATATTGGTAACGTAAACCACTGGGTTTACATTTATCAGGCCCAAACTTAATATATCACTTAAAAGCCTGAGAAAATAATTGACACCAGGGCAGGACTATAGGAGGTGGAGGGGGCGTCAATACTCCCTGGGGCGGACTCTACCCGGGTTGCTGGGACTGAGGGACTTGTATGGCTGTCCGTGATTTAGCTGCTTATATAGCAGAAGTGGTGGGTAAGAGGAGCATTTCTGGACAATTTGGATCCCAGTGCACTAAAAAATGTGTTGCCACCTCATAGACGTTTCAAAAGTGGAAATATTTGCTCCCCCGAAAGGGGGTGTGGCCTTGTTTCAATAGGCGTGGACTTGCAGGAAGAGGCTACCTTACACCAACACAATAGAACATATTGTTACATCATATTATGCTCTGTGAGCTGCTGGCCGCGCAGTCAGCTCCTCTGCCTGCAGGAATAGATGCGCCCAGGGTCGGGTAATACGGGCAGGGGTGGGCTGGGCCGGGGGGCACGGTGCCATGTGCCCCCCGGGCCGCTTAGCCAGTCACTGGCTGCGGGCCGCGCTGGATCACCATCCACCTCCTCCAGGCAGCCCTCCTGCGCTGGTCGCGGCTTCCAGAACACGGCCGCAGCTACAGGAAAATGGCCGCCGGCCCCCTGCATTTACCATTAGTAAAGTTCAGGTGAGCGAACTGAGCCACCAAGCCCGAAGCGTGGCGAGTGAAGCGAGCCCGCCAGGGGACAAATTTACTAAACATCTTTTACCTCAAAAAATGCCTCTAAAGTAGATTTGCCGAAAATCCTTACGTAGCAGTTAAGTAGCGGCTAACATAACTGGCGTAGCGCTGGCCGCAAAGATGAGGAAGTACCGTAATTTCTTCAAACCCAGTGACCTGGCGTGCAGTCATACCATACAGTACAACCTGCAAGCCTGGCGTGTGCGTTCCATGGGTCGACACTAATTAGGTGGACACTCGATAGATCGCCTACTATTGGCCAACAGACCATAGGTCGATACTTTAAAAAGGTTGACATGGCTACGTCGACAGTGACAAAAGTTCAACACAAGCAATAGGTCAACATAGGAAATAGAAAATGTGGACATGAAAAAGGTTGACTAGGGTAGCGAGACATCGTGCCGGAAGCCTGGCGAGCGAAGTGGTACACTGAAATACAGTTCATGTTGACCTAAGTCGACACAGACACTGTGAAAAACTCATGTCGACCTTCATGTCGAACTTTTGTAAGTAGACCTATTGCTTTTGCCGACCTTTTGTCCTTCTCGAGCTAAGCCATGTTGACCTTTATAAGGTGTCGACCTATGGCCTGTTGACCAACAGTGGTCAACCTATTGAGTGGCAACCTTTATTGGGTCGATTCTATGACCCATACCCCATGCCTAACAGCCAAACAGGAGGCAAAGTTTTACAGTACATGCAGTTGTGGCAACCTCCGCTGGAGGAGTACATGCTGCTTTAATACATCATGGGCGGGATAGGGGCGTGACGCGGACAGTCTCAGCGAATCAAAATCTCACAGCCCAGCCTCCCTCTGAGTATTGCATCATTGCTCCATGGGAACATGGCGGAAATAGCGCAAAATATTCTGCTCCACCCCATAATGTGCCCATCAAAAGGGGAGGAAAAAAAGTAGGGGAGTATGGGCAAAGGATGGAGATTGAGTTTATTAGCACCAGAATTATTAGATCGGAGGTATCATGAAACCACAACCCAACTACGTGCGGCCTTTCCAATGACAAGGTCAGTATGGAGGAGTGGGGGATGGAGGATGCATGGAAAGCGTACCCCACTAGGCGCATAAGAAGAAAACCAAGAAGTGATCACTGGCGGAGGTTAGAGAACCCACGGCATTCTAACCCATTACACTTACAGAACTTACATAGGCCACAAAGACATTTAAACCCTTTTCACATCGTGAATGCGGGATCACACCTGGGATTTTTGACACGGGTCTACCCCTAGAGTGACCCGGCATTTGTGATGATTTCCCCCACAGGACGCTGACATCACAAAGGAGGTGTGTCATCTGGGGGTGTGGCAGTAGGCAGCGCTTGGAGCTGACGCAATAGTGTTACCTGTTTACACTGTTCAGCAACCTGGGTCAGACCCGGGTAAAACACTTATTTTAACCTGTGTCGGAATGCCGGGTTGCTGGACCCGAGAGTTTTCAAATGGACCTTTCACATCGGTTACGGGTTATTTGTGCCATGTGAAAGGGGAAATAGAGACAAAAGGAAACGTACTTAAAATGATCTGTTACACTTTTACAAACTGAGCGGTCTATGTACTAAGCCTTGGGGGGTATTCAATCCGGTCGAATTTCCTGGGCAGGTTAAAAATCGTCAATAATTCTCTGATTAGTATTCAATCGCCCGTTTTAAAATTTTTACTATGGCGTTTCACCTTTTTTTCGGGATGGGCAAAAACAGTGGCAAAAACATGCGAAAACATAAACCAATTTGGAAAACCACGTGAATTTTTGGAAATTTCTCCTATCCACACAGTCTTCACCGATGCTGGATTTTCAGCCCATGTGAAAAATAAGCACTGGGATTGAATAGGGCGAGTTGAATTTGCCTCAAAAATGGCAGAAATTTGCTGATTTTTCGCCTGGTGAACAATTCACCCAGGATTAAATACCCTCCTTGGAGAGAGATAAAGGGGAGAGAGGTAAAGTAACAGCCAATCAGCTCTTAAATGCCATGTTACAGGCTGTGAGGGATGCACTACACCACCCCCATCCCTCGCAACCATAGAAGAACAGCACTCCCAGTGTCCCCCCCTAGTAGAACTGCACTTCCAGTACCCCCCCAGCACCACAGCAGCACTTCCAGTGCACCCTCCCCCCACTATAACAGCATCACTACCAGTACTCCCCCTAGTAGAACAGCAGCACTACCAGTACCCCCCTCCAGAAGAACTGCAGCACTTCCCATACACCCACCCCAGTAGAACAGAAGCACTTCCAGTAACCACCACCCCTAGTAGAACAGCAGCACTTCCCATACACCCACCCCAGTAAAACAGAAGCACTTCCAGTAACCACCCCCCCCCCAGTAGAACAGCAGCACTTCCAGTACTCCCCTCCAGTAGAACAGCAGCACATCCAGTCCCCCCCCCCTCCAGCAGAACAGCAGCACTTCCCATACACCCACCCCAGTAGAACAGAAGCACTTCCAGTAACCACCACCCCTAGTAGAACAGCAGCACTTCCCATACACCCACCCCAGTAAAACAGAAGCACTTCCAGTAACCACCCCCCCCCCCCCCCAGTAGAACAGCAGCACTTCCAGTACTCCCCTCCAGTAGAACAGCAGCACATCCAGTCCCCCCCCCCCTCCAGTAGAACAGCTGCACTTCCAGTATCCCCCCCAGCAGAACAGTAGTACTTCCAGTACCCCCCCCCCCCCAGTAGAACAGTAGTACTTCCAGTACCCCCCAGTAGAACAGCAGCACCTCCAGTACCCCCCATCCAGCAGAACAGCAGCACTTCCAGTACACCCCACCCCCCAATAGAACAGCAGCACTTCCAGTAAACCCTCCCCAAGTAGAAAAGCAGCACTTCCAGTCCCCCCTCCAGAAGAAAAGCAGTACTTCAGTAACCAAACCCCCCAGGCCTGTTATTACATCTTATTTGTAGCACGATTATACAAGTGTACACAAAAGACCCCCACCCCCTTCCGCATAGTAACCTGCTAGGAGTTAAATGTCCTCCCCCCTGCTTACCTCCCCATGAGCCTGATATTCTAAAAGACTCTTTCATCCAAGGTACTGGGTGGGACCCACATCACTGCAGCAGCGGCAGGAGCAGACACTCTGACCCTACTTCCGCAGGAGCAGCGAGATGACCGGGAGCGGAGCTCAGTGTATGCCCGGATTACACAGTCGTTCCGGATGTAGTTCCAGCAGCTGCCAAAAGGTGGCGATGGTGCAGCACAGAGCGGATGACGTCACTGCAGTAGAGCTACAAGTTACACAGAGAGGCTCTTCTGCTTGGTTGGCACAGTGGCGCGTGTCTATTAGTCCAAGCTACGGGGAGCCACAGGTTGCAGGTTCGAGTCCCGAGACCCAGCATGTGGCAAGGGAGGGGCACATCGAAACAACCTGATTTTTATTTTTATATATTGATAATATTATCTATATATTTATTTTCAGCAGGAAATATTCTGTATAGATAATATTATCTATATACCCGAGGAGAATAAGTGGGGGAAGGACAGAGGCTGGTGGTGGCATTTGTGTAATACAATTGTTTAACATATAAATAGTATTAATTATCATAAAACTGATTGTCACATAACTTATACACCAGATAAATAGTGTAATACAGATGGAGCGCCTCTCATTTTTGCTGCCGCTGCGCCAGCGCCAAAATCTGGCGAGAGGCACCCCATCTGACTGAGACGCACGCGTCTCGCACGCGCGTCTCAGTTTCCCGTCGGCGGGGGGACGGGAACCCTGTCCGTCTCCACTTCAGAGAGACAGACAGAGTTGGGGGGGGGGGGGTGGCGGGGACCCGGGGCGTCCGTCGGCGAGGCGGCGGGGACACGGCAGCTGGCGGGGGATGGCGGATGGCGAATCTTCCGACGTCACCTACAAGAGCAAGGCCCACTCTATCTGTATAAAGAAGTGCGTAAAGAGAAAAGTGACCTGAAAATTGTCATTGTGTTATTATTATATTTTATTTGGTGTTATCCGGATTCCGTATACAGCCGCCATCTTTTACCTCCCTCAGTATACAGTATACGACTTCCTGTGTGTCTGCGCCGTCTGTCTGTGTTACTGTGGTCTCCGTATACAGTCGCGATCTTGTACCTCACTCAGTATACAGTATCCGGTTTCCTGTGTGTCTGTGCCGTGTCTCTGCGTTATTGTGTTATCCGTATACAGTCGCCAATTGTCAGATTAAGGTCTAAATGGGCCTGGAGCTGAAAATGATCAAGGACCTATTATGCACAATAATAGGGGTGGTGGCCAGCACCTAATAATGTGGGTAGTGTGACCAATGTTCTGTTTGGGTGGTCTGCTCATGGGTGTGTTTCTATTTCTGTAAATACTTTCAACTTATTATATATGCCTGAAAAAGGCAGGGTGCTGGCATAGGAAAAATGCAGGGAGATATATTGGCGGGTGCCCCCCAAAGGTGCTAAGATACTTGCGGGGTGAGGCGGCACTCCAGTGATAAAAAAAAAATACTGAAAGATGAAACTTGGTAGACAACATTTCAGCACCTTTTATGTGGTCACCTAAGTTTACCACACCATATACCCCTTATACAAATCATGCAACACAATAGTTACCCCCTTATACTGTATTTGCCTCTTACACATTATGCCACATGGAATGAGCCAAAATTCACACCGACTGAGCCAAAATTCACACTATGGAACACGGATTGAGTCAAAATTCACACTATGCCACACAGATTAAGGCAGAATTCACATTTTGCCACATGGATTGAGCCAAAATACACACTATACCAAAAAGATTGAGCAATAAAGCACAATATGCTTCTTAAACAGGGGCATTGCGCATTAAAAATGTACACCATAATGCCTATTACATGTTTCGCCACACTACGTATTATGCCTAACACCATAATGCCTATTAAAATTATGCTACATAAGTGCTGTTTACCTACATGCTCATTGCCAGGGGTTCCATGCGTGTTGCCCTGTGGGATTACATGCTCATTGCCAAGGGGGGAATACATGCTCGCGGTAACTGGGGGACAGCCGCCGCTGGCAGAAAGGACAGCCATTGACAGCCGGGGGCTGCCCGGCTGTATTCAGAGCACTGCAGGTCCCGGCTATTTGAAATAATACCCCTTTCACACCAGAAAATGCAGGGATTTACCTGGGAATATGGTCCCAGGATCATGCAGGGACATTCCCGGGCTGGCCCCTTTTACATCAGCCTAGTACCTGCATTTTCTGGTGTGAGGGGGAGAGAACACCCCCCCCCCCCTTAAACAACCAGCTATATCTTCAGAACCAACTGACCCATTTACATGTAGGCTTTGAATGATTTTGGTCCTGTGAAACTGGGCTGTTTGGTTACAGAGAAATCTGTCCTCAAACAACATGAACAGCCATGAAATTACATTTCAGAAATGATAAAAATCACTTTACCCGCAATATCTCTAGAATGAACTCATATGGACCAGCCTGGTATCAGATTGAAGGCCCAGCGATTTGGGTTTGACTGAGTTCTACCAGTGATGCCAGGCAGGAAATGGCAGCCATTGGAACCTGGTCCTATGGGGAAAACGTTCCAGCTTTGCTTGGCGGTATCTCCGGTTCCCGAGGGGCTAGTTAATCTGGCCCTGCACTGCCTCATTCCCGGCATTCAGGGGAAACAAAGGATGGTGCCCTCCTCTTCCTAGTGACCCCGACCTCTGGTGTCTTTCCTTCTCTTTTTGATTGGACATTCGGTAATCACCTATACCCCTTTCACACTGCAACTAAATACCAGGTTGTTGCCGGGTTGACGGGTCAAGGTGCAGTGTGATAACATCAAACTGAATAACCCGGGTCGACCAATTTGACAATTTGACCCTGGTCATCAGAAGGCAGAGGCGTAAATATATATATATATATATATATATATATATATATATATATATATATATATATGCGTAGGCCCCATAGCAAAAGTTTGTAAGGGCCCCCTATTTAGCAACTGATGGTAATAAATGTATGTAAAACATTACTTAGACAGTAAAGATGGGCCCCTCTCAGCTCTGGGCCTCATAGCAGCTGCACCCCCTGCACCTATGGCAGTTATGCCCTTGTCAGAAGGGTTAAACCCGGGTTACCTTGTATATAATGGGCGACCTGGGTTTAGTGTGAAAGGGTTCAATGTCTATATGTGATGGTCTGCTATACATACAGTTTTTACTTTATTTTTATGAGCTTAAATCTCCACGTGGCATGGTTAATTAAACCCATGTGTCTCTCTCATAGTGGCTTAATGCCATTTTCCCACCTGAGCAAGTTGTGGGAAATTCCACTATCCGCACCAGCTTATTGCACAACAATGAGGATTCTTACACCATCTACCAACTATCTGCAATCTTTGCGAGGACATCTTGCTAAGCAGCACAAAATGGATTACGGTGGTGATTCTGGTTTGTTTGCAAAAGCAAACTCCTTCTTTAATGCACAAACCCATGCTGCACTGCAGGTGGGGCAGATGTAACATGTGTAGAGAGAGTTATATTTGGGTGGGGTGTGTTCAAACAGAAATCTAAATAGCATTGTAATGGTGTGTACACAGGGGCGATTATTGCAAATATCGCTGGCAATATGGTCGCCGAGCGACCATATTGCCAGCGATGGGAGTGTGCACCAGCGATAAATCGCCAAGTGCGCGCTCCTGTTTTCAGCCCCTGAATGGTCGCTGCTCGTGGGAGCATGCTCCTCCGACCAGCGACTTCGCCTGCCTTTTCTCCCGACGTGTGACATTTTCGTCTGCGACCATGTCTGGTCGCAGATGAAAACGGGACACTGAGCAATATGATTGCTGAGCAATATATTGCCAGCGATCATATTGCCCCGTGTGTACGCACCATAAGAATAAAGCAGCCAGTATTTACTCTGCACTGAAACAAAATAACTCCCCCAAATGTAACTCTCTCTGCATATGTTACATCTGCCCCACCTGCAGAAGGAGTTTGCTTTTGCAAACCAACCAGAATCACCCCCTATATACACTAATTGGGTAACGTTGTCCTCCTGCTGGGGATTTTACCAGAAATTATTTGTGATAGCACGGATGCACTTTCTTCCACACCAAAGCACTGTTTGTGGTTGATCCCCTAGCGATGGAAGTTGCTTGGTGTTTGAGCAGCACTGCTATACAATCACATCTGTGTTATTGATGTCCCTTTGGGGGTTATTTTGGTTCACTCTTTCTGACAAATTCCTTCTTAGATGGACAAAACCATGTGCACTGCAGGTGGGGCAGATGTAACTTGTGCAGAGAGAATTAGATTTGGGTGGGGTTTTACTTCAAAGTGAGATCTATATTGCAGCGTAAAAATAAAGCAGTCAGTATTTTCCCTGCACAGAAACAAAATAACTCACCCAAATCTAATTCTCTCTGCACATGTTACATCTGCCCCCCTGCAGTGCACATGGTTTTGTCCATCTAAGAAGGAATTTTGTCAGAAAGAGTGAACCAAAATAACCCCCTTTGTTTGAATACCAAAGGAGTCGAGATCCATTTAAGATTAACCTATGTGAATTTCTGTATGGTTTTCCAAATACGAGATGAATGTCATTTTATGAATACTTATTAGCTTTCTGTTTTATCTAGCTGCATGGTTATATTTTATATTTGTCAGTGGACCTGAAGCGATGTTCACTTTGGTTTATTGTTTACATCCATGCGATGTAATCAATAATCATATTGCAAATTCAGCCGATATTATCACAGTACATGGGTACATGGGCCCCATAAACCCCATATACACTAAACAACCTTTTAAAAGATATTACTCAGAAGAATAAAATATCTAGTGTGTACACTCAGTATCATTAACCATGCGCACTTCCCACGCATCGTTAACGTTAATCACCCAGCTCGTCGGCAGAACGTGCAGGTAAATTTTGGCCATGAAGCTAACAACCTGCATGTTCAACGTCCGCGTGTGATGTCACGAAATGATATCGGTAACTAGTTAACTATGGGGCAGATGTAATAAGCCCGGAGAACAGATATACTGGAGATAAACTGGAGATAACGCAACGGCCAATCATCTCCCAACTGTCATTTTCAAACACAGTTAATTGGCTGGTGCTTTATCTGCTTTCACTCTATCTCCAGTTTATCTCTTCTCCAGACTTAATACATCGGGTGTGGTATAGGGGTCCGACAGTCGGGATCCCGACAGTCATTAGCCCAATGTCGGGATCCCGACTGGCCGTACCCAGACAGCATGGCAAGCGCAACAAAGCCCCTTGCGGGCTCGCTGCGGGCACAGTGGCTCGCGTGGACCCCCACGAGGGAAAATAGCCGACGGCCGTCGGGAACCCGGCTGTCGGTGTTTTGACAGTTGGGATCCCGACGTCGGATAAAAAATGCCTGTCGGGGACCCTGTCCGGCACCCGATCCATCTGCCCCTATATCGGCTGTGACCCTAGTGGTCTAGATGCTGTAGTCCTTGTTATTGAGGGCTCAGGAACAAATGCGGGGCACTCTCCAAGGTCCTGAATCAGGCCTGTATTGTTTATACCAGCAAATGAGCCAGTACCGTGGTACGTCCCATTAGCATATGGGAGCGTCCAGCGTTTCATGGGCATTCTCATGCTAATGGGCCGATCACGTGGGGGCGGGCAGCTAATATCACCAGATGTCAGCAGCCCGCCCACTGCCTTCTGAACATGCACGCATATGTAAGGTTGTTCAGAGCAACCTTAGATATGCGTGCATGTTCCACCTCATTCGATGGTCACTGACCATCGAATGATTTGGGTATTACCTCACAGGCTGCAAATGGATGTTTATGTAAAACATCCATTCAAAGCCAGTGCGAACTAATGTGCCTTGCAAATGGTGGGCCAGCATACCACCATTCTCAAGGCAGGGTTTAGTTGACTAACAAGGGTGCGAATTTGCATCTGATGGAATCAACCAGAATACCCCCTATGTGTGGTGACATGATCGTTGGTGTGTGCTCAACCAGGGCTGTATCAGGGAAGAGCCCAGCACTGGCTGGGCCAAGGTAGCTGCACTGTGGGTAATGGTCCTGGCAGCAGCCTGCAGCGCAGCCTCTGAAGTTTTTGGCAACTGGAGCTCATGCTCCACCAGTATCGCCCCTTGCCACTCCCCTGCATGCTGTGCTGGATATAAGGCTACATGGGCCTGTAGTGATTACTATATGCCACAATGTCTCCTTGAATAATAATAGAAAAATGTTGGGAAGAAAGTAGAAATACAATTTTGACTTATTAACAACCATGTGACCAGCTGGATGTGTGTCATCATCATACCGTCATGATGGGCCTATTGTCTTGTGGGGGACTGGAGGTGTAGCTCTATCCAGTCACATTACCAAGTATCGGTACTCTTCCTCTGGACTGAATGAGGGAAGGGTTGTAGCCTGCGATCTTGTACAATTGTGGAGAAAACACATAAATGCCATGCAGCAGGGCATTGGCTGTGACCGCTTCAGAGGAGCCTGCCACCAGAAATTGGGGAACCTGGGATAGACAATTTAGGCAGGGTCCCCGCCACCATCTTATTGCAGTTGGAGCAACAAATGTCAGCCAGGCAGAGACAGCATTGGTGGCATTTTACATATGGAACCAGTCGTGAGCCAAGAGGAGGCCGCAGACCAATAGCCATTCAAGAGCGGCCATTGTGGCTGCTGGTCTGGAAGTTCTGGCAGTACAGTAGCCCCTGAGGGCCTGCCATTACCTGTTGGAAACTAACCTTCCAGCAGCTGCCAGGCTCTGCCCACCTCTTATCTAATGTCTAGGGCACATTTGTAGATATATTTTTAATGACCAAATTATGTACACTATAGATATTTAACCGTATTCATTTTATTGACAAATATGAAAAATGTACATAAAATTATACTAAATAAAGATTAAATAGCTTTAATATAATTCATTCCCCCCCAACTGTCTCGCTTATCGCAGGACCGTCCAGCATCTATTTAGAGAGGCAGAGGGGCTGGGGGCATGACCAGCATGACAGTGCTGGCCATGCACTCGTAGTGATGTAAAATGTGGATCCCCCTATGGCATAGGCCCACACCCATTTTCCTGAGCCGTGTGATTTCTACATTGAAGATGTTTGGAGGTATGCTTGGTTTAATTAAACAAATATCAGCATATTTGGAAAAATATTAGCCCATTAAGTTTTTGTTTTTAAAGTGATTTTTTGGAGATTATAGTATTGCCTTGTAATAATCGGGGGGGGGGGGGGAGAGAGTAATGGTTGGCGTAATGGGCGGTGGGGGGGGGAATACAATCATGGAACCATGACAGCTGAAGCCTCAAAAAGTATGGTGGTCACTACCATAAAAGTATAATACATTCAGCCTTTATGCGCATGCACGCCATCGGTCCAGTACGCTATTTGTGTACTGAACTGGTGTTCCATCTGATGTCTGTTGCAGACCAGACCATCATGCTCTCATCTTTCAATGGGATGCCAACAGTCAGAAGACCGATGCCAGAATTCCAACATCAATTAGGATGCCGGCATTTCAATCCCGTCTGCCCACATTCTGAGAGTATGTGGGCAGTTTAGTGTGCAGCCAGGAGGACGGGGTGTGTTTGGGCACTTACAGCTATGATTTGTCAACCAGCTAGCACCCTGTAGTCCAGCGCATCAGATGTATGGCAATGTGAATGCATTGTGATAAATTGCATGTGACAATAGCACATCAACTACAAAATTGCATTAAAGAACTTCCAAGAAGCTGCCGGGGGAGTTCAAGGGAAATCACATGCGACTTGAGCCGTAGATATGTTACACAAGTATATGGGGCCTTTATAGAAGGGAGGGGTCAGGTCCCCATACTATAGGATTATTGACATGCAATTTGGGCTCTTTGCATGCGATTGCAGCGATCAAACGCATGAAAAGCATCCAAATTGAATGTGATTGACAGCAGTCGTCCCTGCTGCAGAAGCAATCTGTGGGATCGCATGCGATAAATCCCATGCAAAAGGACCGCACCGGCAGGCAAAAGGACCGCACTGCATGAGACAGAGACAGCTTACACAGAGCTGGCCATGCTCCTGTAGTGACGGTATCCCTGTAAGGCCGTGCCCCCTGTGACATAGGGCACACCCCTTTTTCAGCCATGCGAGCATCCAGACTTCTAAAATCAAAATGTTGGGAGGTATGCTTTCACTAGAAATTTTTCATAATAAAAAAAAAAAAGGGCTTTCTTGAAAATGGTTTTCTACTTTATAAACTATACAGCCTATAATAAAAACAGTATATTCTTGAATTACTGTAGATATGTTTATATTTTCTTGTTCTAATGCTACCTTAGTGAATTTGGCCCAATTTTGATTACAAAGCATTGCTAGGAATTAGCGGCACCTAGTGGTCACCTGCAGACTTGTTTCTACACTAAAGGGAAAGCCTTGTTCTTATTCCTTACTAGTGAGCCGCCCTTCTGCTTTGCACAGGTACATTATTTCTAGTAACAGTGATGTTTTTACATAAAAAAAAAAAAATTAGTGCCTTATAATATATTTCTTTAAATCGACCACATTTGTAATTTTTCCTCTGGACATGAATACAAAAAGATATATATATATATTTTTATGTAACACGCGAAAGGGCCACAAGAAGTTGTCCTGGGAAGAACATTTCCCACTTAGATCAACTCCAGCTACATTAGGTGTTTGATCTTGTGCTTTATTTATGGTCATGGCAAAGCAAACGTATCAGGAACTGGACTTGTTTAAAATTAAACGGTAAATTTGAGGAAATCATTGGTATTCTGGGTATTAGAACATTTCTCCAGTTCCATAGTCAGTTAGATTACCCTCGATGAGATTTTTCATATGCAATTGTGTCTCATTGCATGCCCCCCTCTCCCAATCACACAGACCCTGCCCCAGCCAACACTCTCTGCCCCCCATCACACACTCCCTGCTACCCATTAAACACCCCCTACCTCAGCCACCCCACCCCACGCCCATGGTAACATGATTCCACAGCCATGTTAATATTGCAAAGTGGGCAGTATGGATGGGTGTAATGGTTAGCATTACTGCCTCACAGCACTGAGGTCATGGGTTCAATTCCAACCATGGCTCTAACTGTGCGGTGTTTGTATATTCTCCCGCACCTGTGTGGGTTTCTTCTGGGTACTCCTGCCACAATCCCTTAACCCTAGAATGTCTGTATGTGTGTGTACATGTGGTAGGGAATATAGATTGTAAGCTCCACTGGGGCAGGGGCTGATGTGATTGTTCAAATATTCTCTGTAAAAGCGCTGCCGAATATGTGTGCGCTATATAAGAAACTGTAAATAAAATTGTTAAAAAAAAAAAAAAATGCACCTTTGTTATCTGATGTATTTCCATAGTTTATTTGTTTCCATTGGTGTTATGTATCACATGACGTTCCTTATGCATTTCCACCCACACCAAATGAACACTTGTTATGTTCAATGAGAAGAACAAAATGAATCAAAGAGCAGAAGCATCCGATAATCAGAAAACTAATTTTATCCTACAAACCGCATAAACAGAATTAGGTCAAAATCACAGTTCCAGAAAATCTGGCTGGCCTTCCACGTCTTCTAGAATAATCTAGTGATAGATTTCTGGGTACATTCCTGGCATCAATGCCACAATAGCCTTACAACTCCTAGTGTAACCCGGTAGCAATGCTTTAAGACGTGGACGGAAGGTTTGGTGGTTCCCCGTAAGATTCTAACTTTCTTAAGGCTGCATACGAAGGGCACCGTCCAGACGAATGACTTCTGCATTCAACATGGGGTTTTCTACAATGGTTTGTACCAGGTGGGCATACTCTTCAGGGTGGCCCAGTCGGCTGGGGAAAGGTACTTGCTTGGCCAGGAATTCTCTTGCCTTCTCAGGGAGACCAAGGAGGAGAGGGGTTGCGAACAAGCCTGGAAAGACAGAATATTCGGTGACATTTTGCAGTGTTCCGGAGCACAGAAAAATCGGTACTTATGTAGTAACTGGGCTGCCGATTTCTAAATCGGGTCGGATCGGGAGATCGCATCGCATCGCATCGCATGCGACCATGCGATTCGATGCGATGCGATGCGATGCGATGACCCGATTTTTCCATAGGAATCAATGTTAAAATGGACTGAGTCCATTTTAACATGGAATTCAATGGGAAAAATGGGTCCTTTTCATACCCCTACTATCCAAGTGGGCATGGAGTTGGATATAAACCTGTGGCGAGCGTAGCGAGCCACCGAGCCCGAAGCGTGGCGAGCGAAGCGAGCCCCGCGAGGGGACGAATACCGTCCCCTCGCGGGGCTCGCTTCGCTCGCCACGCTTCGGGCTCGGTGGCTCGCTACGCTCGCCACAGGTTTATATCCAACTCCATGCCCACTTGGATAGTAGGGGTATGAAAAGGACCCATTTTTCCATAGGAATCATTTTAACATTGATTCCTATGGAAAAATCGGGTCATCGCATCCGATATCGCATCCGATATCGGATGCGATGCGATGCGATATCGCATCGCATCGCATCTGATTGTATGCCTTAACTTAAGGCATACAATCAAAAAATCGGCAGCCCAGATACTACATAAGTACCGAAAAATCTTACACAAAAAAAAAAAAAAAAAGTGTTTTCCAATATTGGTCCCCAAGGCTCACTAGCTGTCTAGGTTTTTGCAATATTCATACTTGAGAACAGATGTTTAAATATAAAAATTGAAGGTACTAAATAAGCCAACGGTGTTCAAGCAAAGTGCATACACACCAAGCGATTTCCCCCTGCCCAGTGATTTCTCCAGGGCGTGGACAGCTTTCCATAGTCGGACGCTATTGAAAGATGTCCACCCTGTCTCATCTGCTGGTAATACCAGCAGATGAGTGGCGCGGCTGGCGATGATGCCAGAGCGCGCATCACCATTCTCCCGTACACACTAGGCCGCTTTGGAGCGGAAAGCAGCTGGTACAACAAACTGAGCTGCTTTAAACTCAAAATCACCCAGTGTGTATGGGGCTTTAGCGGGGGGGACCAGACTCCATAACGCCTCACAAGAAAAAAGGGTCATTATTAATAATTTAAACCTTTCCTAGAGTAAGAACAGCACAACGAAAAAAGTCACTCATATCTAGTATTGACTAAGGAGGAAGTGTACAACAGGGAGACAGCACACGGCACCAAGGTAAACTTGCAATGCTGCTCGCAGTGAAAACTCAGTCACGGAGACAGCGGGGAGTGTCTGCAAAAAGAAGGCAATCTTATATGCATACAAAAAATGGCGACATCACAACTCCCATGTATATTCTTGAACAGCCATGAAGGCACAATGGGACCACTCGCACTCAGTTGCCGAGCATGTTGTGATGGCTTTGGTGGACGTTTGTTCGCTTGTAGGCGGCTGCCTCACAGTTTGCTGCTGCTTTGTTAGCACTGCAAACGCATCTGTATTAGGCTTCCTCAGCTGTAACAGTCTCACAGAGAGCATCAGTCACAGACACAACATAGGCAGCCATTTTGTGTGGTAATGCATTCTATTTCACAAAAACTCTAATCAGAATTTATAGTTAGTAGTGAATTTCCTGGCTGCAATTGCATAAAGAGTTGCTTAAGAAATAAAATGGCTGCTGACACTTTATGTAAACTACTTATATCTGTATAATTGGGACCCTCTTTCTTTACTACAGGTGTCCCATATGACTAAGTTGAGGTGGGGGGGGGGGATCACAAGGATGCCTGGCAAACGTAACTTTATTGCCAGCAATAAATGACCTCAATGAAGAATCCCCCAACTACTATCCATGTAGGGCTGGTCATAGATGTATGACTAGGCATCATTCCCAAGAACATTAGTGCTGGACACAAAATGGCTGCCTTCACTATGTGTAGGCATCAGGTAGTATAAACAAATGGTTCCCTAGTGCAAGGATGGGGAACCTTTGGCTCCCAGTTGTTGCTGAAGTAAACATCCCAGCATGCTCTGCTACAGTTTTGCTTTTTGACAATGCTCAATAGTTGCACGGCATTCTTGTATGTGTAGTTTAACAACAGTTGAAGGCCAATGGTTCCCCTTCCCTGCCCTAGCAGGTCACATTTATGCAAGTAAAACAGATATAAAAAGGAAAGTACCAGGAGCGATTGTCACGACTCTGATGCCAAGTGGAGCCAGATCTCGAGCGATAGGGAGGGTCATTCCTACAATTCCCCCTTTGGAGGCAGAGTAGGCCGCCTGTCCAACCTGCAACAGTACACAATGTGACCAATACAGCAAAGCTCATGTGACACATTACACATAACCAGAAGTAGGCAATTTCATATACATATAAAATAAACCATGCTGGGAAATCACACTACACCAGAGAGGAGCACGGTGCCGTTGGACCTCAGGATCTCCACCTGCTTCCTTGTGCAATCACCAGTTACACATTTATCTTACATCACATGTCTTCAACCTGTGGCCCTCTAGATGTTGTAGAACTACATGTCCCAGCATGCAATGACAGTTTTGGTATGCTCTCATAGGAAAAAAATGTGGCAATGCATGTTGGAACATGTAGTTTCACAACATCTGGGGGGCCACAGGTTGAAGACCCATGTCTTACATGTTCTTAGCTGAACACAAGAATTAGAGGGGGAGAGGGACAGATTACTGTGCTACCCAGAACTTAACAATTGTGTAGGAACAAAAACAGCAGCATGGACGATGTAATGGTTAGTATTACTGCCTCACAGCACTGGGGGTTGGTTCCCACGTTACATCTGCCCCACCTACAGTGCAGCATGGTTTTGTCCATTTGAGAAAAAAAAAAAAAAAAGTGCTTTGTTTGCTAAAGAGTCCAAAGGAGAAAACACAATACACACAGGGCCCAATTCCATCTTGAATACATGGTCAATGTCCACAAGACTGAGCAATTAATGGTAGACTGTACATGCACCGCGGTAGAGTTGCGATGCCGCTCTCGCTGAGAATTTCAGTGCAGTTATTGACAGGAAGGTATTGTTTAAGGTAGGAAACAGGGAATGTCTGCAAGCAGAAATGCGTATCAATCCAGTTTCCATAATCAGATGAGATCATGTACATAGAGAAACAAGCCTCCAGTGTCTCTATTGGCGCGTCCACTCTTCATGATCAGACACTCATTTCGGAAGTCTATGGGGCTGATTCAAAGTTGATCGCTGTTGTGCGAATTTGCAATCCGTTTGATCATGGAATGACATTCATGTGCACAAATCGTAGTGTGCATGCGCGAGCCCAAATAGCAAACTGGATTGACAGGAAGCTGGCGTTTGGGGGGTGGTAACCAAACTTTTTTTTTTGGTACTTATGTAGTAACTGGGCTGCCGATTTCTAAATCGGGTCGGATCGGGAGATCGCATCGCATCGCATGCGACCATGCGATTCGATGCGATGCGATGCGATGACCCGATTTTTCCATAGGAATCAATGTTAAAATGGACTGAGTCCATTTTAACATGGAATTCAATGGGAAAAATGGGTCCTTTTCATACCCCTACTATCCAAGTGGGCATGGAGTTGGATATAAACCTGTGGCGAGCGTAGCGAGCCACCGAGCCCGAAGCGTGGCGAGCGAAGCGAGCCCCGCGAGGGGACGAATACCGTCCCCTCGCGGGGCTCGCTTCGCTCGCCACGCTTCGGGCTCGGTGGCTCGCTACGCTCGCCACAGGTTTATATCCAACTCCATGCCCACTTGGATAGTAGGGGTATGAAAAGGACCCATTTTTCCATAGGAATCATTTTAACATTGATTCCTATGGAAAAATCGGGTCATCGCATCCGATATCGCATCCGATATCGGATGCGATGCGATGCGATATCGCATCGCATCGCATCTGATTGTATGCCTTAACTTAAGGCATACAATCAAAAAATCGGCAGCCCAGATACTACATAAGTACCTTTTTTTTTTTTAACTGAGTGTCCAAAAAGAAAAATGCAGGCCTGCCCAGGCGTTTTAAGGGAGGATGTGTGACGCCAGTGCGTGCTTCGGTCTGCCTGTCGCAGAACTGTAGAAGGGTCAGACTTACTCACATGTACACAGACTGGAACTCACAGATTTGCGCAGGTTTTCTGTCTGTCTCGGCGGCGGCTATCTAGTTGCAGTCATCTGCAACTTTGCAGATGAGCAACCAGGTCTGAATTAGGCCCTATGCTTTTGCGCCAAGGCTGAGTATATGTATGCAGTTGCCATGGCGCTGGTGGATGTGATGTGAGCGTTTGCCTCACTTCACTTGACATGATTAGCAAGTCCAAAGTCCACAAAAAATAAATACATTTGCAGCTGTGTAATGTGCACACAAATCACTATCACAATCTGCACAAGGAATAGTGTGCAGATGTAAAGGTTAAAGAGTCCGCATCTGTGTACGGGATACAGCCGCTAGGTTGACACTATGAAGGTCAACATACATTAGGTCGTCCACTAACGGTTGACAGGTCTTAGGTCTACACAAGCATTAGGTCGACAATGGGAGAGTCGACATGCGTTTTTCACATGGTTTTTATTTTTAGCCGACCTGACCATCCACTAGGGCGTGGAAGGCGAATACGATAGGATCCGAAGCACAGCGAGCCATGCGAAGGGACGCGGTACACTGATATGGGGTTCATGTCGACATTCAGAACAAAACAAAAAAACGTGAAAAACTCATGTCGACTTAATGTATCAGTTGTATTGACTTTCCGACCCACGTCTACCTATTTCATGTGTTGCTCTTAAGTGGTCAAAACCTAAATATATGTCGACCCTATGACCCATACCCCTATGTACACAACCGAAAGCGATTACAAGCAACTGGAATCATAAGCATCGGTATCTCTCCTGATATAAGGATGAATGGGCATCACTGGTTGGTAGTGAGGTGTCTGCACATAGTATAAGTGTCCCGTGACCATGTATACAAAGCTGCAGCCTGTTTAGAGGTTTCAGAAGGATCTCCCACATGAAGGAATGGGTTGGGGCAGATGCGAATTTGCAATCAGGTCTGAATAACCCCCATAGTTGCTAAATGTCCATTATAGCATACTTGCCTACCCTCCTGGAATGGCCGGGAGGGTCCCGCAAAATGGGTCTCCCTCCCGGCCCCCCGGGAAGGTAGGCAAGTCTCCCGCATTATAGCCACAGCTCCTGTCCCTGTCCCCCCCCCCTTCCCCGTGGTATAAATTTCTGAATTTCATGGGTCCGCGGGGAGGGGGGCGGGGCAAAAATGCATCAAATCGCGTAATTTCGCATTATTTTAGCCCAATCCACGGACCCATGAATTAATGCGGCTGTCGGTTGTGGGGGCGGGGCTTGGTGACATCAGCCTCGCCCGCCCCCAAAACGTAGCCTCGTCCAGCCCCCCTTTCACTCCTCTCCAGCTTCTCCCAGAGAGGAGTTTTAAAAAGTTGGCAGGTATGCATTATAGTTAGTGTCAGTCCCAGCTTGTACAGATTTATATGTGTGTATATATATATATATATATATATATATATGTGTATATGACATTACATGTATGTATATCTATGTATAATAAAGCCATGTTTACTAGGATAGATGTGGGGAGAGAGGCCCCAACCTGTATCCTGTCTATAAAACCCATTCGGTATCTACAGTATTTTCGCCAGTTTCGGGGACGTGCCCAACAGCAGTGACCTGAAGCTTCCCCCAATATTGCCACCTGCCGAAGGGACAGCGGGACAGTCTCCAAATATCCAGACTGTCCCGCTGTAATCGGGACAGTTGGGAGGTGCGCACCTTTAATAAAACTCCTATCAAAGTAAATAAACACCAGAGTATGTGACGTTTCTATAAGCGTCTGAATTGCATCATTGCTTCTTAGCCAGTGCTAATATTTTAAGAAATATAATAGATCTGTGCTCAGATTTAACTTCCTTTAACTAGAAGGCAGACATTTTGTAGGCGGAGTTAGTACTAATGAGACTGAATCCAATGAAGTCACTGAATGCCAGTGATACAACTGTTTTTACCTGTGAATTGATAGGCTGCAATTACATGAATGTGGTTTCATCCAACAAATTTGTAGCCTCCTCTGAGGGGAAATTTATAAAACCATCTCAAGGTGACAAGTGGAGGTATTGCTTATAGCATCCATTCAGACCTTCATTAGGTCGACACCATTAGGTCGACATGCATTTAGGTTGACATGTGTCTAGGTCGACATGAGTTAGGTAGACAGGGCCATTAGGTCGACAGGGTCAAAAGGTTGACATGGGATTTATCACTGTTTTTTTGAGCCGATATGTGCCGACAGGTGGTATTTCATGCCCTACCATCCACCAGGACGTGATGGGAGAATAAAATAGTGTGTCGAGCTTAGCGAGGCACCAAGCCCGAAGCATGGCGAGTGCTGCGAGCCATGCGAGGGGACGTGGTGCACTTTAACCTGTTTCCTTGTCGACGATGTCGACATTCGGGTAAAAACAGTGAAAAACCCCATGTCGACCTTTTGGCTGTCAACCTAACGACCCTGTCGACCTAATGACCCTGTAGACCCAACCCATGTCAACCTACACTCATGTCGACCTAGACACATGTCAACCTAAATGCATGTCAACCTAATGACTGTCTAACAACTTCTGGTGACCAACTGATCCACACCTGTAGATATCATCTTAAATGTGCTACATAGATTATAGCTACAATCTGGTTGCTATGGGAAATGCCGCCACTTGATAAATCTGCCCCTTGCACTTTAGACCTATACTGTACCTCCCAACTTTCTTGAAGTGTAGATCAGAAATTGTGGTGTGGCTTCACATAAAGGGGCTTGGTCTATTTGCAACTCCACCAGCCAATGTGGGAGAGTTGGTAAAGTTGTGATTAGTGGGCCCGATTCATCTACCTGTTCGCTGGCTGCGGCACATTCGCTTAGCAGCGTTCAGATCTGAATTATCCCCAATGATCACATGATAACGAAAAGTACTTAAATATGTATTTAAAAAAAAATATCTACAGTATTTTATCATTTCTTAAAATAATTACCGATTCTTGCCTCGTCATGGAATTAAATTCTGATACCCCTTTCAGACAGAAAAAACCCAGGTAGAACTAGGCAGCAAGGGGCTGACCCCCTTTCACACAGGAGCAAAAACCTGGGTATTTCCCGTGTCGACCCCTTTCACACAGAAGCCGGATTTTTCCTGCAAAACTCTGTGTGTCATAAGAAAAGGACAGTTTTAAAGGCACACAGAGATGAGATCATGAAAAGTGGGAGGTGTCTGCTCACTGCATTGCATTAAACATGGCTGACAAGTTGCAGAACCTGGAGGTCATGAGTTCTCTGTGTGTTTTGCTGCTTACAGCAAATCAGAGCATTATGCAGATGCTTAAGGTGCGTACACACGGGGGCGATTTAGGGCAAAATCGCGGGAAATATGGTCGCTGAGCGACCATATTGCCCGCAATGGGAGTGTGCACCGGCGATATATCGTCGGGTGCGCGCTCCCGTTTTTGCCCCTGTGGTGATCGCTGGTCGCAGGAACATGCTCCTGCGACCAGCTGATTTCCACTGCCGGGCTCCCCCCGGCAGTTTCTTTTACATCAGCGACCATCTCTGGTCGCTGATGTAAAGGAGAAACTGAGCAATATATTGCTCAGCCATATATTGCTCAGCCATATATGGCTGAGCAATATATCTCCCCCGTGTTACACAGCATTACACTATGCTACCTGGCACAGTGTTATGCCAGGAGGAGGAAGGCACAATTTTTGGTGGAGAGGGCTTCCACTCGACGCAGGTATTTGCACTGGAGGAGAGCCCTGATTTTGTCCAGTGTTGCGCTGCACGCCACTGCCACGCCTTCAGGGAAGCTGAAAAGATCAGCCAATCGCGCAGCGCCATGCTGCACAGCCAATCAGCATGTTTTTTTTAATTGTCGGGAGAAAAACACGGGTCGGACCCTTTCACACAGCCGCAAACACGTGTCTGATACGGGAAAAACCCAGGTAAATACCTGGGTCGAAGTCCCGGAACTTTAGACCTGTGTTGACCCTTTCAGACAGAAGAAAAACCCGGGTCGACACGGCAAGAGCAGGGAAATTCCCGGGTCTTTTTTTCTGTCTGAAAGGGGTATTAATGGTATATTTTATCGGTACTCTTTACCTAGAACGGCGCCCGCGATTGGAATCGCGGGCGTCGGGGGTAAAAAATCGCGGTCATCGCGGGTACATAAAAATCGGGTGCCCGCGATGACCGCGATTTTCCCATAGGGAACAATGTTAAAAATGCTGATTGACCGAGACTTCCGGTTTCCGGGTGCATGGAGTGAGTCACATCTCTCTCAACTCCGCTCCGTGCTCCGATACCTCACCCTTTTTACACGGCGTTTTCGCCTCCAGACGACTAAGCAAGCCCCTTGCTATCCTCCCTTGATCCCCTGGAACGGAAGATGGACAGAAAACTGACAGCCCCGCAGCCGCAGCGCTCTCACCAACAAAGCGGACGCCAGTTCATGAGAGGGCCTGGAACAGACATGGCGCCGGACGGCGATACCACTTCACTGCTTCCAGCCTCCAAAAAATCCTCCTCTGAGATACAAGGAGATGATGACGACACCTCCCGTCTACCACAGACCGCTCCGCTGACATATGACGACATGGTCGACGCCATCTCCTCCACCATGGCCCCTCTGCTAGCAAAGGCGGTGAGTGACATTACTACCCAGCTACAGCAGCTGACACATAGGGTAGACACCGCAGAACACAACATTTGCTCACTGTCACATAGCATGGCAAACGCACAATTAGAAATTAAACGCCTTGAAAAGGAAAATTACGCTATTACTAACAGGCTGGAAGAAATTGAAAACCGATCGAGGAGAAACAATTTACGACTGGTTGGGCTTCCTGAAGCTGTTAAAGGTCAGGCCCTGGAGCTCTTTGTCAGCCAAACTTTACCCTCACTGTTGGGCGTAAGTGAAGAATGCGCCACAATGGTGATAGAGCGCGTCCACCGCTTAGGAGCAACCCCACGCCCAAACGACACCCGCCCTAGGGTTACCATTTTTAAATGTCTAAGCTTCATTCATAAAATGACCCTGTGGAGAGCATCCAGGAAAACACCTATTATCAAGTGGGAAAGCCACTCACTAAGACTATTCCAAGATTTCTCTGCTGAAGTCACAAAGGCAAGAAAAGTATTTTCGCCAATATGCAGCCAATTGATTACTGAAAAGCTGAGATTTGCGCTGATATATCCTGCCAAACTCAGAATCTTCCTGAAAGACTCACAACATGATTTTTCTACCCCGGCTGATGTCACAGAATTTCTGAAAGAAAGTCGACTTCACAAAGAGGACGACATATCTGACGTACCCCTTCCTTCACACTCCAGGAAACCTCCCTGCCCTTGACTGTTGACTGATAACCGGTTAGAAGAAATATGATGACTAAAAGTTAGCAGAGCTATTGCTACTATGCTAGTCTGTTAAATATACGAAAGTTGCACAATTCGGTGTTTAAATTTAGTTCTTAGAGTTATAAGATTTTAATCCAGTCGAGAGGATATATCTTACCTCTCCCTTTGCTCTCCCTTTATGTTCCCCCCCCCTCCCCACCCCTTTCCCACCCCTCCCCCCCTCCTCCCCCCCACCCCCCCCCCTCCCCACCTCCCAACCCCTTTTTCTTCCTCTATACCCCCTTTTTTTTTCTAGTATAGGCTCAGTCATACCCTGTATGCGCATAGATGAGGTGGAGCCGGAGAGAGTTTTGCTCCGGAAAGTTGATGCCATTTCTGGTAAAGTTAATGGAATTAATGTTCTTATCTGTAAACCGTAAGTGTTGGATTTTAGAAACACTTATTATTGCTGTGCTGGGCACAGCAATAGATTTCGTATTTAGTAATATTAGCAATTGTTGTCCTGTCTCCCCCCCCCTCTTGTGTCTTACCCCGGGTCTCATTCAAATGTTCTTATGCGCAGTGTGTCCCCGTGCTCCTTACTCAGTTAAAATGTATTCATGACGGAGTTGAAGGTGGGCTCCATAAACGTGGGAGGTATCAACTCGCCAGCAAAGCGTAGAAAGATCTTAGTTTACTGCAACAAAATGAAGTTAGATATAGTACTACTTCAGGAATCACATTTAACAGATCCTGAAGTACAAAAACTCCAAATGCTGGGGTGGAAACATCTAGCTAGTGCCACATTTAACTCAAAAGCAAGAGGTGTGGTTATATTGATCAAACGCAACATTCCCCATGAATTAGTGAAAAATATAACTGATCCTGAAGGAAGATTTACAATCTCTCAGGTAACAATATACTCTACTCCATATACCCTGTGTAATATATATGCACCAACAATATACAAAAAACAATTTTTTACCAAACTTCTTGGTGAGTTGACCCCTCTCATGCACACTAACTTGATACTTTGTGGCGACTTCAATTTGGTCTCCGATACTTATTTAGATAAGTCCTCAAAGACAAAAAAAACCCCATCTCTCCCTGCTCTAGGTGTCACGCAAGTGGCTTCAAGCCTACAATTGGCAGATATTTGGAGAACAATGAATCCCACTGCCAGGGAATACTCTTGCCTATCTGCGGCTCACCATACGTATTCGCGTATCGACTACATGCTTCTTTCAGAAAAACTATTATCTAGAGTCACAGCCTCAGAAATGGAGCCAATCTTCATATCTGACCACTCTCTACTTTGGTTTAAACTACTTGTAAATGAGGAGCCTACCGAGAAATCCATCTGGAGATTCCCAAATCACCTATTAGTTTCAACAGAATTTAAAAATAAATTAAGAGAGGAATGGGATAATTTCAACACCAGCAACCAGTCACACGCAATTACAAACCCTCCTCTGTTCTGGCAGACAGCAAAAGCTGTATTACGAGGATTCATCCTCTCCTACGTTGCCAAACTCAACAAACAATACTCTGCTACCTTCCTCCTGCTACAGCAAACATTATCCACATCATACTCCCAATATAGACAAGACCCCTCCCCAACAAACAAACAAAAATATGTACTAGCACAAACACATTCCAACGAATACCTGCACAACAGAGGTAACAAACAATTATATAACATCAATTACCGTTATCATTGCTTCGGCAACAAGACCGGTAAACTCCTGACAAATATGTTAAATGGTTCTAGATCCAATGTTACAGTACATCCCTTGAAACTCCCAGACAACACATTCACAACATCCAATAAACATATCGCCCAAGTAATGAAAGACTTCTACTCAGACCTATACTCCAATCCACATCCCTCTACCTCCACACCAAGTAATACTGAAGTCCCTACACCCCGACTATTATCAAACATTAACTTTCCAAAAATTCCAAATGAATATCTTCCAGCTCTAATTCAACCGATAACAGAGAAGGAAGTTACAGAGGTCATTAGATCTCTCAAGAAAGGCAAAGCTCCAGGTCCGGACGGCTTTGGCAGCAGCTTTTACAAACTAATGCTCCCCCAGGTTGTCCTTCCCTTGGTCAGGGCCTTTAACTACATGCTCACTAACAAAACCCTGCCCTACCATTTCAACTCAGCATATATTAAAACACTGCCAAAACCGGGTAGAGATCTAGCGGTCCCAGGATCTTATAGGCCGATTTCTTTGTTGAACTCGGACTATAAGATCCTGGCTAAGATCCTGACTGACAGACTCAAAATTCTTATGCCTATGATCATACACCATGATCAGACAGGCTTCATCGCAGGCAGACATTCAGTGATCAATATTAGAAAACTGATAACTGCCATTCATCATACCCAAAACAAGTCTGGCCTTCTCCCCCCGGGGATAATTATGTCCATCGACGCGGAGAAGGCTTTTGACCTTGTGAGCTGGACACATTTGTATAAAACAATGGAACATTTTGGCTTTCCCATTGAATTCATATCATATATACAACTTCTATACTCAAACCCCACATCTCAGATTATTAGCAATGGCCAAATTTCTGAACACTTCCAGTTATATAAGGGAACCAGACAAGGCTGTCCACTTTCCCCCCTCCTTTTCGCCATGGCCATCGAGCCACTAGCCCTACTGCTCAGACAATCTACAAGCTACCAAGGAATAAAGATTCAAAACTATGAAATGAAAGTCACGTTATTTGCAGATGACATGATTCTCTATGTTACTAACCCTCTGACTTCTATTCCCACTATAGTTGATTTAATACACGAATTTGGACTAATTTCGGGATATAAGGTAAATTTTGAAAAATCTGAGCTGTTAATGATAGGTAATCACACTACGGATCTAAAATCTTTCCCACTATTTGATAAATTTAAAATTGCCAAATCACAAATCAAATACTTAGGTATAATCATTACTGACAAAACAGAAAACTTATATAAAGCAAATTTTACACCCTCTATCACTAAAATAGCCTCTCTCATGACATCCTGGAATACTCTCCCCCTTTCACTCTTAGGCAGAACGGCAGCAGTGAAATCTATTATATTCCCTAAATTATTCTACAATGTCCAACTTCTCCCTATTTCCCTGAAATATACAGATCTAATAAAGATAAATAAACATATATCTAAGTTTCTGTGGAGAGGAGGAAGATCTAGAATTGCCCTAAACAAGCTGATGCTGCCGAGACGCAGTGGGGGGTTGAAAATCCCAGATTTCAGGGCTTATACTACTGCAGTATTCTTCAGATATGCGAGTGACTGGTTGCTGGAAAGATCGGTTTACACTGACTTCCCTCTTGACTGTGCAAACTTATATCCCTATTCTCCAGCTGCGCTTCTCCATATGGATTTGATAGATATTCCAAAAGAGATCAAGACAAATATTATGTTCAGAGATACCTTTGTGAATTGGAAAGGACTACACAAGACACTGAGGTGTGACTCTAGATTTTCCCCATATATACCCTTATGGGGTAACCCTAAATTTCCTCCCTCGGTGGGCAACAGTGTTCTCAGGCTCTGGAAACAAAAAGGTCTTTCTATGATCTCCAAAATCTTCGACCCGGGAGGTGAAATACTCCCTTTTAGCGACCTTTCTCAAACTTATTCTCTGCCTCACACGCATTTCTATATATATTTACAAGTCAGACACTATGCTTATTCTATTAAATCATCCCTAAGGTTAACCGCAGCTCCCCACCCCATACTCAAATTGCTTATCCATAGATCTGAGAGGCAATTTAGAATAAATATGCTCTATCCTTTATTGATAGAAGCTTCTCCCTCCTTTGCTTCCCACATACCCAACATAATTGCAAAATGGGCTGTAGATATCCCTGATATACAGCATAACTCAGAATGTGTTGTTTCTAACTATTGTCATTACTCCAAGATACTAGAATCAGCATATTTACAAGAAACGCATCTAAAATTTCTGCTCAGGTTTTACATTTCTCCCGCCCAAAGGAAATACATGGTCTCGGATGATCTGGGTCAATGCTACAAATGTGCTATGGCTAACGCAAAATATATGCATTGTTTTTGGGACTGCTCAAAGATCCGCCGTTTTTGGAACAAAATTGCTCAATACATTGAAAAAACAATCCAGATCTGTGTCCCTATATCTCCTGAAGTGTACCTGCTTTTCAAATTCCAAAATCTGAACCCTCTCCCTTCTTTTTCGCAACACATCCCTTTTCTGGTTGTCATTTTTACAATGGGGAAAAAATTAATCCTACGACATTGGATAAAAAAATCTGCACCCAATATTCAAGATCTTAAGTCGAGACTTCTCCAACTGCTATATTTCGATCTGAAATCTTTACTACTTCGTGAAAATGCCTCAGCTATCCCATTCTTTAAGAAGTGGAGCTACTTTATACACTCTTTGGATGACACTTCGAGATATACAATTCAACAATATTTTGATACTTCATTATGGACAAGGGCCAGTCCCTATTTATCAGCTCCAACTGAGAGCCAGAACTGACGTTGCCCCAGCCCATAGCTGATAATTATAGATACACGACATCACCTCTGGACGAAAGAGGGAAAAGATTGAGAGAAATTTTAAGATCTGAGAAGTAATCCCGGGAATACCTGGGATGATTTATCCCTCCTGATAGGAAAATAACTCTGGACACTTTTGTCACTGCCTTCCTGGGCCAAACCCCTAGCCTATTGAAATACTCACTTTTGTTGTTGTGATGATACTCATGAATGCTAAGATTATAAGTATACCTATTATATGTGTAGATAGGAGTGGTAACTCACTGTACAAAAGTCTCTTTCTCTTAAATTCATGGACCCCCCCCCTACATGTTTCTATGTCTTTGTCTATTATGTAAACAATGGGGAACTATTTTCCTTTACTCATAAACCTAAATCCAAGTGTAATTGGGAACTCTGCACAAAAAATAAACCTAATACATATAAATGGTCTTATGTGCTTAATAGTAAGGACCTCATATTACCAAAATCCCAGAGGAAAAATTGAAAAATTTAGATATTTAACTTGATTTGCAACATAGACCTAAACCAACTTCCTTCTTTGGGCAGAGTTCCGAATGATACAACCTAATTGTTCACTATTTGTAACAACCTAAATGTTCACCAAATGTAATTACTCTGTAAATTCATGCATAATCGGTTTCCTTGACTATGCACATACATTCTAATGCATGTATTGTTATAACAGACTCAACTGAAAATCAATAAAAATGTTTAAAAAAAAAAAAAAAAATGCTGATTGACCGCGATTTTAATGTAAAATGCCTCAATGCCCGCGATTTGGACACAGGAATCAATGTTAAATGCGCAAATAGGCACAATTAACCCTTAAATGTCCCCCCAAATTTTTAACGCCACCCCACGATCCACGCCAACCCGAAGCGTGGCGAGCGCAGCGAGCCCGCGAGGGGCGGCGGTACGCGTCCTCCGACCTTTTCATGCCCTACTATCCACGTCGGCGTGGAGTTGAGAATAGAATAGTGTGGCGAGCGCAGCGAGCCACCGAGGCCCGAAGCGTGGCGAGCGCAGATACCTTCACAGGTAAACGCGTCCCTTGGCGGACTTCACAGGTGTCCGCGTCGCCACGGACACCTGTGAAGCCCGCGAGGGGACGCGTATAACTGTGAAGGTATCCGCGTCCGCTCGCCACGCTTCGGGCCTCGGTGGCTCGCCACACTATTCTATTCTCAACTCCACGCCGACATGGATAGTAGGGCATGAAAAGGTCGGAGGACGCGTACCGCCGCCCCTCGCGGGCTCGCTGCGCTCGCCACGCTTCGGGTTGGCGTGGATCGTGGGGTGGCGTTAAAAATTTGGGGGGACATTTAAGGGTTAATTGTGCCTATTTGGGCTCTGTAGCCCATTTAACATTGATTCCTATGTCAAAATCGCGGGCATTGAAGCATTGAATGTAAAATCGCGGTCACCACTAAATTTAACATTGAACCCTATGGGAAATCGCGGTGATCGCGGGTGCCGTTAATGTACTACCCGCGATCACCGCGATGGGCGCCCTTCTAGGTAAAGAGTACCACTTTATCTTATGCTTATCCTCATGTGATGTTACCACATTATTTATCTGCTAGTCTACACTCAACTTGTTTCCAGATCTTTCACTGATCTGAAGGCTAATGCACCTTCACATGGTCGCTTGATTTCATTCATCATAAAAGATATCTGGTGATTTTTTTTCCTGCCAAGGTTACTTGATTACATTGTGATAAAACTATTTTACTCTTTCCATGTATCTTCGATTTGGAATACTCTGCGAACATGTTGTTAATTAAAGCCGAAGCAATGGTTTAAAGGTAATCTCTGGGCTAAATAAATACATTGTCATAATATTTGTGAATGGTGTGTTGTTATTGACATTAGTTTTAGCCGGTACAGACCACAAAAAAACGGTACTGTACTGGCTAAAACGGTACAGTTGTAGGGTCTGATATGCTGCCATGCTGCAGTTGCAGTGTTAGGGAAGCTGTAGCTTAATTAACATGCTGCGGCTCTTTGGGGGTGGGGAGAATGGTTGTTTCAAAATGGGGAGGGGCATGTCAGTCCAGTTTACTGGGCGTGTCAAGGTTAGTGTCTGCATCTTTCCCAATGCACAATTACTGGCCCCAGCTACAGTTTTAGCAGCCAATCTAGTAGACTTATGCTTCTTCAGATGGCTGGTTGCCAGTGGCGTCAATAAAGAAGGGGGGGGGGGGGGGGGGCTACTTTTAAGCTGGGCCCAGGCTTGCTGAAGGGTCCTGCTGCCTTCTTCCACCTAACTCACCCATCTGCCCATTCATTCATAGAAAAGACTGACTGCTGCTGCTGCTGCAGCAGCAGCAGAAGCCTCTCTCTCCCCAGCAGAGCACAAGCTGCTGGGTGCTGACTGGGGAGAGAGGCAGCTGCAGAGGCAGTCAGTCCTCTCTCCCTGGATGATGTGCGGGAGAAGGAAGAGAGATCGCACCCGCATGCGCACAGCATCTATTCCTGCAGCCAGAGGGGCTGGGGCATAGCCAGCAGCTGATGGAGCTGCTGGGCATGCCCCCACAGCGATGGAAAAGGGGGGGTGGCCTCGCAGGAGAGCCTCTGGTATAGGCCACGCCCCTTCCGTTAGGCCACGCATGCCAGTGTCCTGGGTCCTTCGGAGTAGAAGTTGGGAGGTATGCTATATTGCAGTCTAATAAAACAGCCATTATTTATTCTGCACAGAAACAAAATAACTCACCCAAATGTAACTCTCTCTGTACATGTTACATCTGTGCTATGCGTAATGATAGCAGAATGGTGCCCAGCAATAGCTTTGCCTCCTCAGATTAATTGAACTCAGTGGATTCTTGGCCCTGACAGCCCAAGTTATTGGGGGAAGAGGAACGTGGGTGACGCCCGCTGAGTGGGAACCCTGCAGGGAATGCACAGTGCACCTGGGTGATGATGTCAGTACATGCTTTTCTTTCCCTTAGTTGGATGACATGAGGAATAGCAAGGAACGGCAGAAAGCTGGCTGTCATTCACAACAAGCCTAGACAGACCAAGCTTTCTGCAGCCAAGGACTTGGAACAAGACATAGGGGCGTCTGCTTCCCTGTGCACCCTGAGGGGCGAGAGCGCAGACATCAAGCACTCCTCCTCTGTACACCATTAGCAATAGCACTGGTAATGCAGCTCATTCATTGGTCCAGGCCCAGACCGTAGACAACTTTGACAACTTCTACTTTGTCTGGGTCCGTGAGTAATAGAAATGCCTACATACTGTACCTCCCAACACGACCCATTCCAGGAGGGAGAGAGGCTCCGTATCTGGACTTCCTGCATAATTCATGGTTGCTGTCAGCTGAGCTGAACACTTTTCTTATCAATGAAGTAATTCCACACAGGTGACAGGAATCTTACATTCAGAAGGAGGTTCGGCAGCAGAGAATGTTGTACCTCGTGGAATGGGCCATATTGGTAACGTAAACCACTGGGTTTACATTTATCAGGCCCAAACTTAATATATCACTTAAAAGCCTGAGAAAATAATTGACACCAGGGCAGGACTATAGGAGGTGGAGGGGGCGTCAATACTCCCTGGGGCGGACTCTACCCGGGTTGCTGGGACTGAGGGACTTGTATGGCTGTCCGTGATTTAGCTGCTTATATAGCAGAAGTGGTGGGTAAGAGGAGCATTTCTGGACAATTTGGATCCCAGTGCACTAAAAAATGTGTTGCCACCTCATAGACGTTTCAAAAGTGGAAATATTTGCTCCCCCGAAAGGGGGTGTGGCCTTGTTTCAATAGGCGTGGACTTGCAGGAAGAGGCTACCTTACACCAACACAATAGAACATATTGTTACATCATATTATGCTCTGTGAGCTGCTGGCCGCGCAGTCAGCTCCTCTGCCTGCAGGAATAGATGCGCCCAGGGTCGGGTAATACGGGCAGGGGTGGGCTGGGCCGGGGGGCACGGTGCCATGTGCCCCCCGGGCCGCTTAGCCAGTCACTGGCTGCGGGCCGCGCTGGATCACCATCCACCTCCTCCAGGCAGCCCTCCTGCGCTGGTCGCGGCTTCCAGAACACGGCCGCAGCTACAGGAAAATGGCCGCCGGCCCCCTGCATTTACCATTAGTAAAGTTCAGGTGAGCGAACTGAGCCACCAAGCCCGAAGCGTGGCGAGTGAAGCGAGCCCGCCAGGGGACAAATTTACTAAACATCTTTTACCTCAAAAAATGCCTCTAAAGTAGATTTGCAGAAAATCCTTACGTAGCAGTTAAGTAGCGGCTAACATAACTGGCGTAGCGCTGGCCGCAAAGATGAGGAAGTACCGTAATTTCTTCAAACCCAGTGACCTGGCGTGCAGTCATACCATACAGTACAACCTGCAAGCCTGGCGTGTGCGTTCCATGGGTCGACACTAATTAGGTGGACACTCGATAGATCGCCTACTATTGGCCAACAGACCATAGGTCGATACTTTAAAAAGGTTGACATGGCTACGTCGACAGTGACAAAAGTTCAACACAAGCAATAGGTCAACATAGGAAATAGAAAATGTGGACATGAAAAAGGTTGACTAGGGTAGCGAGACATCGTGCCGGAAGCCTGGCGAGTGAAGTGGTACACTGAAATACAGTTCATGTTGACCTAAGTCGACACAGACACTGTGAAAAACTCATGTCGACCTTCATGTCGAACTTTTGTAAGTAGACCTATTGCTTTTGCCGACCTTTTGTCCTTCTCGAGCTAAGCCATGTTGACCTTTATAAGGTGTCGACCTATGGCCTGTTGACCAACAGTGGTCAACCTATTGAGTGGCAACCTTTATTGGGTCGATTCTATGACCCATACCCCATGCCTAACAGCCAAACAGGAGGCAATGTTTTACAGTACATGCAGTTGTGGCAACCTCCGCTGGAGGAGTACATGCTGCTTTAATACATCATGGGCGGGATAGGGGCGTGACGCAGACAGTCTCAGCGAATCAAAATCTCACAGCCCAGCCTCCCTCTGAGTATTGCATCATTGCTCCATGGGAACATGGCGGAAATAGCGCAAAATATTCTGCTCCACCCCATAATGTGCCCATCAAAAGGGGAGGAAAAAAAGTAGGGGAGTATGGGCAAAGGATGGAGATTGAGTTTATTAGCACCAGAATTATTAGATCGGAGGTATCATGAAACCACAACCCAACTACGTGCGGCCTTTCCAATGACAAGGTCAGTATGGAGGAGTGGGGGATGGAGGATGCATGGAAAGCGTACCCCACTAGGCGCATAAGAAGAAAACCAAGAAGTGATCACTGGCGGAGGTTAGAGAACCCACGGCATTCTAAAGGTGCCCATACACGTACCAATTACCCGGTACTTTTTGTGCTAAAATAGCATCGTTGTGCATGCATTGTGCATGGGATGCAATGCTATTATAGCACAAAAAGTACAGATTAATTGGTACGTGTATGGGCACCTTAACCCATTACACTTACAGAACTTACATAGGCCACAAAGACATTTAAACCCTTTTCACATCGTGAATGCGGGATCACACCTGGGATTTTTGACACGGGTCCACCCCTAGAGTGACCCGGCATTTGTGATGATTTGCCCCACAGGACGCTGACATCACAAAGGAGGTGTGTCATCTGGGGGTGTGGCAGTAGGCAGCGCTTGGAGCTGACGCAATAGTGTTACCTGTTTACACTGTTCAGCAACCTGGGTCAGACCCGGGTAAAACACTTATTTTAACCTGTGTCGGAATGCCGGGTTGCTGGACCCGAGAGTTTTCAAATGGACCTTTCATATCGGTTACGGGTTATTTGTGCCATGTGAAAGGGGAAATAGAGACAAAAGGAAACGTACTTAAAATGATCTGTTACACTTTTACAAACTGAGCGGTCTATGTACTAAGCCTTGGGGGGTATTCAATCCGGTCGAATTTCCTGGGCAGGTGAAAAATCGTCAATAATTCTCTGATTAGTATTCAATCGCCCGTTTTAAAATTTTTACTATGGCGTTTCACCTTTTTTTCGGGATGGGCAAAAACAGTGGCAAAAACATGCGAAAACATAAACCAATTTGGCAAAACCACGATAATTTTTGGAAATTTCTCCTATCCACACAGTCTTCACCGATGCTGGATTTTCAGCCCATGTGAAAAATAAGCACTGGGATTGAATAGGGCGAGTTGAATTTGCCTCAAAAATGGCCGAAATTTGCTGATTTTTCGCCTGGTGAACAATTCACCCAGGATTAAATACCCTCCTTGGAGAGAGATAAAGGGGAGAGAGGTAAAGTAACAGCCAATCAGCTCTTAAATGCCATGTTACAGGCTGTGAGGGATGCACTACACCACCCCCATCCCTCGCAACCATAGAAGAACAGCACTCCCAGTGTCCCCCCCTAGTAGAACTGCACTTCCAGTACCCCCCCAGCACCACAGCAGCACTTCCAGTGCACCCTCCCCCCACTATAACAGCATCACTACCAGTACCCCCCCTAGTAGAACAGCAGCACTACTAGTACCCCCCTCCAGCAGAACAGCAGCACTTCCCATACACCCACCCCAGTAGAACAGAAGCACTTCCAGTAACCACCACCCCTAGTAGAACAGCAGCACTTCCCATACACCCACCCCAGTAAAACAGAAGCACTTCCAGTAACCACCCCCCCCCCCAGTAGAACAGCAGCACTTCCAGTACTCCCCTCCAGTAGAACAGCAGCACATCCAGTCCCCCCCCCCTCCAGTAGAACAGCTGCACTTCCAGTATCCCCCCCAGCAGAACAGTAGTACTTCCAGTACCCCCCCCCCAGTAGAACAGTAGTACTTCCAGTACCCCCCAGTAGAACAGCAGCACCTCCAGTACCCCCCATCCAGCAGAACAGCAGCACTTCCAGTACACCCCACCCCCCAATAGAACAGCAGCACTTCCAGTAAACCCTCCCCAAGTAGAAAAGCAGCACTTCCAGTCCCCCCTCCAGAAGAAAAGCAGTACTTCAGTAACCAAACCCCCCAGGCCTGTTATTACATCTTATTTGTAGCACGATTATACAAGTGTACACAAAAGACCCCCACCCCCTTCCGCATAGTAACCTGCTAGGAGTTAAATGTCCTCCCCCCTGCTTACCTCCCCATGAGCCTGATATTCTAAAAGACTCTTTCATCCAAGGTACTGGGTGGGACCCACATCACTGCAGCAGCGGCAGGAGCAGACACTCTGACCCTACTTCCGCAGGAGCAGCGAGATGACCGGGAGCGGAGCTCAGTGTATGCCCGGATTACACAGTCGTTCCGGATGTAGTTCCAGCAGCTGCCAATAGGTGGCGATGGTGCAGCACAGAGCGGATGACGTCACTGCAGTAGAGCTACAAGTTACACAGAGAGGCTCTTCTGCTTGGTTGGCACAGTGGCGCGTGTCTATTAGTCCAAGCTACGGGGAGCCACAGGTTGCAGGTTCGAGTCCCGAGACCCAGCATGTGGCAAGGGAAGGACACATCGAAACAACCTGATTTTTATTTTTATATATTGATAATATTATCTATATATTTATTTTCAGCAGGAAATATTCTGTATAGATAATATTATCTATATACGCGAGGAGAATAAGTGGGGGAAGGACAGAGGCTGGTGGTGGCATTTGTGTAATACAATTGTTTAACATATAAATAGTATTAATTATCATAAAACTGATTGTCACATAACTTATACACCAGATAAATAGTGTAATACAGATGGAGCGCCTCTCATTTTTGCTGCCGCTGCGCCAGCGCCAAAATCTGGCGAGAGGCACCCCATCTGACTGAGACGCACGCGCGTCTCAGTTTCCCGTCGGCGGGGGGATGGGAACCCTGTCCGTCTCCACTTCAGAGAGACGGACAGGGTTAGGGGGGGGGGTGGCGGGGACCCGGGGCGTCCGTCGGCGAGGCGGCGGGGACACGGCAGCTGGCGGGGGATGGCGGATGGCGAATCTTCCGACGTCACCTACAAGAGCAAGGCCCACTCTATCTGTATAAAGAAGTGCGTAAAGAGAAAAGTGACCTGAAAATTGTCATTGTGTTATTATTATATTTTATTTGGTGTTATCCGGATTCCGTATACAGCCGCCATCTTTTACCTCCCTCAGTATACAGTATACGACTTCCTGTGTGTCTGCGCCGTCTGTCTGTGTTACTGTGGTCTCCGTATACAGTCGCGATCTTGTACCTCACTCAGTATACAGTATCCGGTTTCCTGTGTGTCTGTGCCGTGTCTCTGCGTTATTGTGTTATCCGTATACAGTCGCCAATTGTCAGATTAAGGTCTAAATGGGCCTGGAGCTGAAAATGATCAAGGACCTATTATGCACAATAATAGGGGTGGTGGCCAGCACCTAATAATGTGGGTAGTGTGACCAATGTTCTGTTTGGGTGGTCTGCTCATGGGTGTGTTTCTATTTCTGTAAATACTTTCAACTTATTATATATGCCTGAAAAAGGCAGGGTGCTGGCATAGGAAAAATGCAGGGAGATATATTGGCGGGTGCCCCCCAAAGGTGCTAAGATACTTGCGGGGTGAGGCGGCACTCCAGTGATAAAAAAAAAATACTGAAAGATGAAACTTGGTAGACAACATTTCAGCACCTTTTATGTGGTCACCTAAGTTTACCACACCATATACCCCTTATACAAATCATGCAACACAATAGTTACCCCCTTATACTGTATTTGCCTCTTACACATTATGCCACATGGAATGAGCCAAAATTCACACCGACTGAGCCAAAATTCACACTATGGAACACGGATTGAGTCAAAATTCACACTATGCCACACAGATTAAGGCAGAATTCACATTTTGCCACATGGATTGAGCCAAAATACACACTATACCAAAAAGATTGAGCAATAAAGCACAATATGCTTCATAAACAGGGGCATTGCGCATTAAAAATGTACACCATAATGCCTATTACATGTTTCGCCACACTACGTATTATGCCTAACACCATAATGCCTATTAAAATTATGCTACATAAGTGCTGTTTACCTACATGCTCATTGCCAGGGGTTCCATGCGTGTTGCCCTGTGGGATTACATGCTCATTGCCAAGGGGGGAATACATGCTCGCGGTAACTGGGGGACAGCCGCCGCTGGCAGAAAGGACAGCCATTGACAGCCGGGGGCTGCCCGGCTGTATTCAGAGCACTGCAGGTCCCGGCTATTTGAAATAATACCCCTTTCACACCAGAAAATGCAGGGATTTACCTGGGAATATGGTCCCAGGATCATGCAGGGACATTCCCGGGCTGGCCCCTTTTACATCAGCCTAGTACCTGCATTTTCTGGTGTGAGGGGGAGAGAACACCCCCCCCCCCCTTAAACAACCAGCTATATCTTCAGAACCAACTGACCCATTTACATGTAGGCTTTGAATGATTTTGGTCCTGTGAAACTGGGCTGTTTGGTTACAGAGAAATCTGTCCTCAAACAACATGAACAGCCATGAAATTACATTTCAGAAATGATAAAAATCACTTTACCCGCAATATCTCTAGAATGAACTCATATGGACCAGCCTGGTATCAGATTGAAGGCCCAGCGATTTGGGTTTGACTGAGTTCTACCAGTGATGCCAGGCAGGAAATGGCAGCCATTGGAACCTGGTCCTATGGGGAAAACGTTCCAGCTTTGCTTGGCGGTATCTCCGGTTCCCGAGGGGCTAGTTAATCTGGCCCTGCACTGCCTCATTCCCGGCATTCAGGGGAAACAAAGGATGGTGCCCTCCTCTTCCTAGTGACCCCGACCTCTGGTGTCTTTCCTTCTCTTTTTGATTGGACATTCGGTAATCACCTATACCCCTTTCACACTGCAACTAAATCCCAGGTTGTTGCCGGGTTGACGGGTCAAGGTGCAGTGTGATAACATCAAACTGAATAACCCGGGTCGACCAATTTGACAATTTGATCCTGGTCATCAGAAGGCAGAGGCGTAACTATATATATATATATATATATATATATATATATATATGCGTAGGCCCCATAGCAAAAGTTTGTAAGGGCCCCCTATTTAGCAACTGATGGTAATAAATGTATGTAAAACATTACTTAGACAGTAAAGATGGGCCCCTCTCAGCTCTGGGCCCCATAGCAGCTGCACCCCCTGCACCTATGGCAGTTATGCCCTTGTCAGAAGGGTTAAACCCGGGTTACCTTGTATATAATGGGCGACCTGGGTTTAGTGTGAAAGGGTTCAATGTCTATATGTGATGGTCTGCTATACATACAGTTTTTACTTTATTTTTATGAGCTTAAATCTCCACGTGGCATGGTTAATTAAACCCATGTGTCTCTCTCATAGTGGCTTAATGCCATTTTCCCACCTGAGCAAGTTGTGGGAAATTCCACTATCCGCACCAGCTTATTGCACAACAATGAGGATTCTTACACCATCTACCAACTATCTGCAATCTTTGCGAGGACATCTTGCTAAGCAGCACAAAATGGATTACGGTGGTGATTCTGGTTTGTTTGCAAAAGCAAACTCCTTCTTTAATGCACAAACCCATGCTGCACTGCAGGTGGGGCAGATGTAACATGTGTAGAGAGAGTTATATTTGGGTGAGGTGTGTTCAAACAGAAATCTAAATAGCATTGTAATGGTGTGTACACAGGGGCGATTATTGCAAATATCGCTGGCAATATGGTCGCCGAGCGACCATATTGCCAGCGATGGGAGTGTGCACCGGCGATAAATCGCCAAGTGCGCGCTCCTGTTTTCAGCCCCTGAATCGTCGCTGCTCGTGGGAGCATGCTCCTCCGACCAGCGACTTCGCCTGCCTTTTCGTCTGCGACCATGTCTGGTCGCAGATGAAAACGGGACACTGAGCAATATGATTGCTGAGCAATATATTGCCAGCGATCATATTGTGTACGCACCATAAGAATAAAGCAGCCAGTATTTACTCTGCACTGAAACAAAATAACTCCCCCAAATGTAACTCTCTCTGCATATGTTACATCTGCCCCACCTGCAGAAGGAGTTTGCTTTTGCAAACCAACCAGAATCACCCCCTATATACACTAATTGGGTAACGTTGTCCTCCTGCTGGGGATTTTACCAGAAATTATTTGTGATAGCACGGATGCACTTTCTTCCACACCAAAGCACTGTTTGTGGTTGATCCCCTAGCGATGGAAGTTGCTTGGTGTTTGAGCAGCACTGCTATACAATCACATCTGTGTTATTGATGTCCCTTTGGGGGTTATTTTGGTTCACTCTTTCTGACAAATTCCTTCTTAGATGGACAAAACCATGTGCACTGCAGGTGGGGCAGATGTAACTTGTGCAGAGAGAATTAGATTTGGGTGGGGTTTTACTTCAAAGTGAGATCTATATTGCAGCGTAAAAATAAAGCAGTCAGTATTTTCCCTGCACAGAAACAAAATAACTCACCCAAATCTAATTCTCTCTGCACATGTTACATCTGCCCCCCTGCAGTGCACATGGTTTTGTCCATCTAAGAAGGAATTTTGTCAGAAAGAGTGAACCAAAATAACCCCCTTTGTTTGAATACCAAAGGAGTTGAGAACCATTTAAGATTAACCTATGTGAATTTCTGTATGGTTTTTCAAATACGAGATGAATGTCATTTTATGAATACTTATTAGCTTTCTGTTTTATCTAGCTGCATGGTTATATTTTATATTTGTCAGTGGACCTGAAGCGATGTTCACTTTGGTTTATTGTTTACATCCATGCGATGAAATCAATAATCATATTGCAAATTCAGCCGATATTATCACAGTACATGGGTACATGGGCCCCATAAACCCCATATACACTAAACAACCTTTTAAAAGATATTACTCAGAAGAATAAAATATCTAGTGTGTACACTCAGTATCATTAACCATGCGCACTTCCCACGTATAGTTAACGTTAATCACCCAGCTCGTCGGCAGAACGTGCAGGTAAATTTTGGCCATGAAGCTAACAACCTGCATGTTCAACGTCCGCGTGTGATGTCACGAAATGATATCGGTAACTAGTTAACTATGGGGCAGATGTATTAAGCCCGGAGAACAGATATACTGGAGATAAACTGGAGATAATGCAACGGCCAATCATCTCCCAACTGTCATTTTCAAACACAGTTAATTGGCTGGTGCTTTATCTGCTTTCACTCTATCTCCAGTTTATCTCTTCTCCAGACTTAATACATCGGGTGTGGTATAGGTGTCCGACAGTCGGGATCCCGACAGTCATTAGCCCAATGTCGGGATCCCGACTGGCCGTACCCAGACAGCATGGCAAGCGCAACAAAGCCCCTTGCGGGCTCGCTGCGGGCACAGTGGCTCGCGTGGACCCCCACGAGGGAAAATAGCCGACGGCCGTCGGGAACCCGGCTGTCGGTGTTTTGACAGTTGGGATCCCGACGTCGGATAAAAAATGCCTGTCGGGGACCCTGTCCGGCACCCGATCCATCTGCCCCTATATCGGCTGTGTCCCTAGTGGTCTAGATGCTGTAGTCCTTGTTATTGAGGGCTCAGGAACAAATGCGGGGCACTCTCCAAGGTCCTGAATCAGGCCTGTATTGTTTATACCAGCAAATGAGCCAGTACCGTGGTGCGTCCCATTAGCATATGGGAGCGTCCAGCGTTTCATGGGCATTCTCATGCTAATGGGCCGATCACGTGGGGGCGGGCAGCTAATATCACCAGATGTCAGCAGCCCGCCCACTGCCTTCTGAACATGCACGCATATGTAAGGTTGTTCAGAGCAACCTTAGATATGCGTGCATGTTCCACCTCATTCGATGGTCACTGACCATCGAATGATTTGGGTATTACCTCACAGGCTGCAAATGGATGTTTATGTAAAACATCCATTCAAAGCCAGTGCGAACTAATGTGCCTTGCAAATGGTGGGCCAGCATACCACCATTCTCAAGGCAGGGTTTAGTTGACTAACAAGGGTGCGAATTTGCATCTGATGGAATCAACCAGAATACCCCCTATGTGTGGTGACATGATCGTTGGTGTGTGCTCAACCAGGGCTGTATCAGGGAAGAGCCCAGCACTGGCTGGGCCAAGGTAGCTGCACTGTGGGTAATGGTCCTGGCAGCAGCCTGCAGCGCAGCCTTTGAAGTTTTTGGCAACTGGAGCTCATGCTCCACCAGTATCGCCCCTTGCCACTCCCCTGCATGCTGTGCTGGATATAAGGCTACATGGGCCTGTAGTGATTACTATATGCCACAATGTCTCCTTGAATAATAATAGAAAAATGTTGGGAAGAAAGTAGAAATACAATTTTGTACACTTTTGACTTATTAACAACCATGTGACCAGCTGGATGTGTGTCATCATCATACCGTCATGATGGGCCTATTGTCTTGTGGGGGACTGGAGGTGTAGCTCTATCCAGTCACATTACCAAGTATCGGTACTCTTCCTCTGGACTGAATGAGGGAAGGGTTGTAGCCTGCGATCTTGTACAATTGTGGAGAAAACACATAAATGCCATGCAGCAGGGCATCGGCTGTGACCGCTTCAGAGGAGCCTGCCACCAGAAATTGGGGAACCTGGGATAGACAATTTAGGCAGGGTCCCCGCCACCATCTTATTGCAGTTGGAGCAACAAATGTCAGCCAGGCAGAGACAGCATTGGTGGCATTTTACATATGGAACCAGTCGTGAGCCAAGAGGAGGCCGCAGACCAATAGCCATTCAAGAGCGGCCATTGTGGCTGCTGGTCTGGAAGTTCTGGCAGTACAGTAGCCCCTGAGGGCCTGCCATTACCTGTTGGAAACTAACCTTCCAGCAGCTGCCAGGCTCTGCCCACCTCTTATCTAATGTCTAGGGCACATTTGTAGATATATTTTTAATGACCAAATTATGTACACTATAGATATTTAACCGTATTCATTTTATTGACAAATATGAAAAATGTACATAAAATTATACTAAATAAAGATTAAATAGCTTTAATATAATTCATTCCCCCCCAACTGTCTCGCTTATCGCAGGACCGTCCAGCATCTATTTAGAGAGGCAGAGGGGCTGGGGGCATGACCAGCATGACAGTGCTGGCCATGCACTCGTAGTGATGTAAAATGTGGATCCCCCTATGGCATAGGCCCACACCCATTTTCCTGAGCCGTGTGATTTCTACATTGAAGATGTTTGGAGGTATGCTTGGTTTAATTAAACAAATATCAGCATATTTGGAAAAATATTAGCCCATTAAGTTTTTGTTTTTAAAGTGATTTTTTGGAGATTATAGTATTGCCTTGTAATAATCAGGGGGGGGGGGAGAGTAATGGTTGGCGTAATGGGCGGTGGGGGGGGGAATACAATCATGGAACCATGACAGCTGAAGCCTCAAAAAGTATGGTGGTCACTACCATAAAAGTATAATACATTCAGCCTTTATGCGCATGCACGCCATCGGTCCAGTACGCTATTTGTGTACTGAACTGGTGTTCCATCTGATGTCTGTTGCAGACCAGACCATCATGCTCTCATCTTTCAATGGGATGCCAACAGTCAGAAGACCGATGCCAGAATTCCAACATCAATTAGGATGCCGGCATTTCAATCCCGTCTGCCCACATTCTGAGAGTATGTGGGCAGTTTAGTGTGCAGCCAGGAGGACGGGGTGTGTTTGGGCACTTACAGCTATGATTTGTCAACCAGCTAGCACCCTGTAGTCCAGCGCATCAGATGTATGGCAATGTGAATGCATTGTGATAAATTGCATGTGACAATAGCACATGATAAGTTGGGAATAAATCCACTGTTAAGTTCGAGGATAAATAAATGACACGTAATTACATCTTTATCCAAAATAATATATTATACAATATTGCTTAATTCCTAGACAGACAGAACAGGACAGCACAGCCTCCAAAAGCATGTGTAGTGTGAGGATAGTGTGAGGGGCGGGCCCCCAGCACTTCCCCCTTTGCTGTCGTCATATCATACAATTTATACTTTTTACTATCTATTTTTGGCCACAATAGTATGGGGGTGCTTTCATATATGGTGATCATGCTAACTACCTTTATTTAAATCATTACATATATGGAAGAACATATTTAGTATTGGTCAGCAGTTCTAATCGGCTCTCTGACGTAAACTTGTTGTAATTATACATTTAAGCTATACATTCACTTCACGATCTCTTCGATGGACAGGAACAACTGGTGATCCTCATAATAGCTTGTTGATTGGTCTTTGATTGACAGGAACAGGTGATAGTAGCTTGTAATTACGATATGTCACATGGATAAGTCCTTGGATACATATACTGAATATATATATATTGTTTATTAACTTGAAATCTTCAACTTGTGTGGAAATATAACTTTGTCCCATTCTAACAGTTCCTCCTGTTTTTCCCACAAATGAAGATTTATAGTTGAGAGGACTTCTTTAGATACAGGTGACATCTCTGGATCCAGATGATCAGTTTGAAGTACTCAGAGAAACTTCTGTAATCTTGGAGCACAATGCATTAATAATCGTGTAACCTATTGTCTTGATTCATAAACCATTTTATTAGAATCTTACTAAGAATCTTACTTAGAATAAACCCATGCATTTTCTTTCTGTAGAATCAGCTTCATCCCTTAATATGTATAATTATCGGTCTCAAAAATATAGAATTATCTCTATAAATGAGCATCTTTCTTATGGATACCATATGTTCAGCTAAGTGTAAGTGGAAAGAAAATTGTTAATTATCACCCTATCTTTTCATCATTGTATCAATTATATAGTCAATCAATGGACATTAGTAATATTGTCAGTATGTAGGAACAATACGAATATGATAAATAGACTGTCGACTAATATCTTAGACTATTATACACATTAAACCAGTGTCATTAGCTTTAAATTACTTTTCTCTTCATTGAACCTTAAATCGTGAATTTACTTATAATATCGAATAGTTATTGTGCTTTTCTTAATCAAAGATGTTTTTCATTTAATTTAATGTCAGTAGTATGTTGCACTCCAGAGACAATAAGACCATTGTACTTATAATCACTTAGTGTGATTGAGACAATGTAAATTCTCAAACTATAGCAATTTAATCTATATCTATAGTAAATCTAATTTTGTGTAACATTATCTACGTCAGTAACCCTAGCTATGTGCAATAAACACAGACTAGAGAAGCTATTGGTAATACCAGGAAACTTGAACCGAATATCCAACGCTCACACCCACGCTCCAGGATTGGACAGCCTTTTTTGCCTTTTCTACATGTATTTTTTATTTTTATTTAGAGCATGGAGTTCCAAGTGCTTTAGTACTGGCTTTCCTACCTCAGATCTCCTTCAAGACCCTAGATAGGTATTCCACGTACTGTGTGTTGCGGTTCTCCATTCTACCTTCCATCTGTTATGACGGATAACCCAAATTTGGGTTCTGGCCTGCCTTATCAATGTGAGCACACGTGATCTTCATGGCACACACTATTGTCCTGAGGTGTAGTCTGTGAACAGGTCACAATTCCCCACACTTACCAATAGTTGCTCTGAAATAAGACAATATTTCTTTAGTACATATACAACTACCTTTTGACCATAGGATAATGTTTCACACAATAGATTTTATGTACAATACTTCTGCAATCCTTATATCAGCAGATAATCCATTTTCCATTTCATAATGGATACTATTGTTACTGAATAACTTTTAATAATTGTCTCTGTACAGTGCAAATACAGTACTTACTATTTTATACCCAATAGCAGTCTAGATGTTTCTATGAGGTAGCATAAGGCAAATCTTTTCTGTCTGACTATTTTGTAGATTTAACTTCATAATTTACATATTTTGGATTTTATCTATAAAACATTTAATAACATATAATCAATAATGTCTCACACATGATAAGCCCTAAAATGTGGATGTCAGTGGTGCAGATGTTATGCTAATCTGGGATGAGCACAGAATTAAACCTTGCTCTGGCTCGCAGGTCTGTAAGAAGTTGACTTCAACCTGAATTGTGCTTCTGCAACTGAGGTAGTAAAACCACAGTATCCTTTAATTCTGACTCTGTTACCATATCCTGTGTCAGCAGGCACTTGCGCAGGTCTTTGACTTCGCCATTAATAGCCACCTTTCTGGGGCAGACTAGCTCCACCCTGGTTTTTTGTAGTGACACAGTTCCAACTGAATCAGGATTCTGGTAAGAGTTAGATCACCTAACTAGAAACACAAAAAATAAATTAACTTTGCACATTATCCGAAACTAAAATACTGTATGTTGCGGTCGCAGACCATACAAGGAATCTTATCAAGGCATATATACTTATTAAATAACACTTAGACATTAATTTTCCCATTTGTGTTCTGTAAATAACCATTATTTGAATGTGCATGGTTATTGTATAACAAAATAAAACATTGAAAACTGCACAGCAGCAGTTATGTCATTATAAAACTAAAAATATATTTATTACATATATCCCCTGTTTGTTTGCACAATGGTTCGCCCATGGAGCAAACAAAACACTTAAGAAACATATATTTTTTTTTAAAAAACAATTAGCCATTATTAATTATAATTAATTAACCATATAATTATAAAGGAGAAAATAATTATGAAACTTGGGCATTATTCATACTATGGAAAAAGATTAATCCACTAGCATAGTTATAAACCAATTAATCAAGAGATTGCATACCACAGTTGTCAATATAGGTTATGACATAATTTCAAGTATCAATGTTTGCTAGGAAGCGGTATTACAAGTAACTGTCAAGCTGTGATTGGTAGCGATTTTTCAACAGCTCTACTTAGTCTGAAGCCCTAGACTGGGCCCTTTGAGGTGCTGTAAAACACTTGTGGCACCTTATAAATAAAATAATAATATTATATTATATCCCCATAGTGGTCCACCGGTGCCTGCAAGGTACTAGTCTTCACCTGTGGCCGCCGCGGTTGGAAGGGCAAATTAGGTTCGCCCAAACTCCGTTGCAGCATGGATTTATCGTTATATACAAGGCACCCGTAGAGGCTATGAGGTCATAATTGGAAAATTGACTTAACCCACAAATGATACAAAACAGACTATAAAGTTCACAAGCTACACCTGAGCAGCTGTGCTCACAGATACAAGAACAATGACAAATGACTAAGGCAAAACCCAGAAAACTTATCTGGAGAGAACATACAAACTAAACACAGAACATAAAAATTCAACAAAATCCCAAAACAGGAATGAGCCACTCTGTGGCTAGTAAAAAATGTTCCAGTAAGGTATCAGTGTTCATATTAGGCTATGAAGGATAACGTAGTCACATATGAACAACAATAGTAATCCGTGTTTTGTTTTTACATTCTAAGCAATCTGTATACTAAGTCATTACACTAGTGCTAGTCTAAAATTATACCACTGAACTTTTAAGTACTGTCAGTTTTAATTAAATGCACACATAATGTGTGTTAGTGTACATATCACATATTTCTTGCTTTAAGGAAAAATTCTAGTAGAAATAATCAATGAAATATAAGAAATATCTTATCTGCAAACATAATGTAACTGTACTTTACTTTTGAACTTTGAAAAAAAGAGAACAGAAATAGCAGTCAGATCGTATTTCTACTTGACTGAGGAGACAGAAAAAACAAATGTTACTGTCACATAATGGTTTCAAAAACAAATGAAACAAACAATTTTAAAAACTGATCAGATTTCTAAAAGAAAAAAAAAAGTTTTTTCAAATTTAGCGCTTTTGATTTTACAGAATGGTGTTCAGCTAGCTTCAGCTTCCGTGCACAGATGTCACATGCTTTAACACAGAGAGACATCACTCAATTCACACACTGGTACTAAAAATAGTGCAGCACCGTGACCTGTTTGACCTGAGTTCTCACATGCAGTTGTTTAGATCAGTACATGCTCAAATGTTAAAACATTGCACTTACTGAATGTTCAAATACAGTTAAGTAGTAAAATTCACCAAATGCAGAGCACACAATTGCATACGTAAGAATTAGGCATTCACATGAAACATTACAAATTACTTTAGACACATGACATAAACTTATGTCAAGATTTCTTAGATAATTTTAGTTTGTTACTTTGGTACTTGTTTCCTAGAACGGCCACAACGATTTAGATCGTTGTGGTCGTAAGATAAAAAATCGGATCGATCGCATCGCATGCGATTTGGTCGCATGCGATGCGACCGATCCGACCGACCGATTTTTCACCCGATTTTTTTTTTTTTTTCACCTGATTATTTTCAATTGCCCCCCCAAATGTTACTAAGTGGGCTAGACCCCACGATAGACGTCAACCCGAAGCGTGGCGAGCGCAGCGAGCCCGCGAGGGGCGGCGGTGCGCGTCCTCCGACCTTTTCCTTCCCCTACTATCCACTAGGGCGTGGAGTGAGAATAGAATAGTGTGGCGAGCGCAGCGAGCCACCGAGCCCGAAGCGTGGCGAGCGCAGCGAGCCCCGCGAGGGGACGCGTATAACTTCACAGGTATACGCGTCCCCTCGCGGGGCTCGCTGCGCTCGCCACGCTTCGGGCTCGGTGGCTCGCTGCGCTCGCCACACTATTCTATTCTCACTCCACGCCCTAGTGGATAGTAGGGGAATGAAAAGGTCGGAGGACGCGCACCGCCGCCCCTCGCGGGCTCGCTGCGCTCGCCACGCTTCGGGTTGACGTCTATCGTGGGGTCATGGCGGGCACATAAAAAATGTGAAATGGGTCATATTGGCCCATTTCACCTTTTTTATCATTTTTCACTATGTGAGATGGACTTAATCAAGTCCATCTCATCTTGTGCCATTATAATGGCACAAGACCGACAAGATCCTCCCGATTTCAATGTTAAAAGATTTTTTAACATTGAAGTCTATGGAAAAATCGGGTCAATCGGTCGGTCGCATCGCGGCCGATTTTAATTGGTCGCGACCGACCGATTGACCCGATTTCTGTCAATCAAAGGGAAAAAAATTTAAAAAATCGGCCACATCGTGAGGATCGTGTCCCTTAATTAAGAGCCACGATCACTCACGATTGTGGCCGTTCTAGGAAACAAGTACCGTTACTTTTGAGCTCATGAGCGTAACGCAATACATTTGACTGTTTATTGGTAAAGGGAAAAAAAGCTAAATAAAGATATAAATGTATTTTCCTGGCCAGGATACATTTTCCCATTTTACCAAATTGCAGACTTCAAACATAAGTCATATTAGACATTTTTACTTTCTCAGATCATGTTGTTTGATCTGGGCACACATTTATGTATTCCTAGGATTTTAAAAACTTTAATTTCATTGTAACTAGTTACTTTAGTTGGCATGTTTTATATGAATTTTTATACTGTCTGTCTTTAAGATACTTCATTTTATTCTTAATTGCTCTCAGTGTACATTATTTTATTAAGTTTAAGCTAAGTTAATCTCTAACCTGTTATGATTATCTTAACACTTCTTCTTAAGTTACTGAAGTTTAATTTGCTTTATTAAAAAAAACTGTATACCATATGTTACTTCAATTTAGAATAGGCTATGATTTTGATCTAGTTAATAGATGATTACTGAATTACCATATTCAGAACAATCCAGTTCAATATCCGAGCAAGACGTCTCTTGCTAAGACTTATATGAACTAGAATAAAACTTCAAGCAGATAGTCCCAGACATATCTCATCGAAGTTTTGTAGGTCTTAAAAACCCGTACAAATGAAAGGCTTATATTTTATGACACAATAGTCATTGTACCTATCACATACTAGAGCTGACTTCCCGTCACTTACTGCGATTAAATTACATCTATTTAAAACTTAATTTTAGTGTTCCAAAAAAACCCATAGAACCGTTAAAATATTATAAGACACAAGAGCCCTAATATTTAACGTGAACCACAGTGACAATTGACCTTTTGTCACACACTGTGATTAAATTAATCTATTCCTTATTAACAGCCTATAATTTATTATTCAGAAAATAGCTTCAGTTTTTATAATAAGTTTTCCAATTTAGAATAAGGGGGGTATTCAATGTGCTCCGAAAAAAACTATTTTACGTTTAACATTATGTTTTCGTTTATTTCGCATCAAGAATCATTTTTCGCTATTTTTTTTTTCGAGGTATTCAAAGGTTTTTTTTCCGGAGACAGCAAGAAGTGAAAAAAGTGAAATGTATCGAAAAATGGGCGTGACTTTTTCGCTAAGCGAAACTTACGCGTATTGTATAAAAAGAACGTGCTGCGCAACGCATCCACCATTTTGGGATGCCGACAGTGTTGTGTCTAATGGCCGTAGTGCAGTGGATCACAGCAGCCCCCTTCCACGTTCGGACCGCGTGTCTTCAAACAGAGTGAGTAATATCCTTTATTTTATTAGTTGTTTTGTACAGTATTGCTGCGCTGTTTCTATTGTTTATTTTCTTTAAAATGGAACCTTCTGCTCGACAGCGTTGTCCTTGAATTTAACCACAGGTTAGGGCTTTTTAGTTTTGTCCGTTGTTAGTGAGATTTCAGCATGTCCTTTAAACGATACTCTCCTTGTGTGTGGCATGTCTTTCATATTTCCAAATTGGTTCTTTTTAGTGCTTGGTTGTTAAGGGGATAAATTCAAATTGTACTGTTATATGAGCTTTGAAGTGTGCACGGTTGGGGTGGGTCAGCATGGCCACTTTTCAAAGCTTTGCACTTTCTTGTTGGGGAACGTCTTAAGGGTGCACCCTGCCTGACCAGCAGCATTTGTTAAACTCCAGCCCCTGCGTGCCAGCCAGAATGCTTTGTGATGGAGCAGCGCTGCAGTGAATAGCAGCATTGCTGGAGGAGCTCAGTCACAGGAGGAGACGTGACTTCCTGTCACACGCAGAAAGCCCCTGTGTCTTCCTCGCAGCCATAAAGCCCATCCAGCTGACCACCTCCAACTATCTTATGAATAAAGAAATAGCTAGATGGCTCTTTTAGAGGTGTGAGGGGGCAGTCGCAGTGTGTGAGGATTTGTATGTGTATTGTGTGTTTATGTAGATGCTGCTTTGTTTATTTATGTATGTGTTGCTTGTGTGTATGTAAGGGCTATTATGTCACTGTATTTAGAGAGGTTGGTCTACAGTACATGTGGATGTATGGGCACATGTAGCTGTGTGTATACATGTGTCTGTGTACCTGAAAGTTGCAGTTTATAATTGTGGGTGTATGTGCATCTGTAGCAACTGCATGTGTATACATGTGATGTTTGTCGAAGTGTGTATAGATGGTGGTTCTTGTGCATATAACGCTGTGTGTATGGATGTGGGTGTATGTGCATATGTTGTTGTGTGTATACATGGATTTGTGTCTGTTAATGCCATATATGAATTGTGGGTGTATGTGCATATGTCCGTCCTGTTATGTGTGTACATGTGAAGTATGTTGCAGTTTCTATATATGTGGATTTTATATGTGTGTGAGTTGCTGTGTGTGCCTATGCGGGTGTGTCTGTATATTAGTCTGGCATAAACAGTAGTCATTCTAATAGAAGCGGTAATCATTCAGACTGACCTTATTTCTACAGTTATATGTCGTGCCCACATAAGTGCTGGAAATTCCCTGCTCATCTTATGACCTGTCGATCTCTATTCAAATTCCAACATAACTCATTAAGACCTTGTCCTTTTTAGACCTAAGTCAGGTCGACCTTCCAGGGAAGTTGCACTAGTGGGGACGACTTTATGACTGTACATATATAATTTCATTCTCACACATGATCCACACCCCGCCTATGGGCATCTGTTATAAAGTTATTCAACTGGGTGTATTCACTGTGCAAGTTTAGCACATGGGGATCTTTTGTTGTACATTGAAACGACCATGCTCAATCATGACATTTGTATTTATTAGGAATGTCTACAGAAAGAAGTCTTTTTTCACCAGTGGATTCCTCTTCAGAAGATTCAGTGCATAAAAATACAGAGCATCAAGAACTGGATGAGATGGCTTTGAAGACGACAAGCCTTGTTGGAACTAGAAAGAAAAGCAATGGAAGACATCGGGTAATTAAAATTATTTTGGGTTTATGAATATAGTATCACCAATATGTAATGATAGTCTGGATCAGTAAATATGCATTGCATCGAGTGTCACGGACAAGGCCTGTGGGTGTGCGGCTCATACTGTTGCCACCTCAGAGTGAACCCTCCTATATGATATTCCAACCCCAACAACCCTCACACCACGCCCCAATGCGATTTTAAAAATCACCATGTGTCGGTACATCAATACTAACATCCATTTATTTGTTTATGGTGATTTTATAACACGCCAATTTCTTAAAATGTTGTCCTAATATCCAACCATAATTTATTGGAAAAAATGGTATTTGGCTCTCACAAGTACAACACATTATTCGAGAAGTTGGAACAGACACAGCAGCCTTCTATAAGGCAAAACGTAGCGGTTACAGCTTGGTGTGCTTTGGTAAAACATGGGTGGGTGCTGGGTCTATAACCATTATGGTTTCTTAAACTGGGTGATCAATGAATGTCATTGGCACACATGCCTTTTATTTAGACATACAAGAAAAATTCCTGAAAGAGATAGGTAAACTAAGGGCAAATTGAACATGGCAAATAATTTTTATTATGTGCTTGTTTAAAAACAATAACACTACATCTTTTTTATACAGTCTCCTACATTGAGAAGCCCACATCGTTCCGATATTTCTACAACGGAGGAAGATTTTGAAAGATTTGAGGAGGATTGGGAGCAAAGTGCCGAATTTAGAATCTGGAGGGCGAAAGTTGAAGCATCGCGCAATAAACAAAAAGCCACCACAAGTGGACATTCGAAGGTATTTATTTTTATTTCAACCAAAGATGATTTCAATTTTGCAATGTAATGATGTTTAAATTGTAAATTCTCATTCTGTTTGCAGATGTTCCACAGCAAAAGGCAACATTTACAAAATGTTCATCACAGCCGGCCACAAAACAGTCAAGAAAAGAAGCGTCCCAATGATAGGCAGCGATCAAATATCCGTAGTCAAGAAAGCATGCAAAGTGATACAAATGAGGTTGCAAGGTTTTCTGATGACTCAGCATCTCATCATTCTTCTGGTGAAGGATCCGGTGGTGAAAATCTGAAAAAGGCTCAACGTGGCGTACGGTTCAATGAGTCCGAGAATTATGCTCTGGTGGAGGCAGTTGATAGATATTATGATATGTTGTTTGGTCCAAGGGCACCAACTACAGCTCCAAAATTGAAAAGAAAGATGTGGAATAATATTGCCGAAAAAGTCACCTCTATATCAGGTGTTCAAAGAGATTCCAAACATTGTATCAAAAGGTATAGTGACTGCCGCAGGCAAACTAAAAAAAAAATGGGTATGCAAAGAAGACATGAGATAGGTACAGGTGGCGGACCGGAGATGAAAATAAAGTGGCTTTCCTGGGAGGAAATAATCAAGAAACGATTAAACCCAATAATGATTTATGGAGTGAAAGGAGGTGTTGACTCTAGACGAGGAGGCATTCAGGAGGAAGAGGAGAATCCTAGAAAGAAAAGAGGCAGCAGAATTAGCAATGAGAAAAATATGTCTAGTAAAAATGGTAATAATTTAATAGCATAAAATCTATGTACCAAAATGTAATGAAATGTTATTAATAATATTTTTACCTTCATTAGATGAGCGTCAACATTTAATGCAAGCGGAAAGAAGGCACAATAATTCCAGCAATCGAGTTCTTGAACGTTCGAAAGATAATGATGGCAGTGGTATGGCTGAATTGCAAAGTATACCCACATGCTTCCTTGAATCATCTGATGTAACCGACGTAACGTTTGAGGGTTTCAACAGCAGTTCCATAGATAATTATTCCGGGAACCGATCCTCAAGGGAGAGAAATTCTCAACAGATGGAATGCGAGAGTACTGTAAATCCAAAAGAAAAAGGTTAGTTTTTTTTTAAAAAATAGCTGTGTATTGCGGCATAAAACCAGTTTATAATCAAGGGATGTATTTTATTAAACAGTAATACTTTTTTGGAAATGTTATGCACTCCTTACATGAAAAGTGTGATTTATTTGTTTATAATAAATTTTATGGGAATTTTAATTACAGAAGATATGCCTATGACAAGTGGAGGACTTTCCTCCGGAATTGGTCGTTTTTTTAGGCCTGATTTAATTGAAAATTTGTCTGAGGATGGAGATGTGGAGGTGCGACAATCGGAATCAACACCTATACGTAAGTAATAATATATTTCAGCAATATCTTTGGTTTTCTACTACACTCTTCATTATTTACAAATAAAATCAAGTAATTGAATGTTCTTCAAAATTTCTCTATCCTTACAGCATCTCAAGCAAGGCAGCTTGGAAACAACGGACACATCAGAAGAACCAGAATATCTGCATATCAGAGCTTTGGCAGATCAAATGCAGCGGAGACATGTTGACTTTGAAAAAGTTTTAAACAAAAGACTAGATAGCTTAGAAAACACTTTTAAAGGTTTTATAGACATAGTAAAACAGATTGATGTAAACCGCCAGAGCCAATACAAAACTACTCAGGATATACTGAATATTATAGCTGTGTCAATCAACAAATTGGTTGACAATACAACTAGCCACGCACACAGTTTAATGAAAATTTCAGATGCTAATGCACAATCAGCAAATACCTTTAATATCATGTTAGAGTGCCATCGACAAACTTCTGCCAGTACAGGGTTGATTGCTACTTCTCTGAAGTTAATTGCAGAGGACATGATTGCAAAGTCGCACAAAAAAAACATAAGTGAAAAACAAAGAAAAGCATCAGTAAACGAGAGGAAAGGGGGTGTATTTCCCACACAAAATACCTATTCCTATTCCCAAATGTACACAGGATATTCAGGCATGTTTCCAAATGTTAGCGAGCCAGATCATGCGACAACATCTTGTGTGCAACCTGAATCGTTAGCTAACGATCTGTCATTATCAGCACCTACACACGATGACGATGAAACTCAGATTTCACAGGAATTATAAAAAGTTTAAAATTACAATGTTTTCACAGTAATAACTTGTAACATCCATCTCCATCCAGATCTGACTCTGGTCTCTTTAGGAAGGAATAGGTATTTTTATTGTGAAATTGCACTTATTTAAGTTTTTATTGTTTATTATCTATAAGTTATTTTTTTCAATGCAGCAACATAGGAACCATTGTCAACACTGGCCAACCTTCTCCCCCCAGATGTGACGCACTGCACATTTGGAAGGAGCAGCGTGGTCAGTGGTGACAATGGTCATTGTTACAAACAAATGACAGTTCTGAAACTTTACCTTGTGGCGTATATCATTTGTGCTGATTTCAATGTTCCATTGTCAACACTGGCCAACCTTCTCCCCCCAGATGTGACGCACTGCACATTTGGAAGGAGCAGCGTGGTCAGTGGTGACAATGGTCATTGTTACAAACAAATGACAGTTCTGAAACTTTACCTTGTGGCGTATATCATTTGTGCTGATTTCAATGTTCCATTGTCAACACTGGCCAACCTTCTCCCCCCAGATGTGACGCACTGCACATTTGGAAGGAGCAGCGTGGTCAGTGGTGACAATGGTCATTGTTACAAACAAATGACAGTTCTGAAACTTTACCTTGTGGCGTATCTTGGTTCTCTGTTTCTCTAAACACTTTGAATATTTTCTCATTTTTTGAGCGTTTTTATATCTTTCTAACTATTTATAAATGAAACAACATCAAAGGTCATGATTCATGTCAGTCGAAAATCCAAAATTGTTCAATAAAATTTTATTGAACCAAACAACATTTCAAGAATCATTTTTCGTATACAATTATTTACATTGAACTATTATAGTATAACAATACAATTTTATGACACACGATGCAAGTGGTGTAATGCAAAGATTTTGCCATCGGTTCAACCGGTCATCAAGCACAGTGTTCTCTGTGTGGCCAGCAGTAGACATATGGACCTGCAAGGGGAAAAATTAATGGTTAGTATTGGCCCTGTTATAAACATACATGGCACCGAGGTACACCTGGCACACAGCGCATGCGCCCTTGGTTTGTTTGGGGTTTAACCTAGGGAATGGGTCTTCAAGCTGTGGCCCTCCCTGAGGAGAGCCACAGGTTGAACACCAGTGTTGCGGGGGCACATGAATGAGCTACTTACCAATTTCACACAGCAGCTGAGAAGTGGGGCCTGTCTCTGGCACTTGGGAATGAAGTGGATGTGGCGTCAAGGCAGACATCAAACTGCAAAGGGATGTTTGCAGAGGCAGCAGGAGACATAAGGACCTGCAGGGGGAAACATGAATGGGAACATAGCGTGCTGGTCAGTAGTGGCCCTGTTGCAGACGGACATGGCACCGAGGTACACCTGGCACACAGCGCATGCGCCCTTGGTATGTTTGGGGTTTAACCTAGGGAATGGGTCTTCAACCTGTGGCCCTCCCTGAGGAGAGCCACAGGTTGAACACCAGTGTTGCGGGGGCACATGAATGAGCTACTTACCAATTTCACACAGCAGCTGAGAAGTGGGGCCTGTCTCTGGCACTTGGGAATGAAGTGGATGTGGCGTCAAGGCAGACAGAAAACTGCAAAGGGATGTTTGCAGAGGCAGCAGGAGACATAAGGACCTGCAGGGGGAAACATGAATGGGAACATAGCGTGCTGGTCAGTAGTGGCCCTGTTGCAGACGGACATGGCACCGAGTTACACCTGGCAGTTTGCTACTTACATCCATTGCAAATGAACCCCAATAATTTTGTGATGCAGACTCTTTGCAAATATAACCATTATTATATCGAAAATAAACTTTGAATCAACAACTCCAAAAAAGACAGAAAACTTCAAGCCGAACAAGGCCAACAAGAACCAACTAGGCCAACAAGAACCAACATGGATCAACTCTGTAATTAGAAAGGGATAAAGTATATCGTTAAAAAATATTCAGGGACTTGTTCAGAAACATGGCACACAATCTGGTGTGTTGCAACTCCATAATCGCATCACATCGCATGTAACAAATTTATATGCACTGCGATGCAATGTGATGGTCCCGATTTTTCAAAGGGTTGTATGGGAAGTAAGCTTTGCAAATCCCCACTATCCAACAAGGCATTCAGTTGGATCTAAACCTGGGACAAGCGTCAAGAGGCACCCACCCAGATCGGGGACATGATCAGCTATCCACGCAAGGGGATGCTGATTAGTTAAAAACAAAACAACGTCCCCTTGCAGGGCTCGCTGTGCTTGCCTCGTTGGGCCACGGAGGGTCACTACCCTTGGCACAGGTTTCTATCCACCGCCATGCGTAGTTAAATATTGTACAAATTGAATACCACGGAAAAATCAGTTCCATTGCATCACATTACAAACACCAAATATATATATGTAAAGTCCATGTGCATTTACATGTAAAGAACTAATGTGTGCTATACACACATGTCCCAATACGATAGCAATCGTTAAAACAATAATATTACAAGGTCTGTCAACCATACAGACATGTGTGTATATACATATGTATCGTTAATGATACGGATCATGATATATAGAGATATCTGTTTAAACGAAAAAAAAACACAGAAATACTCACATGCGAAAAAAGTATTGATCAGATTTCTTCTGGTTTCTGCTCCTTCGTCCATGCCCACAGGTAACACTGAAGAAAGATCCCCATGCTGGTTAACACTAGCACGAATATTCACCGGCAAACGTCTTGCGACACAGATATTATGCAGAATGCAACAGGCATTAATAATGCCGCAGACTTTTCCCGGAGAATATAAGAGGCTACCACCGGAGATGTCTAAACATCTAAACCGGCTCTTAAGTACACCGAAGGTCCTTTAAATTACACCCCTCGATGCAATGTGTAACTCCTGGTACCTTTTTTCAGCATCACCTACAGGATTAAGCAATGGGGTCAACAGCCACGGTTTATTCGGATAACCCGCATCACCTAAAATATCAATAAAAAGTTGTAAGATATTTGCTAATAACTTATGCATTATAAAATATATATATATATAGATTACATACCTAACAACCAGCCATCTGGCATTCTTCCTTCCTCAAAATCACGGAAAATAGATGACTGGCTTAAAACGAAGGAGTCGTGGGTCGACCCAGGAAAACCCACACAGATGTCCAATAACCTCATTGTGGAATCACACACCATCTGGACATTCAGGGAATGGAAGTGTTTTCGATTCCGATAACATTCTTCCGATTCCCTGGGAGGTGTGAGTTGCACATGGGTGCAGTCAATCGCGCCCAGCACATTGGGGAATCTCCATTTTTGAAAGAAGCCAAATTTGATCTCATTACATTCGCTGTCAGTGTCTGGAAATTTTATAACCTGGGCCGTTAATTTACGGAAAGCTTTAATGACCTGAGATAAACAGCGAGACATCGTTGGCTGGGAAAAACCGCATGTCTGGGATAAAGTTGGCTGGAAGGTGCCAGACGCAAAAAATTGCAATGCAGCCAGCAGTTTCTGGAAACCGCTGACTGCATGGTTTGACCGTACCCGGGGCTCAAGGTCAGCTTCCAACAGATCATACAGCGAATATATATCCTGAGACGACAAGCGAAAGGTACCAATCACTTCCGTCTCAGAGAGACCATCCAGTACACGCCTAGTACGATACTGGCGTGGACGTGGAATTGAAACACGCACTGACTCACCAGAAGGAGTAAGATGCTGACCACGATGATGATATCCACGGCCCTGAACAGGACACCGATAGCCACTTGCCAAACGACGACGTCGACAGCGCATCAGGTATGTTGACACGATCATGAACATCACAAGCAAGTCAGCAAAATAATCCATTCTTTGAGACAGTGATAAAAAATGAAGGAATTTGTATCCAAAAACGCAAATTGACCTATAAAAACGCTTCCAAATACAGCTGACTGCACAAGGCTGCTACTCCATGAAATCCCAAACGCAGGAGTGAGGAGGTGTGGTGAAGTGCATGATGGGAGAAAAGAAAGGCATGCTGGGAAGTGAATTGTAAGAAAACAAGTAATATTTCACACAAATAAGCAAAAAACAAAATAAGGGCAAACAATCCTGCATATATTTTATTCTGGAGAGCAAACGAGCCGTTACTTAACAAAATACAGAGTTGAATCTATGAATTCATCACCCGTGACATGGTGAAAGGAAAATTGAGAAGAAGAGCATACACGCGGAAACATTCATATCGGTATCATATCATTGAATATGTCTGAGTGAAAAGTCGAAAAAAAGCTATAAAAAAAAGTGAAAAAGTGGAAAAATCGCTACCGAATCAAACGAAAATGCATCGTGAAAAAAAACATTTCACATACTCGAAAAATGACTAGATTGAATAGCTGAGGACTCTCCGATGTGAAAAAGTGAAAAAAAACACGTGAAAAAAACCATTTCGATAACGATTGAATACCCCCCTAAGAATAAGCAATATCACATAAGATATATCGTGTCACCTACCGTCCACATCAGTCCACCTGCCATTCATAACGCAACTTTGCAATCATATTATAGTAAAAAAAGGCTTTTTCTCACCTTGTGTCTGTAGAAGTTGCGTAGAATGCAGCAGGTAGCCTGATGTGATTAGGCAGGAACGTCGGAGTCACCATTGATAAGTTGGGAATAAATCCACTGTTAAGTTCGAGGATAAATAAATGACACGTAATTACATCTTTATCCAAAATAATATATTATACAATATTGCTTAATTCCTAGACAGACAGAACAGGACAGCACAGCCTCCAAAAGCATGTGTAGTGTGAGGATAGTGTGAGGGGCGGGCCCCCAGCACTTCCCCCTTTGCTGTCGTCATATCATACAATTTATACTTTTTACTATCTATTTTTGGCCACAATAGTATGGGGGTGCTTTCATATATGGTGATCATGCTAACTACCTTTATTTAAATCATTACATATATGGAAGAACATATTTAGTATTGGTCAGCAGTTCTAATCGGCTCTCTGACGTAAACTTGTTGTAATTATACATTTAAGCTATACATTCACTTCACGATCTCTTCGATGGACAGGAACAACTGGTGATCCTCATAATAGCTTGTTGATTGGTCTTTGATTGACAGGAACAGGTGATAGTAGCTTGTAATTACGATATGTCACATGGATAAGTCCTTGGATACATATACTGAATATATATATATATTGTTTATTAACTTGAAATCTTCAACTTGTGTGGAAATATAACTTTGTCCCATTCTAACACACATCAACTACAAAATTGCATTAAAGAACTTCCAAGAAGCTGCCGGGGGAGTTCAAGGGAAATCACATGCGACTTGAGCCGTAGATATGTTACACAAGTATATGGGGCCTTTATAGAAGGGAGGGGTCAGGTCCCCATACTATAGGATTATTGACATGCAATTTGGGCTCTTTGCATGCGATTGCAGCGATCAAACGCATGAAAAGCATCCAAATTGAATGTGATTGACAGCAGTCGTCCCTGCTGCAGAAGCAATCTGTGGGATCGCATGCGATAAATCCCATGCAAAAGGACCGCACCGGCAGGCAAAAGGACCGCACTGCATGAGACAGAGACAGCTTACACAGAGCTGGCCATGCTCCTGTAGTGACGGTATCCCTGTAAGGCCGTGCCCCCTGTGACATAGGGCACACCCCTTTTTCAGCCATGCGAGCATCCAGACTTCTAAAATCAAAATGTTGGGAGGTATGCTTTCACTAGAAATTTTTCATAATAAAAAAAAAAAAGGACTTTCTTGAAAATGGTCTATAATAAAAACAGTATATTCTTGACTTACTGTAGATATGTTTATATTTTCTTGTTCTAATGCTACCTTAGTGAATTTGGCCCAATTTTGATTACAAAGCATTGCTAGGCATTAGTGGCACCTAGTGGTCACCTGCAGACTTGTTTCTACACTAAAGGGAAAGCCTTGTTCTTATTCCTTACTAGTGAGCCGCCCTTCTGCTTTGCACAGGTACATTATTTCTAGTAACAGTGATGTTTTTACATAAAAAAAAAAAAAATTAGTGCCTTATAATATATTTCTTTAAATCGACCACATTTGTAATTTTTCCTCTGGACATGAATACAAAAAGATATATATATATATACTTTTATGTAACACGCGAAAGGGCCACAAGAAGTTGTCCTGGGAAGAACATTTCCCACTTAGATCAACTCCAGCTACATTAGGTGTTTGATCTTGTGCTTTATTTATGGTCATGGCAAAGCAAACGTATCAGGAACTGGACTTGTTTAAAATTAAACGGTAAATTTGAGGGAATCATTGGTATTCTGGGTATTAGAACATTTCTCCAGTTCCATAGTCAGTTAGATTACCCTCGATGAGATTTTTCATATGCAATTGTGTCTCATTGCATGCCCCCCTCTCCCAATCACACAGACCCTGCCCCAACCACTGCACTCTCTGCCCCCCATCACACACTCCCTGCTACCCATTAAACACCCCCTACCTCAGCCACCCCACCCCACGCCCATGGTAACATGATTCCACAGCCATGTTAATATTGCAAAGTGGGCAGTATGGATGGGTGTAATGGTTAGCATTACTGCCTCACAGCACTGAGGTCATGGGTTCAATTCCAACCATGGCTCTAACTGTGCGGTGTTTGTATATTCTCCCGCACCTGTGTGGGTTTCTTCTGGGTACTCCTGCCACAATCCCTTAACCCTAGAATGTCTGTATGTGTGTGTACATGTGGTAGGGAATATAGATTGTAAGTTCCACTGGGGCAGGGACTGATGTGATTGTTCAAATATTCTCTGTAAAAGCGCTGCCGAATATGTGTGCGCTATATAAGAAACTGTAAATAAAATTGTTAAAAAAAAAAAAAATGCATTTGTTATCTGATGTATTTCCATAGTTTATTTGTTTCCATTGGTGTTATGTATCACATGACGTTCCTTATGCATTTCCACCCACACCAAATGAACACTTGTTATGTTCAATGAGAAGAACAAAATGAATCAAAGAGCAGAAGCATCCGATAATCAGAAAACTAATTTTATCCTACAAACCGCATAAACAGAATTAGGTCAAAATCACAGTTCCAGTAAATCTGGCTGGCCTTCCACGTCTTCTAGAATAATCTAGTGATAGATTTCTGGGTACATTCCTGGCATCAATGCCACAATAGCCTTACAACTCCTAGTGTAACCCGGTAGCAATGCTTTAAGACGTGGACGGAAGGTTTGGTGGTTCCCCGTAAGATTCTAACTTTCTTAAGGCTGCATACGAAGGGCACCGTCCAGACGAATGACTTCTGCATTCAACATGGGGTTTTCTACAATGGTTTGTACCAGGTGGGCATACTCTTCAGGGTGGCCCAGTCGGCTGGGGAAAGGTACTTGCTTGGCCAGGAATTCTCTTGCCTTCTCAGGGAGACCAAGGAGGAGAGGGGTTGCGAACAAGCCTGGAAAGACAGAATATTCGGTGACATTTTGCAGTGTTCCGGAGCACAGAAAAATCTTACACAAAAAAAAAAAGTGTTTTCCAATATTGGTCCCCAAGGCTCACTAGCTGTCTAGGTTTTTGCAATATTCATACTTGAGAACAGATGTTTAAATATAAAAATTGAAGGTACTAAATAAGCCAACGGTGTTCAAGCAAAGTGCATACACACCAAGCGATTTCCCCCTGCCCAGTGATTTCTCCAGGGCGTGGACAGCTTTCCATAGTCGGACGCTATTGAAAGATGTCCACCCTGTCTCATCTGCTGGTAATACCAGCAGATGAGTGGCGCGGCTGGCGATGATGCCAGAGCGCGCATCACCACTCTCCCGTACACACTAGGCCGCTTTGGAGCGGAAAGCAGCTGGTACAACAAACTGAGCTGCTTTAAACTCAAAATCACCCAGTGTGTATGGGGCTTTAGCGGGGGGGACCAGACTCCATAACGCCTCACAAGAAAAAAGGGTCATTATTAATAATTTAAACCTTTCCTAGAGTAAGAACAGCACAACGAAAAAAGTCACTCATATCTAGTATTGACTAAGGAGGAAGTGTACAACAGGGAGACAGCACACGGCACCAAGGTAAACTTGCAATGCTGCTCGCAGTGAAAACTCAGTCACGGAGATAGCGGGGAGTGTCTGCAAAAAGAAGGCGATCTTATATGCATACAAAAAATGGCGACATCACAACTCCCATGTATATTCTTGAACAGCCATGAAGGCACAATGGGACCACTCGCACTCAGTTGCCGAGCATGTTGTGATGGCTTTGGTGGACGTTTGTTCGCTTGTAGGCGGCTGCCTCACAGTTTGCTGCTGCTTTGTTAGCACTGCAAACACATCTGTATCAGGCTTCCTCAGCTGTAACAGTCTCACAGAGAGCATCAGTCACAGACACAACATAGGCAGCCATTTTGTGTGGTAATGCATTCTATTTCACAAAAACTCTAATCAGAATTTATAGTTTGTAGTGAATTTCCTGGCTGCAATTGCATAAAGAGTTGCTTAAGAAATAAAATGGCTGCTGACACTTTATGTAAACTACTTATATCTGTATAATTGGGACCCTCTTTCTTTACTACAGGTGTCCCATATGACTAAGTTGAGGGGGGGGGGAATCACAAGGATGCCTGGCAAACGTAACTTTATTGCCAGCAATAAATGACCTCAATGAAGAATCCCCCAACTACTATCCATGTAGGGCTGGTCATAGATGTATGACTAGGCATCATTCCCAAGAACATTAGTGCTGGACACAAAATGGCTGCCTTCACTATGTGTAGGCATCAGGTAGTATAAACAAATGGTTCCCTACTGCAAGGATGGGGAACCTTTGGCTCCCAGTTGTTGCTGAAGTAAACATCCCAGCATGTTCTGCTACAGTTTTGCTTTTTGACAATGCTCAATAGTTGCACGGCATTCTTGTATGTGTAGTTTAACAACAGTTGAAGGCCAATGGTTCCCCTTCCCTGCCCTAGCAGGTCACATTTATGCAAGTAAAACAGATATAAAAAGGAAAGTACCAGGAGCGATTGTCACGACTCTGATGCCAAGTGGAGCCAGATCTCGAGCGATAGGGAGCGTCATTCCTACAATTCCCCCTTTGGAGGCAGAGTAGGCCGCCTGTCCAACCTGCAACAGTACACAATGTGACCAATACAGCAAAGCTCATGTGACACATTACACATAACCAGAAGTAGGCAATTTCATATACATATAAAATAAACCATGCTGGGAAATCACACTACGCCAGAGAGGAGCACGGTGCCGTTGGACCTCAGGATCTCCACCTGCTTCCTTGTGCAATCACCAGTTACACATTTATCTTACACATGTTCTTAGCTGAACACAAGAATTAGAGGGGGAGAGGGACAGATTACTGTGCTACCCAGAACTTAACAATTGTGTAGGAACAAAAACAGCAGCATGGACGATGTAATGGTTAGTATTACTGCCTCACAGCACTGGGGGTTGGTTCCCACGTTACATCTGCCCCACCTACAGTGCAGCATGGTTTTGTCCATTTGAGAAAAAAAAAAAAAGTGCTTTGTTTGCTAAAGAGTCCAAAGGAGAAAACACAATACACACAGGGCCCAATTCCAGCTTGAATACATGGTCAATGTCCACAAGACTGAGCAATTAATGGTAGACTGTACATGCGCCGCGGTAAAGTTGCGATGCCGCTCTCGCTGAGAATTTCAGCGCAGTTATTGACAGGAAGGTATTGTTTAAGGTAGGAAACAGGGAATGTCTGCAAGCAGAAATGCGTATCAATCCAGTTTCCATAATCAGATGAGATCATGTACATAGAGAAACAAGCCTCCAGTGTCTCTATTGGCGCGTCCACTCTTCATGATCAGACACTCATTTCGGAAGTCTATGGGGCTGATTCAAAGTTGATCGCTGTTGTGCGAATTTGCAATCCGTTTGATCATGGAATGACATTCATGTGCACAAATCGTAGTGTGCATGCGCGAGCCCAAATAGCAAACTGGATTGACAGGAAGCTGGCGTTTGGGGGGTGGTAACCAAACTTGTCCAAAAAGAAAAATGCAGGCCTGCCCAGGCGTTTTAAGGGAGGATGTGTGACGCCAGTGCGTGCTTCGGTCTGCCTGTCGCAGAACTGTAGAAGGGTCAGACTTACTTACATGTACACAGACTGGAACTCACAGATTTGCACAGGTTTTCTGTCTGTCTCGGCGGCGGCTATCTAGTTGCAGTCATCTGCAACTTTGCAGATGAGCAACCAGGTCTGAATTAGGCCCTATGCTTTTGCGCCAAGGCTGAGTATATGTATGCAGTTGCCATGGCGCTCGTGGATGTGATGTGAGCGTTTGCCTCACTTCACTTGACATGATTAGCAAGTCCAAAGTCCACAAAAAATAAATACATTTGCAGCTGTGTAATGTGCACACAAATCACTATCACAATCTGCACAAGGAATAGTGTGCAGATGTAAAGGTTAAAGAGTCCACATCTGTGTACGGGATACAGCCGCTAGGTTGACACTATGAAGGTCAACATACATTAGGTCGTCCACTAACGGTTGACAGGTCTTAGGTCTACACAAGCATTAGGTCGACAATGGGAGAGTCGACATGCGTTTTTCACATGGTTTTTATTTTTAGCCGACCTGACCATCCACTAGGGCGTGGAAGGCGAATACGATAGGATCCGAAGCACAGCGAGCCATGCGAAGGGACGCGGTACACTGATATGGGGTTCATGTCGACATTCAGAACAAAACAAAAAAACTCATGTCGACTTAATGTATCAGTTGTATTGACTTTCCGACCCACGTCTACCTATTTCATGTGTTGCTCTTAAGTGGTCAAAACCTAAATATATGTCGACCCTATGACCCATACCCCTATGTACACAACCGAAAGCGATTACAAGCAACTGGAATCATAAGCATCGGTATCTCTCCTGATATAAGGATGAATGGGCATCACTGGTTGGTAGTGAGGTGTCTGCACATAGTATAAGTGTCCCGTGACCATGTATACAAAGCTGCAGCCTGTTTAGAGGTTTCAGAAGGATCTCCCACATGAAGGAATGGGTTGGGGCAGATGCGAATTTGCAATCAGGTCTGAATAACCCCCATAGTTGCTAAATGTCCATTATAGCATACTTGCCTACCCTCCTGGAATGGCCGGGAGGGTCCCGCAAAATGGGTCTCCCTCCCGGCCCCCCGGGAAGGTAGGCAAGTCTCCCGCATTATAGCCACAGCTCCTGTCCCCCCCCCCCCCCCCCCTTCCCCGTGGTATAAATTTCTGAATTTCATGGGTCCGCGGGGAGGGGGGCGGGGCAAAAATGCATCAAATCGCGTAATTTCGCATTATTTTAGCCCAATCCACGGACCCATGAATTAATGCGGCTGTCGGTTGTGGGGGCGGGGCTTGGTGACATCAGCCTCGCCCGCCCCCAAAACGTAGCCTCGTCCAGCCCCCCTTTCACTCCTCTCCAGCTTCTCCCAGAGAGGAGTTTTAAAAAGTTGGCAGGTATGCATTATAGTTAGTGTCAGTCCCAGCTTGTACAGATTTATATGTGTGTATATATATATATACAGTGGTCGAAGTGGAAATTTTGAAGTGGGGGTATGGAAATTTTGAAGTGGGGGTATGGAAAAGTAAAGAGTGAATACAGAGCGCACCTTCGGACACCCCCCTGTCCATCAACGTCCCCTGCCAGACTGCCCCGTTGTACAGGGGTATTACAAAAGCACAATATGTGCTGCTGAGTGATCAGAGAGCATCCTGAGGGGGAAAAAAACTTTTTTTTTTTTATCTTCAGATTAAAGTGGGGGTATGCCATACCCCCATATACCGCCCCACTTCGACCACTGTATATATATATATATATATATATATATATATATATATATATGTGTGTATATGACATTACATGTATGTATATCTATGTATAATAAAGCCATGTTTACTAGGATAGATGTGGGGAGAGAGGCCCCAACCTGTATCCTGTCTATAAAACCCATTCGGTATCTACAGTATTTTCGCCAGTTTCGGGGACGTGCCCAACAGCAGTGATCTGAAGCTTCCCCCAATATTGCCACCTGCCGAAGGGACAGCGGGACAGTCTCCAAATATCCAGACTGTCCCGCTGTAATCGGGACAGTTGGGAGGTGCGCACCTTTAATAAAACTCCTATCAAAGTAAATAAACACCAGAGTATGTGACGTTTCTATAAGCGTCTGAATTGCATCATTGCTTCTTAGCCAGTGCTAATATTTTAAGAAATATAATAGATCTGTGCTCAGATTTAACTTCCTTTAACTAGAAGGCAGACATTTTGTAGGTGGAGTTAGTACTAATGAGACTGAATCCAATAAAGTCACTGAATGCCAGTGATACAACTGTTTTTACCTGTGAATTGATAGGCTGCAATTACATGAATGTGGTTTCATCCAACAAATTTGTAGCCTCCTCTGAGGGGAAATTTATAAAACCATCTCAAGGGGACAAGTGGAGGTATTGCTTATAGCATCCATTCAGACCGTCATTAGGTCGACACCATTAGGTCGACATGCATTTAGGTCGACATGAGTTAGGTAGACAGGGCCATTAGGTCGACAGGGTCAAAAGGTTGACATGGGATTTTTTAGTGTTTTTTTTGAGCCGATATGTGCCGACAGGTGGTATTTCATGCCCTACCATCCACCAGGACGTGATGGGAGAATAAAATAGTGTGTCGAGCTTAGCGAGGCACCAAGCCCGAAGCATGGCGAGTGCTGCGAGCCATGCGAGGGGACGTGGTGCACTTTAACCTGTTTCCTTGTCGACGATGTCGACATTCGGGTAAAAACAGTGAAAAACCCCATGTCGACCTTTTGGCTGTCAACCTAACGACCCTGTCGACCTAATGACCCTGTAGACCCAACCCATGTCAACCTACACTCATGTCGACCTAGACACATGTCAACCTAAATGCATGTCAACCTAATGGTGTCGACCTAATGACTGTCTAACAACTTCTTGTGACCAACTGATCCACACCTGTAGATATCATCTTAAATGTGCTACATAGATTATAGCTACAATCTGGTTGCTATGGGAAATGCCGCCACTTGATAAATCTGCCCCTTGCACTTTAGACCTATACTGTACCTCCCAACTTTCTTGAAGTGTAGATCAGAAATTGTGGTGTGGCTTCACATAAAGGGGCGTGGTCTATTTGCAACTCCACCAGCCAATGTGGGAGAGTTGGTAAAGTTGTGATTAGTGGGCCCGATTCATCTACCTGTTCGCTGGCTGCGGCACATTCGCTTAGCAGCGTTCAGATCTGAATTATCCCCAATGATCACATGATAAATATCTACAGTATTTTATCATTTCTTAAAATAATTACCGATTCTTGCCTCGTCACGGAATTAAATTCTGATACCCCTTTCAGACAGAAAAAACCCAGGTAGAACTAGGCAGCAAGGGGCTGACCCCCTTTCACACAGGAGCCGGATTTTTCCTGCAAAACTCTGTGTGTCATAAGAAAAGGACAGTTTTAAAGGCACACAGAGATGAGATCATGAAAAGTGGGAGGTGTCTGCTCACTGCATTGCATTAAACATGGCTGACAAGTTGCAGAACCTGGAGGTCATGAGTTCTCTGTGTGTTTTGCTGCTTACAGCAAATCAGAGCATTATGCAGATGCTTAAGGTGCGTACACACGGGGGCGATTTAGGGCAAAATCGCGGGAAAAATGGTCGCTGAGCGACCATATTGCCCGCAATGGGAGTGTGCACCGGCGATATATCGCCGGGTGCGCGCTCCCGTTTTTGCCCCTGTGGTGATCGCTGGTCGCAGGAACATGCTCCTGCGACCAGCTGATTTCCACTGCCGGGCTCCCCCCGGCAGTTTCTTTTACATCAGCGACCATCTCTGGTCGCTGATGTAAAGGAGAAACTGAGCAATATATTGCTCAGCCATATATTGCTCAGCCATATATGGCTGAGCAATATATCTCCCCCGTGTTACACAGCATTACACTATGCTACCTGGCACAGTGTTATGCCAGGAGGAGGAAGGCACAATTTTTGGTGGAGAGGGCTTCCACTCGACGCAGGTATTTGCACTGGAGGAGAGCCCTGATTTTGTCCAGTGTTGCGCTGCACGCCACTGCCACGCCTTCAGGGAAGCTGAAAAGATCAGCCAATCGCGCAGCGCCATGCTGCACAGCCAATCAGCATGTTTTTTTTAATTGTCGGGAGAAAAACACGGGTCGGACCCTTTCACACAGCCGCAAACACGTGTCTGACACGGGAAAAACCCAGGTAAATACCTGGGTCGAAGTCCCGGAACTTTAGACCTGTGTTGACCCTTTCAGACAGAAGAAAAACCCGGGTCGACACGGCAAGAGCAGGGAAATTCCCGGGTCTTTTTTTCTGTCTGAAAGGGGTATTAATGGTATATTTTATCGGTACTCTTTACCTAGAACGGCGCCCGCGATTGGAATCGCAGGCGTCGGGGGTAAAAAATCGCGGTCATCGCAGGCAAATCGTGGGTACATAAAAATCGGGTGCCCGCGATGACCGCGATTTTCCCATAGGGAACAATGTTAAAAATGCTGATTGACCGCGATTTTAATGTAAAATGCCTCAATGCCCGCGATTTGGACATAGGAATCAATGTTAAATGCGCAAATAGGCACAATTAACCCTTAAATGTCCCCCCAAATTTTTAACGCCACCCCACGATCCACGCCAACCCGAAGCGTGGCGAGCGCAGCGAGCCCGCGAGGGGCGGCGGTACGCGTCCTCCGACCTTTTCATGCCCTACTATCCACGTCGGCGTGGAGTTGAGAATAGAATAGTGTGGCGAGCGCAGCGAGCTACCGAGGCCCGAAGCGTGGCGAGCGCAGATACCTTCACAGGTAAACGCGTCCCTTGGCGGACTTCACAGGTGTCCGCGTCGCCACGGACACCTGTGAAGCCCGCGAGGGGACGCGTATAACTGTGAAGGTATCCGCGTCCGCTCGCCACGCTTCGGGCCTCGGTGGCTCGCTGCGCTCGCCACACTATTCTATTCTCAACTCCACGCCGACGTGGATAGTAGGGCATGAAAAGGTCGGAGGACGCGTACCGCCGCCCCTCGTGGGCTCGCTGCGCTCGCCACGCTTCGGGTTGGCGTGGATCGTGGGGTGGCGTTAAAAATTTGGGGGGACATTTAAGGGTTAATTGTGCCTATTTGGGCTCTGTAGCCCATTTAACATTGATTCCTATGTCAAAATCGCGGGCATTGAAGCATTGAATGTAAAATCGCGGTCACCACTAAATTTAACATTGAACCCTATGGGAAATCACGGTGATCGCGGGTGCCGTTAATGTACTACCCGCGATGCCCGCGATCACCGCGATGGGCGCCCTTCTAGGTAAAGAGTACCATTTTATCTTATGCTTATCCTCATGTGATGTTACCACATTATTTATCTGCTAGTCTACACTCAACTTGTTTCCAGATCTTTCACTGATCTGAAGGCTAATGCACCTTCACATGGTCGCTTGATTTCATTCATCATAAAAGATATCTGGTGATTTTTTTTCCTGCCAAGGTTACTTGATTACATTGTGATAAAACTATTCTACTTTTTCCATGTAACTTCGATTTGGAATACTCTGCGAACATGTTGTTAATTAAAGCCGAAGCAATGGTTTAAAGGTAATCTCTGGGCTAAATAAATACATTGTCATAATATTTTTGAATGGTGTGTTGTTAGTGACATTAGTTTTAGCCGGTACAGACCACAAAAAAACGGTACTGTACTGGCTAAAACGGTACAGTTGTAGGGTCTGATATGCTGCCATGCTGCAGTTGCAGTGTTGGGGAAGCTGTAGCTTAATTAACATGCTGCAGCTCTTTGGGGGCGGGGAGAATGTCCGTTTCAAAATGGGGAGGGGCACGTCAGCCCAGTTTACTGGGCGTGTCAAAGTTAGTGTCTGCATCTTTCCCAATGCACAATTACTGGCCCCAGCTACAGTTTTAGCAGCCAATCTGAGTAGACCTATGCTTCTTCAGATGGCTGGTTGCCAGTGGCGTCAAGAAAGAAGGGGGGGCTACTTTTGAGCTGGGCCCAGGCTTGCTGAAGGGTCCTGCTGCCTTCTTCCACCTAACTCACCCATCTGCCCATTCATTCATAGAAAAGACTGACTGCTGCTGCAGCAGCAGCAGCAGAAGCCTCTCTCTCCCCAGCAGAGCACAAGCTGCTGGGTGCTGACTGGGGAGAGAGGCAGCTGCAGAGGCAGTCAGTCCTCTCTCCCTGGATGATGTGCGGGAGAAGGAAGAGAGATCGCACCCGCATGCGCACAGCATCTATTCCTGCAGCCAGAGGGGCTGGGGCATAGCCAGCAGCTGATGGAGCTGCTGGGCATGCCCCCACAGTAATGGAAAAGGGGGTGTGGCCTCGCAGGAGAGCCTCTGGTATAGGCCACGCCCCTTCCGTTAGGTCACACATGCGAGTGTCCTGGGTCCTTCGGAGTAAAAGTTGGGAGGTATGCTATATTGCAGTATAATAAAGCAGCCATTATTTATTCTGCACAGAAACAAAATAACTCACCCAAATGTAACTCTCTCTGTACATGTTACATCTGTGCTATGTGTAATGATAGCAGAATGATGCCCAGCAATAGCTTTGCCTCCTCAGATTAATTGAACTCAGTGGATTCTTGGCCCTGACAGCCCAAGTTATTGGGGGAAGAGGAACGTGGGTGACGCCCGCTGAGTGGGAACCCTGCAGGGAATGCACAGTGCACCTGGGTGATGATGTCAGTATATGCTTTTCTTTCCCTTAGTTGGATGACATGAGGAATAGCAAGGAACGGCAGAAAGCTGGCTGTCATTCACAACAAGCCTAGACAGACCAAGCTTTCTGCAGCCAAGGACTTGGAACAAGACATGGGGGCATCTGCTTCCCTGTGCACCCTGAGGGGCGAGAGTGCAGACATCAAGCACTCCTCCTCTGTACACCATTAGCAATAGCACTGGTAATACAGCTCATTCATTGGTCCAGGCCCAGACCGTACACAACTTTGACAACTTCTACTTTGTCTGGGCCTGTGAAAAATAGAAATGTCTACATACTGTACCTCCCAACATGACCCATTCCAGGAGGGAGAGAGGCTCCGTATCTGGACTTCCCGCATAATTCATGGTTGCTGTCAGCTGAGCTGAACACTTTTCTTATCAATGAAGTAATTCCACACAGGTGACAGGAATCTTACATTCAGAAGGAGGTTCGGCAGCAGAGAATGTTGTACCTCGTGGAATGGGCCATATTGGTAACGTAAACCACTGGGTTTACATTTATCAGGCCCAAACTTAATATATCACTTAAAAGCCTGAGAAAATAATTGACACCAGGGCAGGACTATAGGAGGTGGAGGGGGCGTCAATACTCCCTGGGGCGGACTCTACCCGGGTTGCTGGGACTGAGGGACTTGTATGGCTGTCCGTGATTTAGCTGCTTATATAGCAGAAGTGGTGGGTAAGAGGAGCATTTCTGGACAATTTGGATCCCAGTGCACTAAAAAATGTGTTGCCACCTTATAGACGTTTCAAAAGTGGAAATATTTGCTCCCCCGAAAGGGGCCTTGTTTCAATAGGCGTGGACTTGCAGGAAGAGGCTACCTTACACCAACACAATAGAACATATTGTTACATCATATTATGCTCTGTGAGCTGCTGGCCGCGCAGTCAGCTCCTCTGCCTGCAGGAATAGATGCGCCCAGGGTCGGGTAATACGGGCAGGGGTGGGCTGGGCCGGGGGGCACGGTGCCATGTGCCCCCCGGGCCGCTTAGCCAGTCACTGGCTGCGGGCCGCGCTGGATCACCATCCACCTTCTCCAGGCAGCCCTCCTGCGCTGGTCGCGGCTTCCAGAACACGGCCGCAGCTACAGGAAAATGGCCGCCGGCCCCCTGCATTTACCATTAGTAAAGTTCAGGTGAGCGAACTGAGCCACCAAGCCCGAAGCGTGGCGAGTGAAGCGAGCCCGCCAGGGGACAAATTTACTAAACATCTTTTACCTCAAAAAATGCCTCTAAAGTAGATTTGCCGAAAATCCTTACGTAGCAGTTAAGTAGCGGCTAACATAACTGGCGTAGCGCTGGCCGCAAAGATGAGGAAGTACCGTAATTTCTTCAAACCCAGTGACCTGGCGTGCAGTCATACCATACAGTACAACCTGCAAGCCTGGCGTGTGCGTTCCATGGGTCGACACTAATTAGGTGGACACTCGATAGATCGCCTACTATTGGCCAACAGACCATAGGTCGATACTTTAAAAAGAATGACATGGCTACGTCGACAGTGACAAAAGTTCAACACAAGCAATAGGTCAACATAGGAAATAGAAAATGTGGACATGAAAAAGGTTGACTAGGGTAGCGAGACATCGTGCCGGAAGCCTGGCGAGCGAAGTGGTACACTGAAATACAGTTCATGTTGACCTAAGTCGACACAGACACTGTGAAAAACTCATGTCGACCTTCATGTCGAACTTTTGTAAGTAGACCTATTGCTTTTGCCGACCTTTTGTCCTTCTCGAGCTAAGCCATGTTGACCTTTATAAGGTGTCGACCTATGGCCTGTTGACCAACAGTGGTCAACCTATTGAGTGGCAACCTTTATTGGGTCGATTCTATGACCCATACCCCATGCCTAACAGCCAAACAGGAGGCAATGTTTTACAGTACATGCAGTTGTGGCAACCTCCGCTGGAGGAGTACATGCTGCTTTAATACATCATGGGCGGGATAGGGGCGTGACGCGGACAGTCTCAGCGAATCAAAATCCCACAGCCCAGCCTCCCTCTGAGTATTGCATCATTGCTCCATGGGAACATGGCGGAAATAGCGCAAAATATTCTGCTCCACCCCATAATGTGCCCATCAAAAGGGGAGGAAAAAAAGTAGGGGAGTATGGGCAAAGGATGGAGATTGAGTTTATTAGCACCAGAATTATTAGATCGGAGGTATCATGAAACCACAACCCAACTACGTGCGGCCTTTCCAATGACAAGGTCAGTATGGAGGAGTGGGGGATGGAGGATGCATGGAAAGCGTACCCCACTAGGCGCATAAGAAGAAAACCAAGAAGTGATCACTGGCGGAGGTTAGAGAACCCACGGCATTCTAACCCATTACACTTACAGAACTTACATAGGCCACAAAGACATTTAAACCCTTTTCACATCGTGAATGCGGGATCACACCTGGGATTTTTGACACGGGTCTACCCCTAGAGTGACCCGGCATTTGTGATGATTTGCCCCACAGGACGCTGACATCACAAAGGAGGTGTGTCATCTGGGGGTGTGGCAGTAGGCAGCGCTTGGAGCTGACGCAATAGTGTTACCTGTTTACACTGTTCAGCAACCTGGGTCAGACCCGGGTAAAACACTTATTTTAACCTGTGTCGGAATGCCGGGTTGCTGGACCCGAGAGTTTTCAAATGGACCTTTCACATCGGTTACGGGTTATTTGTGCCATGTGAAAGGGGAAATAGAGACAAAAGGAAACGTACTTAAAATGATCTGTTACACTTTTACAAACTGAGCGGTCTATGTACTAAGCCTTGGGGGGTATTCAATCCGGTCGAATTTCCTGGGCAGGTGAAAAATCGTCAATAATTCTCTGATTAGTATTCAATCGCCCGTTTTAAAATTTTTACTATGGCGTTTCACCTTTTTTTCGGGATGGGCAAAAACAGTGGCAAAAACATGCGAAAACATAAACCAATTTGGCAAAACCACGTGAATTTTTGGAAATTTCTCCTATCCACACAGTCTTCACCGATGCTGGATTTTCAGCCCATGTGAAAAATAAGCACTGGGATTGAATAGGGCGAGTTGAATTTGCCTCAAAAATGGCCGAAATTTGCTGATTTTTCGCCTGGTGAACAATTCACCCAGGATTAAATACCCTCCTTGGAGAGAGATAAAGGGGAGAGAGGTAAAGTAACAGCCAATCAGCTCTTAAATGCCATGTTACAGGCTGTGAGGGATGCACTACACCACCCCCATCCCTCGCAACCATAGAAGAACAGCACTCCCAGTGTCCCCCCCTAGTAGAACTGCACTTCCAGTACCCCCCCAGCACCACAGCAGCACTTCCAGTGCACCCTCCCCCCACTATAACAGCATCACTACCAGTACCCCCCCTAGTAGAACAGCAGCACTACCAGTACCCCCCTCCAGCAGAACAGCAGCACTTCCCATACACCCACCCCAGTAGAACAGAAGCACTTCCAGTAACCACCACCCCTAGTAGAACAGCAGCACTTCCCATACACCCACCCCAGTAAAACAGAAGCACTTCCAGTAACCCCCCCCAGTAGAACAGCAGCACTTCCAGTACTCCCCTCCAGTATAACAGCAGCACATCCAGTTCCCCCCCCCCTCCAGTAGAACAGCTGCACTTCCAGTATCCCCCCCAGCAGAACAGTAGTACTTCCAGTACCCCCCCCCCCAGTAGAACAGTAGTACTTCCAGTACCCCCCAGTAGAACAGCAGCACCTCCAGTACCCCCCATCCAGCAGAACAGCAGCACTTCCAGTACACCCCACCCCCCAATAGAACAGCAGCACTTCCAGTAAACCCTCCCCAAGTAGAAAAGCAGCACTTCCAGTCCCCCCTCCAGAAGAAAAGCAGTACTTCAGTAACCAAACCCCCCAGGCCTGTTATTACATCTTATTTGTAGCACGATTATACAAGTGTACACAAAAGACCCCCACCCCCTTCCGCATAGTAACCTGCTAGGAGTTAAATGTCCTCCCCCCTGCTTACCTCCCCATGAGCCTGATATTCTAAAAGACTCTTTCATCCAAGGTACTGGGTGGGACCCACATCACTGCAGCAGCGGCAGGAGCAGACACTCTGACCCTACTTCCGCAGGAGCAGCGAGATGACCGGGAGCGGAGCTCAGTGTATGCCCGGATTACACAGTCGTTCCGGATGTAGTTCCAGCAGCTGCCAATAGGTGGCGATGGTGCAGTACAGACGGATGACGTCACTGCAGTGGATCTACGAGTTACACAGAGAGGCTCTTCTGCTTGGTTGGCACAGTGGCGCGTGTCTATTAGTCCAAGCTACGGGGAGCCACAGGTTGCAGGTTCGAGTCCCGAGACCCAGCATGTGGCAAGGGAAGGACACATCGAAACAACCTGATTTTTATTTTTATATATTGATAATATTATCTATATATTTATTTTCAGCAGGAAATATTCTGTATAGATAATATTATCTATATACCCGAGGAGAATAAGTGGGGGAAGGACAGAGGCTGGTGGTGGCATTTGTGTAATACAATTGTTTAACATATAAATAGTATTAATTATCATAAAACTGATTGTCACATAACTTATACACCAGATAAATAGTGTAATACAGATGGAGCGTCTCTCATTTTTGCTGCCGCTGCGCCAGCTCCAAAATCTGGCGAGAGGCACCCCATCTGACTGAGACGCGCGCGTCTCGCACGCGCGTCTCAGTTTCCCGTCGGCGGGGGGATGGGAACCCTGTCCGTCTCCACTTCAGAGAGACGGACAGGGTTAGGGGGGGGGTCGGCGGGGACCCGGGGCGTCCGTCGGCGAGGCGGCGGGGACACGGCAGCTGGCGGGGGATGGCGGATGGCGAATCTTCCGACGTCACCTACAAGAGCAAGGCCCACTCTATCTGTATAAAGAAGTGCGTAAAGAGAAAAGTGACCTGAAAATTGTCATTGTGTTATTATTATATTTTATTTGGTGTTATCCGGATTCCGTATACAGCCGCCATCTTTTACCTCCCTCAGTATACAGTATACGACTTCCTGTGTGTCTGCGCCGTCTGTCTGTGTTATTGTGTTCTCCGTATACAGTCGCGATCTTGTACCTCACTCAGTATACAGTATCCGGTTTCCTGTGTGTCTGTGCCGTGTCTCTGCGTTATTATGTTATCCGTATACAGTCGCCAATTGTCAGATTAAGGTCTAAATGGGCCTGGAGCTGAAAATGATCAAGGACCTATTATGCACAATAATAGGGGTGGTGGCCAGCACCTAATAATGTGGGTAGTGTGACCAATGTTCTGTTTGGGTGGTCTGCTCATGGGTGTGTTTCTATTTCTGTAAATACTTTCAACTTATTATATATGCCTGAAAAAGGCAGGGTGCTGGCATAGGAAAAATGCAGGGAGATATATTGGCGGGTGCCCCCCAAAGGTGCTAAGATACTTGCGGGGTGAGGCGGCACTCCAGTGATAAAAAAAAAATACTGAAAGATGAAACTTGGTAGACAACATTTCAGCACCTTTTATGTGGTCACCTAAGTTTACCACACCATATACCCCTTATACAAATCATGCAACACAATAGTTACCCCCTTATACTGTATTTGCCTCTTACACATTATGCCACATGGAATGAGCCAAAATTCACACCGACTGAGCCAAAATTCACACTATGGAACACGGATTGAGTCAAAATTCACACTATGCCACACAGATTAAGGCAGAATTCACATTTTGCCACATGGATTGAGCCAAAATACACACTATACCAAAAAGATTGAGCAATAAAGCACAATATGCTTCATAAACAGGGGCATTGCGCATTAAAAATGTACACCATAATGCCTATTACATGTTTCGCCACACTACGTATTATGCCTAACACCATAATGCCTATTAAAATTATGCTACATAAGTGCTGTTTACCTACATGCTCATTGCCAGGGGTTCCATGCGTGTTGCCCTGTGGGATTACATGCTCATTGCCAAGGGGGGAATACATGCTCGCGGTAACTGGGGGACAGCCGCCGCTGGCAGAAAGGACAGCCATTGACAGCCGGGGGCTGCCCGGCTGTATTCAGAGCACTGCAGGTCCCGGCTATTTTAAATAATACCCCTTTCACACCAGAAAATGCAGGGATTTACCTGGGAATATGGTCCCAGGATCATGCAGGGACATTCCCGGGCTGGCCCCTTTTACATCAGCCTAGTACCTGCATTTTCTGGTGTGAGGGGGAGAGAACACCCCCCCCCCCCCCCTTAAACAACCAGCTATATCTTCAGAACCAACTGACCCATTTACATGTAGGCTTTGAATGATTTTGGTCCTGTGAAACTGAGCTGTTTGGTTACAGAGAAATCTGTCCTCAAACAACATGAACAGCCATGAAATTACATTTCAGAAATGATAAAAATCACTTTACCCGCAATATCTCTAGAATGAACTCATATGGACCAGCCTGGTATCAGATTGAAGGCCCAGCGATTTGGGTTTGACTGAGTTCTACCAGTGATGCCAGGCAGGAAATGGCAGCCATTGGAACCTGGTCCTATGGGGAAAACGTTCCAGCTTTGCTTGGCGGTATCTCCGGTTCCCGAGGGGCTAGTTAATCTGGCCCTGCACTGCCTCATTCCCGGCATTCAGGGGAAACAAAGGATGGTGCCCTCCTCTTCCTAGTGACCCCGACCTCTGGTGTCTTTCCTTCTCTTTTTGATTGGACATTCGGTAATCACCTATACCCCTTTCACACTGCAACTAAATCCCAGGTAGGGATGCCAATCCCGGGGCATTTTTTCAATCCCGGGATCCGGGATTGAAAAATGCTCAATCCCGGGATTCCCGGGATCCCGGGATTGGCATCCTTAGTTTGCTGGCATGTGCCCTATACCCACTCCCACACCGGCCGACCCGCAGATTTACTTACATTGGCAGGCGGGCGGCCGGGAGTGGTGTGGGTTCTGAGGTGCACGGTGCCGTCGGGCTCGTGCACCTCCTCATATCATCACTGCAGCCGGGAGGAAGGCGCGGGCGCGCCGGCGTCGGTGAAGGGGCGGGCTGGCCGGCGCAGGAGAAGAGGTGGGGGCGGGCGGCCAGGAGGAGCGACGCTGTGGGCGGTGTGCGTGGCCTGCACAGCGTGACCGTCACGCTGCGCAGGCCGCACGCAGGGGTCTAGAACAGTCGGGCAGCGTCTGAGCGAGTGTTCAGACGCTGCCCGGTATTAGACTGCGCATGCGCAGTCTAATACCGAAATCCCGGGATTGGATACTCCAATCCCGGGATTGAAATCCCGGACTTTTTAGGGCCAAATCCCGGGATCCCGCCGATCCCGATCCCGGGATTGGCCACCCTAATCCCAGGTTGTTGCCGGGTTGACGGGTCAAGGTGCAGTGTGATAACATCAAACTGAATAACCCGGGTCGACCAATTTGACAATTTGACCCTGGTCATCAGAAGGCAGAGGCGTAACTATATATATATATATATATATATATATATATATATATATATGCGTAGGCCCCATAGCAAAAGTTTGTAAGGGCCCCCTATTTAGCAACTGATGGTAATAAATGTATGTTAAACATTACTTAGACAGTAAAGATGGGCCCCTCTCAGCTCTGGGCCCCATAGCAGCTGCACCCCCTGCACCTATGGCAGTTATGCCCTTGTCAGAAGGGTTAAACCCGGGTTACCTTGTATATAATGGGCGACCTGGGTTTAGTGTGAAAGGGTTCAATGTCTATATGTGATGGTCTGCTATACATACAGTTTTTACTTTATTTTTATGAGCTTAAATCTCCACGTGGCATGGTTAATTAAACCCATGTGTCTCTCTCATAGTGGCTTAATGCCATTTTCCCACCTGAGCAAGTTGTGGGAAATTCCACTATCCGCACCAGCTTATTGCACAACAATGAGGATTCTTACACCATCTACCAACTATCTGCAATCTTTGCGAGGACATCTTGCTAAGCAGCACAAAATGGATTACGGTGGTGATTCTGGTTTGTTTGCAAAAGCAAACTCCTTCTTTAATGCACAAACCCATGCTGCACTGCAGGTGGGGCAGATGTAACATGTGTAGAGAGAGTTATATTTGGGTGGGGTGTGTTCAAACAGAAATCTAAATAGCATTGTAATGGTGTGTACACAGGGGCGATTATTGCAAATATCGCTGGCAATATGGTCGCCGAGCGACCATATTGCCAGCGATGGGAGTGTGCACCGGCGATAAATCGCCAAGTGCGCGCTCCTGTTTTCAGCCCCTGAATGGTCGCTGCTCGTGGGAGCATGCTCCTCCGACCAGCGACTTCGCCTGCCTTTTCTCCCGACGTGTGACATTTTCGTCTGCGACCATGTCTGGTCGCAGATGAAAACGGGACACTGAGCAATATGATTGCTGAGCAATATATTGCCAGCGATCATATTGCCCCGTGTGTACGCACCATAAGAATAAAGCAGCCAGTATTTACTCTGCACTGAAACAAAATAACTCCCCCAAATGTAACTCTCTCTGCATATGTTACATCTGCCCCACCTGCAGAAGGAGTTTGCTTTTGCAAACCAACCAGAATCACCCCCTATATACACTAATTGTGTAACGTTGTCCTCCTGCTGGGGATTTTACCAGAAATTATTTGTGATAGCACGGATGCACTTTCTTCCACACCAAAGCACTGTTTGTGGTTGATCCCCTAGCGATGGAAGTTGCTTGGTGTTTGAGCAGCACTGCTATACAATCACATCTGTGTTATTGATGTCCCTTTGGGGGTTATTTTGGTTCACTCTTTCTGACAAATTCCTTCTTAGATGGACAAAACCATGTGCACTGCAGGTGGGGCAGATGTAACTTGTGCAGAGAGAATTAGATTTGGGTGGGGTTTTACTTCAAAGTGAGATCTATATTGCAGTGTAAAAATAAAGCAGTCAGTATTTTCCCTGCACAGAAACAAAATAACTCACCCAAATCTAATTCTCTCTGCACATTTTACATCTGCCCCCCCCCCCCCCCCTGCAGTTCACATGGTTTTGTCCATCTAAGAAGAAATTTTGTCAGAAAGAGTGAACCAAAATAACCCCCTTTGTTTGAATACCAAAGGAGTTGAGAACCATTTAAGATTAACCTATGTGAATTTCTGTATGGCTTTCCAAATACGAGATGAATGTCATTTTATGAATACTTATTAGCTTTCTGTTTTATCTAGCTGCATGGTTATATTTTATATTTGTCAGTGGACCTGAAGCGATGTTCGCTTTGGTTTATTGTTTACATCCATGCGATGTAATCAATAATCATATTGCAAATTCGGCCGATATTATCACAGTACATGGGTACATGGGCCCCTTAAACCCCATATACACTAAACAACCTTTTAAAAGATATTACTCAGAAGAATAAAATATCTAGTGTGTACACTCAGTATAATTAACCATGCGCACTTCCCACGCATCGTTAACATTAATCACCCAGCTCGTCGTCAGAACGTGCAGGTAAATTTTGGCCATGAAGCTAACAACCTGCATGTTCAACGTCCGCGTGTGATGTCACGAAATGATATCGGTAACTAGTTAACTATGGGGCAGATGTATTAAGCCCGGAGAACAGATATACTGGAGATAAACTGGAGATTATGCAACGGCCAATCATCTCCCAACTGTCATTTTCAAACACAGTTAATTGGCTGGTGCTTTATCTCCTTTCACTCTATCTCCAGTTTATCTCTTCTCCAGACTTAATACATCGGGTGTGGTACAGGGGTCCGACAGTCGGGATCCCGACAGTCATTAGCCCAATGTCGGGATCCCGACTGGCCGTACCCAGACAGCATGGCAAGCGCAACAAAGCCCCTTGCAGGCTCGCTGCGGGCACGGTGGCTCGCGTGGACCCCCATGAGGGAAAATTGCCGACGGCCGTCGGGAACCCGGCTGTCGGTGTTTTGACAGTTGGGATCCCGACGTCGGATAAAAAATGCCTGTCGGGGACCCTGTCCGGCACCCGATCCATCTGCCCCTATATCGGCTGTGTCCCTAGTGGTCTAGATGCTGTAGTCCTTGTTATTGAGGGCTCAGGAACAAATGCGGGGCACTCTCCAAGGTCCTGAATCAGGCCTGTATTGTTTATACCAGCAAATGAGTCAGTACCGTGGTGCATCCCATTAGCATATGGGAGCGTCCAGCGTTTCATGGGCATTCTCATGCTAATGGGCCGATCACGTGGGGGCGGGCAGCTAATATCACCAGATGTCAGCAGCCCGCCCACTGCCTTCTGAACATGCACGCATATGTAAGGTTGTTCAGAGCAACCTTAGATATGCGTGCATGTTCCACCTCATTCGATGGTCACTGACCATCGAATGATTTGGGTATTACCTCACAGGCTGCAAATGGATGTTTATGTAAAACATCCATTCAAAGCCAGTGCGAACTAATGTGCCTTGCAAATGGTGGGCCAGCATACCACCATTCTCAAGGCAGGGTTTAGTTGACTAACAAGGGTGCGAATTTGCATCTGATGGAATCAACCAGAATACCCCCTATGTGTGGTGACATGATCGTTGGTGTGTGCTCAACCAGGGCTGTATCAGGGAAGAGCCCAGCACTGGCTGGGCCAAGGTACAAGGGAGCTGCACTGTGGGTAATGGTCCTGGCAGCAGCCTGCAGCGCAGCCTCTAAAGTTTTTGGCAACTGGAGCTCATGCTCCACCAGTATCGCCCCTTGCCACTCCCCTGCATGCTGTGCTGGATATAAGGCTACATGGGCCTGTAGTGATTACTATATGCCACAATGTCTCCTTGAATAATAATAGAAAAATGTTGTGAAGAAAGTAGAAATACAATTTTGTACACTTTTGACTTATTAACAACCATGTGACCAGCTGGATGTGTGTCATCATCATACTATCATGATGGGCCTATTGTCTTGTGGGGGACTGGAGGTGTAGCTCTATCCAGTCACATTACCAAGTATCGGTACTCTTCCTCTGGACTGAATGAGGGAAGGGTTGTAGCCTGCGATCTTGTACAATTGTGGAGAAAACACATAAATGCCATGCAGCAGGGCATCGGCTGTGACCGCTTCAGAGGAGCCTGCCACCAGAAATTGGGGAACCTGGGATAGACAATTTAGGCAGGGTCCCCGCCACCATCTTATTGCAGTTGGAGCAACAAATGTCAGCCAGGCAGAGACAGCATTGGTGGCATTTTACATATGGAACCAGTCGTGAGCCAAGAGGAGGCCGCAGACCAATAGCCATTCAAGAGCGGCCATTGTGGCTGCTGGTCTGGAAGTTCTGGCAGTACAGTAGCCCCTGAGGGCCTGCCATTACCTGTTGGAAACTAACCTTCCAGCAGCTGCCAGGCTCTGCCCACCTCTTATCTAATGTCTAGGGCACATTTGTAGATATATTTTTAATGACCAAATTATGTACACTATAGATATTTAACCGTATTCATTTTATTGACAAATATGAAAAATGTACATAAAATTATACTAAATAAAGATTAAATAGCTTTAATATAATTCATTCCCCCCCAACTGTCTCGCTTATCGCAGGACCGTCCAGCATCTATTTAGAGAGGCAGAGGGGCTGGGGGCATGACCAGCATGACAGTGCTGGCCATGCACTCGTAGTGATGTAAAATGTGGATCCCCCTATGGCATAGGCCCACACCCATTTTCCTGAGCCGTGTGATTTCTACATTGAAGATGTTTGGAGGTATGCTTGGTTTAATTAAACAAATATCAGCATATTTGGAAAAATACTAGCCCATTAAGTTTTTGTTTTTAAAGTGATTTTTTGGAGATTATAGTATTGCCTTGTAATAATCAGGGGGGGGGGGGGGAGTAATGGTTGGCGTAATGGGCGGTGGGGGGGGAATACAATCATGGAACCATGACAGCTGAAGCCTCAAAAAGTATGGTGGTCACTACCATAAAAGTATAATACATTCAGCCTTTATGCGCATGCACGCCATCGGTCCAGTACGCTATTTGTGTACTGAACTGGTGTTCCATCTGATGTCTGTTGCAGACCAGACCATCATGCTCTCATCTTTCAATGGGATGCCAACAGTCAGAAGACCGATGCCAGAATTCCAACATCAATTAGGATGCCGGCATTTCAATCCCGTCTGCCCACATTCTGAGAGTATGTGGGCAGTTTAGTGTGCAGCCAGGAGGACGGGGTGTGTTTGGGCACTTACAGCTATGATTTGTCAACCAGCTAGCACCCTGTAGTCCAGCGCATCAGATGTATGGCAATGTGAATGCATTGTGATAAATTGCATGTGACAATAGCACATCAACTACAAAATTGCATTAAAGAACTTCCAAGAAGCTGCCGGGGGAGTTCAAGGGAAATCACATGCGACTTGAGCCGTAGATATGTTACACAAGTATATGGGGCCTTTATAGAAGGGAGGGGTCAGGTCCCCATACTATAGGATTATTGACATGCAATTTGGGCTCTTTGCATGCGATTACAGCGATCAAACGCATGAAAAGCATCCAAATTGAATGTGATTGACAGCAGTCGTCCCTGCTGCAGAAGCAATCTGTGGGATCGTATGCGATAAATCCCATGCAAAAGGACCGCACCGGCAGGCAAAAGGACCGCACTGCATGAGACAGAGACAGCTTACACAGAGCTGGCCATGCTCCTGTAGTGACGGTATCCCTGTAAGGCCGTGCCCCCTGTGACATAGGGCACACCCCTTTTTCAGCCATGCGAGCATCCAGACTTCTAAAATCAAAATGTTGGGAGGTATGCTTTCACTAGAAATTTTTCATAATAAAAAAAAAAAGGGCTTTCTTGAAAATGGTTTTCTACTTTATAAACTATACAGCCTATAATAAAAACAGTATATTCTTAAATTACTGTAGATACGTTTATATTTTCTTGTTCTAATGCTACCTTAGTGAATTTGGCCCAATTTTGATTACAAAGCATTGCTAGGCATTAGCGGCACCTAGTGGTCACCTGCAGACTTGTTTCTACACTAAAGGGAAAGCCTTGTTCTTATTCCTTACTAGTGAGCCGCCCTTCTGCTTTGCACAGGTACATTATTTCTAGTAACAGTGATGTTTTTACATAAAAAAAAAAAATTAGTGCCTTATAATATATTTCTTTAAATCGACCACATTTGTAATTTTTCCTCTGGACATGAATACAAAAAGATATATATATATATTTTTATGTAACACGCGAAAGGGCCACAAGAAGTTGTCCTGGGAAGAACATTTCCCACTTAGATCAACTCCAGCTACATTAGGTGTTTGATCTTGTGCTTTATTTATGGTCATGGCAAAGCAAACGTATCAGGAACTGGACTTGTTTAAAATTAAACGGTAAATTTGGGGGAATCATTGGTAGTCTGGGTATTAGAACATTTCTCCAGTTCCATAGTCAGTTAGATTACCCTCGATGAGATTTTTCATATGCAATTGTGTCTCATTGCATGCCCCCCTCTCCCAATCACACAGACCCTGCCCCAACCACTGCACTCTCTGCCCCCCATCACACACTCCCTGCTACCCATTAAACACCCCCTACCTCAGCCACCCCACCCCACGCCCATGGTAACATGATTCCACAGCCATGTTAATATTGCAAAGTGGGCAGTATGGATGGGTGTAATGGTTAGCATTACTGCCTCACAGCACTGAGGTCATGGGTTCAATTCCAACCATGGCTCTAACTGTGCGGTGTTTGTATATTCTCCCGCACCTGTGTGGGTTTCTTCTGGGTACTCCTGCCACAATCCCTTAACCCTAGAATGTCTGTATGTGTGTGTACATGTGGTAGGGAATATAGATTGTAAGCTCCACTGGGGCAGGGACTGATGTGATTGTTCAAATATTCTCTGTAAAAGCGCTGCCGAATATGTGTGCGCTATATAAGAAACTGTAAATAAAATTGTTAAAAAAAAAATAAAATGCACCTTTGTTATCTGATGTATTTCCATAGTTTATTTGTTTCCATTGGTGTTATGTATCACATGACGTTCCTTATGCATTTCCACCCACACCAAATGAACACTTGTTATGTTCAATGAGAAGAACAAAATGAATCAAAAAGCAGAAGCATCCGATAATCAGAAAACTAATTTTATCCTACAAACCGCATAAACAGAATTAGGTCAAAATCACAGTTCCAGAAAATCTGGCTGGCCTTCCACGTCTTCTAGAATAATCTAGTGATAGATTTCTGGGTACATTCCTGGCATCAATGCCTCAATAGCCTTACAACTCCTAGTGTAACCCGGTAGCAATGCTTTAAGACGTGGACGGAAGGTTTGGTGGTTCCCCGTAAGATTCTAACTTTCTTAAGGCTGCATACGAAGGGCACCGTCCAGACGAATGACTTCTGCATTCAACATGGGGTTTTCTACAATGGTTTGTACCAGGTAGGCATACTCTTCAGGGTGGCCCAGTCGGCTGGGGAAAGGTACTTGCTTGGCCAGGAATTCTCTTGCCTTCTCAGGGAGACCAAGGAGGAGAGGGGTTGCGAACAAGCCTGGAAAGACAGAATATTCAGTGACATTTTGCAGTGTTCCGGAGCACAGAAAAATCTTACACAAAAAAAAAAAAAAGTGTTTTCCAATATTGGTCCCCAAGGCTCACTAGCTGTCTAGGTTTTTGCAATATTCATACTTGAGAACAGATGTTTAAATATAAAAATTGAAGGTACTAAATAAGCCAACGGTGTTCAAGCAAAGTGCATACACACCAAGCGATTTCCCCCTGCCCAGTGATTTCTCCAGGGCGTGGACAGCTTTCCATAGTCGGACGCTATTGAAAGATGTCCACCCTGTCTCATCTGCTGGTAATACCATGAGTAATAGATGAGTGGCGCGGCTGGCGATGATGCCAGAGCGCGCATCACCACTCTCCCGTACACACTAGGCCGCTTTGGAGCGGAAAGCAGCTGGTACAACAAACTGAGCTGCTTTAAACTCAAAATCACCCAGTGTGTATGGGGCTTTAGCGGGGGGGACCAGACTCCATAACGCCTCACAAGAAAAAAAGGGTCATTATTAATAATTTAAACCTTTCCTAGAGTAAGAACAGCACAACGAAAAAAGTCACTCATATCTAGTATTGACTAAGGAGGAAGTGTACAACAGGGAGACAGCACACGGCACCAAGGTAAACTTGCAATGCTGCTCGCAGTGAAAACTCAGTCACGGAGATAGCGGGGAGTGTCTGCAAAAAGAAGGCGATCTTATATGCATACAAAAAATGGCGACATCACAACTCCCATGTATATTCTTGAACAGCCATGAAGGCACAATGGGACCACTCGCACTCAGTTGCCGAGCATGTTGTGATGGCTTTGGTGGACGTTTGTTCGCTTGTAGGCGGCTGCCTCACAGTTTGCTGCTGCTTTGTTAGCACTGCAAACACATCTGTATCAGGCTTCCTCAGCTGTAACAGTCTCACAGAGAGCATCAGTCACAGACACAACATAGGCAGCCATTTTGTGTGGTAATGCATTCTATTTCACAAAAACTCTAATCAGAATTTATAGTTTGTAGTGAATTTCCTGGCTGCAATTGCATAAAGAGTTGCTTAAGAAATAAAATGGCTGCTGACACTTTATGTAAACTACTTATATCTGTATAATTGGGACCCTCTTTCTTTACTACAGGTGTCCCATATGACTAAGTTGAGGGGGGGGGGGGATCACAAGGATGCCTGGCAAACGTAACTTTATTGCCAGCAATAAATGACCTCAATGAAGAATCCCCCAACTACTATCCATGTAGGGCTGGTCATAGATGTATGACTAGGCATCATTCCCAAGAACATTAGTGCTGGACACAAAATGGCTGCCTTCACTATGTGTAGGCATCAGGTAGTATAAACAAATGGTTCCCTAGTGCAAGGATGGGGAACCTTTGGCTCCCAGTTGTTGCTGAAGTAAACATCCCAGCATGTTCTGCTACAGTTTTGCTTTTTGACAATGCTCAATAGTTGCACGGCATTCTTGTATGTGTAGTTTAACAACAGTTGAAGGCCAATGGTTCCCCTTCCCTGCCCTAGCAGGTCACATTTATGCAAGTAAAACAGATATAAAAAGGAAAGTACCAGGAGCGATTGTCACGACTCTGATGCCAAGTGGAGCCAGATCTCGAGCGATAGGGAGCGTCATTCCTACAATTCCCCCTTTGGAGGCAGAGTAGGCCGCCTGTCCAACCTGCAACAGTACACAATGTGACCAATACAGCAAAGCTCATGTGACACATTACACATAACCAGAAGTAGGCAATTTCATATACATATAAAATAAACCATGCTGGGAAATCACACTACGCCAGAGAGGAGCACGGTGCCGTTGGACCTCAGGATCTCCACCTGCTTCCTTGTGCAATCACCAGTTACACATTTATCTTACATCACATGTCTTCAACCTGTGGCCCTCCAGATGTTGTAGAACTACATGTCCCAGCATGCACTGACAGTTTTGGTATGCTCTCATAGGAAAAAAATGTGGCAATGCATGTTGGAACATGTAGTTTCACAACATCTGGGGGGCCACAGGTTGAAGACCCATGTCTTACATGTTCTTAGCTGAACACAAGAATTAGAGGGGGAGAGGGACAGATTACTGTGCTACCCAGAACTTAACAATTGTGTAGGAACAAAAACAGCAGCATGGACGATGTAATGGTTAGTATTACTGCCTCACAGCACTGGGGGTTGGTTCCCACGTTACATCTGCCCCACCTACAGTGCAGCATGGTTTTGTCCATTTGAGAAAAAAAAAAAAAGTGCTTTGTTTGCTAAAGAGTCCAAAGGAGAAAACACAATACACACAGGGCCCAATTCCAGCTTGAATACATGGTCAATGTCCACAAGACTGAGCAATTAATGGTAGACTGTACATGCGCCGCGGTAGAGTTGCGATGCCGCTCTCGCTGAGAATTTCAGCGCAGTTATTGACAGGAAGGTATTGTTTAAGGTAGGAAACAGGGAATGTCTGCAAGCAGAAATGCGTATCAATCCAGTTTCCATAATCAGATGAGATCATGTACATAGAGAAACAAGCCTCTAGTGTCTCTATTGGCGCGTCCACTCTTCATGATCAGACACTCATTTCGGAAGTCTATGGGGCTGATTCAAAGTTGATCGCTGTTGTGCGAATTTGCAATCCGTTTGATCATGGAATGACATTCATGTGCACAAATCGTAGTGTGCATGCGCGAGCCCAAATAGCAAACTGGATTGACAGGAAGCTGGCGTTTGGGGGGTGGTAACCAAACTTTTTTTTTTTTTAACTGAGTGTCCAAAAAGAAAAATGCAGGCCTGCCCAGGCGTTTTAAGGGAGGATGTGTGACGCCAGTGCGTGCTTCGGTCTGCCTGTCGCAGAACTGTAGAAGGGTCAGACTTACTCACATGTACACAGACTGGAACTCACAGATTTGCGCAGGTTTTCTGTCTGTCTCGGCGGCGGCTATCTAGTTGCAGTCATCTGCAACTTTGCAGATGAGCAACCAGGTCTGAATTAGGCCCTATGCTTTTGCGTCAAGGCTGAGTATATGTATGCAGTTGCCATGGCGCTGGTGGATGTGATGTGAGCGTTTGCCTCACTTCACTTGACATGATTAGCAAGTCCAAAGTCCACAAAAAATAAATACATTTGCAGCTGTGTAATGTGCACACAAATCACTATCACAATCTGCACAAGGAATAGTGTGCAGATGTAAAGGTTAAAGAGTCCGCATCTGTGTACGGGATACAGCCGCTAGGTTGACACTATGAAGGTCAACATACATTAGGTCGTCCACTAACGGTTGACAGGTCTTAGGTCTACACAAGCATTAGGTCGACAATGGGAGAGTCGACATGCGTTTTTCACATGGTTTTTATTTTTAGCCGACCTGACCATCCACTAGGGCGTGGAAGGCGAATACGATAGGATCCGAAGCACAGCGAGCCATGCGAAGGGACGCGGTACACTGATATGGGGTTCATGTCGACATTCAGAACAAAACAAAAAAACGTGAAAAACTCATGTCGACTTAATGTATCAGTTGTATTGACTTTCCGACCCACGTCTACCTATTTCATGTGTTGCTCTTAAGTGGTCAAAACCTAAATATATGTCGACCCTATGACCCATACCCCTATGTACACAACCGAAAGCGATTACAAGCAACTGGAATCATAAGCATCGGTATCTCTCCTGATATAAGGATGAATGGGCATCACTGGTTGGTAGTGAGGTGTCTGCACATAGTATAAGTGTCCCGTGACCATGTATACAAAGCTGCAGCCTGTTTAGAGGTTTCAGAAGGATCTCCCACATGAAGGAATGGGTTGGGGCAGATGCGAATTTGCAATCAGGTCTGAATAACCCCCATAGTTGCTAAATGTCCATTATAGCATACTTGCCTACCCTCCTGGAATGGCCGGGAGGGTCCCGCAAAATGGGTCTCCCTCCCGGCCCCCCGGGAAGGTAGGCAAGTCTCCCGCATTATAGCCACAGCTCCTGTCCCCCCCCCCCCCCCCCCTTCCCCGTGGTATAAATTTCTGAATTTCATGGGTCCGCGGGGAGGGGGGCGGGGCAAAAATGCATCAAATCGCGTAATTTCGCATTATTTTAGCCCAATCCACGGACCCATGAATTAATGCGGCTGTCGGTTGTGGGGGCGGGGCTTGGTGACATCAGCCTCGCCCGCCCCCAAAACGTAGCCTCGTCCAGCCCCCTTTTCACTCCTCTCCAGCTTCTCCCAGAGAGGAGTTTTAAAAAGTTGGCAGGTATGCATTATAGTTAGTGTCAGTCCCAGCTTGTACAGATTTATATGTGTGTATATATATATATATATATATATATATGTGTATATGACATTACATGTATGTATATCTATGTATAATAAAGCCATGTTTACTAGGATAGATGTGGGGAGAGAGGCCCCAACCTGTATCCTGTCTATAAAACCCATTCGGTATCTACAGTATTTTCGCCAGTTTCGGGGACGAGCCCAACAGCAGTGATCTGAAGCTTCCCCCAATATTGCCACCTGCCGAAGGGACAGCGGGACAGTCTCCAAATATCCAGACTGTCCCGCTGTAATCGGGACAGTTGGGAGGTGCGCACCTTTAATAAAACTCCTATCAAAGTAAATAAACACCAGAGTATGTGACGTTTCTATAAGCGTCTGAATTGCATCATTGCTTCTTAGCCAGTGCTAATATTTTAAGAAATATAATAGATCTGTGCTCAGATTTAACTTCCTTTAACTAGAAGGCAGACATTTTGTAGGCGGAGTTAGTACTAATGAGACTGAATCCAATGAAGTCACTGAATGCCAGTGATACAACTGTTTTTACCTGTGAATTGATAGGCTGCAATTACATGAATGTGGTTTCATCCAACAAATTTGTAGCCTCCTCTGAAGGGAAATTTATAAAACCATCTCAAGGTGACAAGTGGAGGTATTGCTTATAGCATCCATTCAGACCGTCATTAGGTCGACACCATTAGGTCGACATGCATTTAGGTTGACATGTGTCTAGGTCGACATGAGTTAGGTAGACAGGTCTTAGGTCTACACAAGCATTAGGTCGACAATGGGAGAGTCGACATGCGTTTTTCACATGGTTTTTATTTTTAGCCGACCTGACCATCCACTAGGGCGTGGAAGGCGAATACGATAGGATCCGAAGCACAGCGAGCCATGCGAAGGGACGCGGTACACTGATATGGGGTTCATGTCGTCATTCAGAACAAAACAAAAAAACGTGAAAAACTCATGTCGACTTAATGTATCAGTTGTATTGACTTTCCGACCCACGTCTACCTATTTCATGTGTTGCTCTTAAGTGGTCAAAACCTAAATATATGTCGACCCTATGACCCATACCCCTATGTACACAACCGAAAGCGATTACAAGCAACTGGAATCATAAGCATCGGTATCTCTCCTGATATAAGGATGAATGGGCATCACTGGTTGGTAGTGAGGTGTCTGCACATAGTATAAGTGTCCCGTGACCATGTATACAAAGCTGCAGCCTGTTTAGAGGTTTCAGAAGGATCTCCCACATGAAGGAATGGGTTGGGGCAGATGCGAATTTGCAATCAGGTCTGAATAACCCCCATAGTTGCTAAATGTCCATTATAGCATACTTGCCTACCCTCCTGGAATGGCCGGGAGGGTCCCGCAAAATGGGTCTCCCTCCCGGCCCCCCGGGAAGGTAGGCAAGTCTCCCGCATTATAGCCACAGCTCCTGTCCCCCCCCCCCCCCCCCTCCCCGTGGTATAAATTTCTGAATTTCATGGGTCCGCGGGGAGGGGGGCGGGGCAAAAATGCATCAAATCGCGTAATTTCGCATTATTTTAGCCCAATCCACGGACCCATGAATTAATGCGGCTGTCGGTTGTGGGGGCGGGGCTTGGTGACATCAGCCTCGCCCGCCCCCAAAACGTAGCCTCGTCCAGCCCCCTTTTCACTCCTCTCCAGCTTCTCCCAGAGAGGAGTTTTAAAAAGTTGGCAGGTATGCATTATAGTTAGTGTCAGTCCCAGCTTGTACAGATTTATATGTGTGTATATATATATATATATATATATATATATATATATATATATATATATATGTGTATATGACATTACATGTATGTATATCTATGTATAATAAAGCCATGTTTACTAGGATAGATGTGGGGAGAGAGGCCCCAACCTGTATCCTGTCTATAAAACCCATTCGGTATCTACAGTATTTTCGCCAGTTTCGGGGACGAGCCCAACAGCAGTGATCTGAAGCTTCCCCCAATATTGCCACCTGCCGAAGGGACAGCGGGACAGTCTCCAAATATCCAGACTGTCCCGCTGTAATCGGGACAGTTGGGAGGTGCGCACCTTTAATAAAACTCCTATCAAAGTAAATAAACACCAGAGTATGTGACGTTTCTATAAGCGTCTGAATTGCATCATTGCTTCTTAGCCAGTGCTAATATTTTAAGAAATATAATAGATCTGTGCTCAGATTTAACTTCCTTTAACTAGAAGGCAGACATTTTGTAGGCGGAGTTAGTACTAATGAGACTGAATCCAATGAAGTCACTGAATGCCAGTGATACAACTGTTTTTACCTGTGAATTGATAGGCTGCAATTACATGAATGTGGTTTCATCCAACAAATTTGTAGCCTCCTCTGAGGGGAAATTTATAAAACCATCTCAAGGTGACAAGTGGAGGTATTGCTTATAGCATCCATTCAGACCGTCATTAGGTCGACACCATTAGGTCGACATGCATTTAGGTTGACATGTGTCTAGGTCGACATGAGTTAGGTAGACAGGGCCATTAGGTCGACAGGGTCAAAAGGTTGACATGGGATTTATCACTGTTTTTTTGAGCCGATATGTGCCGACAGGTGGTATTTCATGCCCTACCATCCACCAGGACGTGATGGGAGAATAAAATAGTGTGTCGAGCTTAGCGAGGCACCAAGCCCGAAGCATGGCGAGTGCTGCGAGCCATGCGAGGGGACGTGGTGCACTTTAACCTGTTTCCTTGTCGACGATGTCGACATTCGGGTAAAAACAGTGAAAAACCCCATGTCGACCTTTTGGCTGTCAACCTAACGACCCTGTCGACCTAATGACCCTGTAGACCCAACCCATGTCAACCTACACTCATGTCGACCTAGACACATGTCAACCTAAATGCATGTCAACCTAATGACTGTCTAACAACTTCTGGTGACCAACTGATCCACACCTGTAGATATCATCTTAAATGTGCTACATAGATTATAGCTACAATCTGGTTGCTATGGGAAATGCCGCCACTTGATAAATCTGCCCCTTGCACTTTAGACCTATACTGTACCTCCCAACTTTCTTGAAGTGTAGATCAGAAATTGTGGTGTGGCTTCACATAAAGGGGCTTGGTCTATTTGCAACTCCACCAGCCAATGTGGGAGAACAGCACAACGAAAAAAGTCACTCATATCTAGTATTGACTAAGGAGGAAGTGTACAACAGGGAGACAGCACACGGCACCAAGGTAAACTTGCAATGCTGCTCGCAGTGAAAACTCAGTCACGGAGATAGCGGGGAGTGTCTGCAAAAAGAAGGCGATCTTATATGCATACAAAAAATGGCGACATCACAACTCCCATGTATATTCTTGAACAGCCATGAAGGCACAATGGGACCACTCGCACTCAGTTGCCGAGCATGTTGTGATGGCTTTGGTGGACGTTTGTTCGCTTGTAGGCGGCTGCCTCACAGTTTGCTGCTGCTTTGTTAGCACTGCAAACACATCTGTATCAGGCTTTCTCAGCTGTAACAGTCTCACAGAGAGCATCAGTCACAGACACAACATAGGCAGCCATTTTGTGTGGTAATGCCTTCTATTTCAGAAAAACTCTAATCAGAATTTATAGTTTGTAGTGAATTTCCTGGCTGCAATTGCATAAAGAGTTGCTTAAGAAATAAAATGGCTGCTGACACTTTATGTAAACTACTTATATCTGTATAATTGGGACCCTCTTTCTTTACTACAGGTGTCCCATATGACTAAGTTGAGGGGGATCACAAGGATGCCTGGCAAACGTAACTTTATTGCCAGCAATAAATGACCTCAATGAAGAATCCCCCAACTACTATCCATGTAGGGCTGGTCATAGATGTATGACTAGGCATCATTCCCAAGAACATTAGTGCTGGACACAAAATGGCTGCCTTCACTATGTGTAGGCATCAGGTAGTATAAACAAATGGTTCCCTAGTGCAAGGATGGGGAACCTTTGGCTCCCAGTTGTTGCTGAAGTAAACATCCCAGCATGCTCTGCTACAGTTTTGCTTTTTGACAATGCTCAATAGTTGCACGGCATTCTTGTATGTGTAGTTTAACAACAGTTGAAGGCCAATGGTTCCCCTTCCCTGCCCTAGCAGGTCACATTTATGTAAGTAAAACAGATATAAAAAGGAAAGTACCAGGAGCGATTGTCACGACTCTGATGCCAAGTGGAGCCAGATCTCGAGCGATAGGGAGGGTCATTCCTACAATTCCCCCTTTGGAGGCAGAGTAGGCCGCCTGTCCAACCTGCAACAGTACACAATGTGACCAATACAGCAAAGCTCATGTGACACATTACACATAACCAGAAGTAGGCAATTTCATATACATATAAAATAAACCATGCTGGGAAATCACACTACACCAGAGAGGAGCACGGTGCCGTTGGACCTCAGGATCTCCACCTGCTTCCTTGTGCAATCACCAGTTACACATTTATCTTACATCACATGTCTTCAACCTGTGGCCCTCCAGATGTTGTAGAACTACATGTCCCAGCATGCACTGACAGTTTTGGTATGCTCTCATAGGAAAAAAATGTGGCAATGCATGTTGGAACATGTAGTTTCACAACATCTGGGGGGCCACAGGTTGAAGACCCATGTGACTTACATGTTCTTAGCTGAACACAAGAATTAGAGGGGGAGAGGGACAGATTACTGTGCTACCCAGAACTTAACAATTGTGTAGGAACAAAAACAGCAGCATGGACGATGTAATGGTTAGTATTACTGCCTCACAGCACTGGGGGTTGGTTCCCACGTTACATCTGCCCCACCTACAGTGCAGCATGGTTTTGTCCATTTGAGAAAAAAAAAAAAAAAAAGTGCTTTGTTTGCTAAAGAGTCCAAAGGAGAAAACACAATACACACAGGGCCCAATTCCAGCTTGAATACATGGTCAATGTCCACAAGACTGAGCAATTAATGGTAGACTGTACATGCACCGCGGTAGAGTTGCGATGCCGCTCTCGCTGAGAATTTCAGCGCAGTTATTGACAGGAAGGTATTGTTTAAGGTAGGAAACAGGGAATGTCTGCAAGCAGAAATGCGTATCAATCCAGTTTCCATAATCAGATGAGATCATGTACATAGAGAAACAAGCCTCCAGTGTCTCTATTGGCGCGTCCACTCTTCATGATCAGACACTCATTTCGGAAGTCTATGGGGCTGATTCAAAGTTGATCGCTGTTGTGCGAATTTGCAATCCGTTTGATCATGGAATGACATTCATGTGCACAAATCGTAGTGTGCATGCGCGAGCCCAAATAGCAAACTGGATTGACAGGAAGCTGGCGTTTGGGGGGTGGTAACCAAACTTTTTTTTTTTTTTAACTGAGTGTCCAAAAAGAAAAATGCAGGCCTGCCCAGGCGTTTTAAGGGAGGATGTGTGACGCCAGTGCGTGCTTCGGTCTGCCTGTCGCAGAACTGTAGAAGGGTCAGACTTACTCACATGTACACAGACTGGAACTCACAGATTTGCGCAGGTTTTCTGCCTGTCTCGGCGGCGGCTATCTAGTTGCAGTCATCTGCAACTTTGCAGATGAGCAACCAGGTCTGAATTAGGCCCTATGCTTTTGCGCCAAGGCTGAGTATATGTATGCAGTTGCCATGGCGCTGGTGGATGTGATGTGAGCGTTTGCCTCACTTCACTTGACATGATTAGCAAGTCCAAAGTCCACAAAAAATAAATACATTTGCAGCTGTGTAATGTGCACACAAATCACTATCACAATCTGCACAAGGAATAGTGTGCAGATGTAAAGGTTAAAGAGTCCGCATCTGTGTACGGGATACAGCCGCTAGGTTGACACTATGAAGGTCAACATACATTAGGTCGTCCACTAACGGTTGACAGGTCTTAGGTCTACACAAGCATTAGGTCGACAATGGGAGAGTCGACATGCGTTTTTCACATGGTTTTTATTTTTAGCCGACCTGACCATCCACTAGGGCGTGGAAGGCGAATACGATAGGATCCGAAGCACAGCGAGCCATGCGAAGGGACGCGGTACACTGATATGGGGTTCATGTCGACATTCAGAACAAAACAAAAAAACGTGAAAAACTCATGTCGACTTAATGTATCAGTTGTATTGACTTTCCGACCCACGTCTACCTATTTCATGTGTTGCTCTTAAGTGGTCAAAACCTAAATATATGTCGACCCTATGACCCATACCCCTATGTACACAACCGAAAGCGATTACAAGCAACTGGAATCATAAGCATCGGTATCTCTCCTGATATAAGGATGAATGGGCATCACTGGTTGGTAGTGAGGTGTCTGCACATAGTATAAGTGTCCCGTGACCATGTATACAAAGCTGCAGCCTGTTTAGAGGTTTCAGAAGGATCTCCCACATGAAGGAATGGGTTGGGGCAGATGCGAATTTGCAATCAGGTCTGAATAACCCCCATAGTTGCTAAATGTCCATTATAGCATACTTGCCTACCCTCCTGGAATGGCCGGGAGGGTCCCGCAAAATGGGTCTCCCTCCCGGCCCCCCGGGAAGGTAGGCAAGTCTCCCGCATTATAGCCACAGCTCCTGTCCCCCCCCCCCCCCCTCTTCCCCGTGGTATAAATTTCTGAATTTCATGGGTCCGCGGGGAGGGGGGCGGGGCAAAAATGCATCAAATCGCGTAATTTCGCATTATTTTAGCCCAATCCACGGACCCATGAATTAATGCGGCTGTCGGTTGTGGGGGCGGGGCTTGGTGACATCAGCCTCGCCCGCCCCCAAAACGTAGCCTCGTCCAGCCCCCCTTTCACTCCTCTCCAGCTTCTCCCAGAGAGGAGTTTTAAAAAGTTGGCAGGTATGCATTATAGTTAGTGTCAGTCCCAGCTTGTACAGATTTATATGTGTGTATATATATATGAATATATATATATATATATATATATATATATATGTGTATATGACATTACATGTATGTATATCTATGTATAATAAAGCCATGTTTACTAGGATAGATGTGGGGAGAGAGGCCCCAACCTGTATCCTGTCTATAAAACCCATTCGGTATCTACAGTATTTTCGCCAGTTTCGGGGACGAGCCTAACAGCAGTGATCTGAAGCTTCCCCCAATATTGCCACCTGCCGAAGGGACAGCGGGACAGTCTCCAAATATCCAGACTGTCCCGCTGTAATCGGGACAGTTGGGAGGTGCGCACCTTTAATAAAACTCCTATCAAAGTAAATAAACACCAGAGTATGTGACGTTTCTATAAGCGTCTGAATTGCATCATTGCTTCTTAGCCAGTGCTAATATTTTAAGAAATATAATAGATCTGTGCTCAGATTTAACTTCCTTTAACTAGAAGGCAGACATTTTGTAGGCGGAGTTAGTACTAATGAGACTGAATCCAATGAAGTCACTGAATGCCAGTGATACAACTGTTTTTACCTGTGAATTGATAGGCTGCAATTACATGAATGTGGTTTCATCCAACAAATTTGTAGCCTCCTCTGAGGGGAAATTTATAAAACCATCTCAAGGTGACAAGTGGAGGTATTGCTTATAGCATCCATTCAGACCGTCATTAGGTCGACACCATTAGGTCGACATGCATTTAGGTTGACATGTGTCTAGGTCGACATGAGTTAGGTAGACAGGGCCATTAGGTCGACAGGGTCAAAAGGTTGACATGGGATTTATCACTGTTTTTTTGAGCCGATATGTGCCGACAGGTGGTATTTCATGCCCTACCATCCACCAGGACGTGATGGGAGAATAAAATAGTGTGTCGAGCTTAGCGAGGCACCAAGCCCGAAGCATGGCGAGTGCTGCGAGCCATGCGAGGGGACGTGGTGCACTTTAACCTGTTTCCTTGTCGACGATGTCGACATTCGGGTAAAAACAGTGAAAAACCCCATGTCGACCTTTTGGCTGTCAACCTAACGACCCTGTCGACCTAATGACCCTGTAGACCCAACCCATGTCAACCTACACTCATGTCGACCTAGACACATGTCAACCTAAATGCATGTCAACCTAATGACTGTCTAACAACTTCTGGTGACCAACTGATCCACACCTGTAGATATCATCTTAAATGTGCTACATAGATTATAGCTACAATCTGGTTGCTATGGGAAATGCCGCCACTTGATAAATCTGCCCCTTGCACTTTAGACCTATACTGTACCTCCCAACTTTCTTGAAGTGTAGATCAGAAATTGTGGTGTGGCTTCACATAAAGGGGCTTGGTCTATTTGCAACTCCACCAGCCAATGTGGGAGAACAGCACAACGAAAAAAGTCACTCATATCTAGTATTGACTAAGGAGGAAGTGTACAACAGGGAGACAGCACACGGCACCAAGGTAAACTTGCAATGCTGCTCGCAGTGAAAACTCAGTCACGGAGATAGCGGGGAGTGTCTGCAAAAAGAAGGCGATCTTATATGCATACAAAAAATGGCGACATCACAACTCCCATGTATATTCTTGAACAGCCATGAAGGCACAATGGGACCACTCGCACTCAGTTGCCGAGCATGTTGTGATGGCTTTGGTGGACGTTTGTTCGCTTGTAGGCGGCTGCCTCACAGTTTGCTGCTGCTTTGTTAGCACTGCAAACACATCTGTATCAGGCTTCCTCAGCTGTAACAGTCTCACAGAGAGCATCAGTCACAGACACAACATAGGCAGCCATTTTGTGTGGTAATGCCTTCTATTTCAGAAAAACTCTAATCAGAATTTATAGTTTGTAGTGAATTTCCTGGCTGCAATTGCATAAAGAGTTGCTTAAGAAATAAAATGGCTGCTGACACTTTATGTAAACTACTTATATCTGTATAATTGGGACCCTCTTTCTTTACTACAGGTGTCCCATATGACTAAGTTGAGGGGGATCACAAGGATGCCTGGCAAACGTAACTTTATTGCCAGCAATAAATGACCTCAATGAAGAATCCCCCAACTACTATCCATGTAGGGCTGGTCATAGATGTATGACTAGGCATCATTCCCAAGAACATTAGTGCTGGACACAAAATGGCTGCCTTCACTATGTGTAGGCATCAGGTAGTATAAACAAATGGTTCCCTAGTGCAAGGATGGGGAACCTTTGGCTCCCAGTTGTTGCTGAAGTAAACATCCCAGCATGCTCTGCTACAGTTTTGCTTTTTGACAATGCTCAATAGTTGCACGGCATTCTTGTATGTGTAGTTTAACAACAGTTGAAGGCCAATGGTTCCCCTTCCCTGCCCTAGCAGGTCACATTTATGTAAGTAAAACAGATATAAAAAGGAAAGTACCAGGAGCGATTGTCACGACTCTGATGCCAAGTGGAGCCAGATCTCGAGCGATAGGGAGGGTCATTCCTACAATTCCCCCTTTGGAGGCAGAGTAGGCCGCCTGTCCAACCTGCAACAGTACACAATGTGACCAATACAGCAAAGCTCATGTGACACATTACACATAACCAGAAGTAGGCAATTTCATATACATATAAAATAAACCATGCTGGGAAATCACACTACACCAGAGAGGAGCACGGTGCCGTTGGACCTCAGGATCTCCACCTGCTTCCTTGTGCAATCACCAGTTACACATTTATCTTACATCACATGTCTTCAACCTGTGGCCCTCCAGATGTTGTAGAACTACATGTCCCAGCATGCACTGACAGTTTTGGTATGCTCTCATAGGAAAAAAATGTGGCAATGCATGTTGGAACATGTAGTTTCACAACATCTGGGGGGCCACAGGTTGAAGACCCATGTGACTTACATGTTCTTAGCTGAACACAAGAATTAGAGGGGGAGAGGGACAGATTACTGTGCTACCCAGAACTTAACAATTGTGTAGGAACAAAAACAGCAGCATGGACGATGTAATGGTTAGTATTACTGCCTCACAGCACTGGGGGTTGGTTCCCACGTTACATCTGCCCCACCTACAGTGCAGCATGGTTTTGTCCATTTGAGAAAAAAAAAAAAAAAAGTGCTTTGTTTGCTAAAGAGTCCAAAGGAGAAAACACAATACACACAGGGCCCAATTCCAGCTTGAATACATGGTCAATGTCCACAAGACTGAGCAATTAATGGTAGACTGTACATGCACCGCGGTAGAGTTGCGATGCCGCTCTCGCTGAGAATTTCAGCGCAGTTATTGACAGGAAGGTATTGTTTAAGGTAGGAAACAGGGAATGTCTGCAAGCAGAAATGCGTATCAATCCAGTTTCCATAATCAGATGAGATCATGTACATAGAGAAACAAGCCTCCAGTGTCTCTATTGGCGCGTCCACTCTTCATGATCAGACACTCATTTCGGAAGTCTATGGGGCTGATTCAAAGTTGATCGCTGTTGTGCGAATTTGCAATCCGTTTGATCATGGAATGACATTCATGTGCACAAATCGTAGTGTGCATGCGCGAGCCCAAATAGCAAACTGGATTGACAGGAAGCTGGCGTTTGGGGGGTGGTAACCAAACTTTTTTTTTTTTTTAACTGAGTGTCCAAAAAGAAAAATGCAGGCCTGCCCAGGCGTTTTAAGGGAGGATGTGTGACGCCAGTGCGTGCTTCGGTCTGCCTGTCGCAGAACTGTAGAAGGGTCAGACTTACTCACATGTACACAGACTGGAACTCACAGATTTGCGCAGGTTTTCTGTCTGTCTCGGCGGCGGCTATCTAGTTACAGTCATCTGCAACTTTGCAGATGAGCAACCAGGTCTGAATTAGGCCCTATGCTTTTGCGCCAAGGCTGAGTATATGTATGCAGTTGCCATGGCGCTGGTGGATGTGATGTGAGCGTTTGCCTCACTTCACTTGACATGATTAGCAAGTCCAAAGTCCACAAAAAATAAATACATTTGCAGCTGTGTAATGTGCACACAAATCACTATCACAATCTGCACAAGGAATAGTGTGCAGATGTAAAGGTTAAAGAGTCCGCATCTGTGTACGGGATACAGCCGCTAGGTTGACACTATGAAGGTCAACATACATTAGGTCGTCCACTAACGGTTGACAGGTCTTAGGTCTACACAAGCATTAGGTCGACAATGGGAGAGTCGACATGCGTTTTTCACATGGTTTTTATTTTTAGCCGACCTGACCATCCACTAGGGCGTGGAAGGCGAATACGATAGGATCCGAAGCACAGCGAGCCATGCGAAGGGACGCGGTACACTGATATGGGGTTCATGTCGACATTCAGAACAAAACAAAAAAACGTGAAAAACTCATGTCGACTTAATGTATCAGTTGTATTGACTTTCCGACCCACGTCTACCTATTTCATGTGTTGCTCTTAAGTGGTCAAAACCTAAATATATGTCGACCCTATGACCCATACCCCTATGTACACAACCGAAAGCGATTACAAGCAACTGGAATCATAAGCATCGGTATCTCTCCTGATATAAGGATGAATGGGCATCACTGGTTGGTAGTGAGGTGTCTGCACATAGTATAAGTGTCCCGTGACCATGTATACAAAGCTGCAGCCTGTTTAGAGGTTTCAGAAGGATCTCCCACATGAAGGAATGGGTTGGGGCAGATGCGAATTTGCAATCAGGTCTGAATAACCCCCATAGTTGCTAAATGTCCATTATAGCATACTTGCCTACCCTCCTGGAATGGCCGGGAGGGTCCCGCAAAATGGGTCTCCCTCCCGGCCCCCCGGGAAGGTAGGCAAGTCTCCCGCATTATAGCCACAGCTCCTGTCCCCCCCCCCCCCCTTCCCCGTGGTATAAATTTCTGAATTTCATGGGTCCGCGGGGAGGGGGGCGGGGCAAAAATGCATCAAATCGCGTAATTTCGCATTATTTTAGCCCAATCCACGGACCCATGAATTAATGCGGCTGTCGGTTGTGGGGGCGGGGCTTGGTGACATCAGCCTCGCCCGCCCCCAAAACGTAGCCTCGTCCAGCCCCCCTTTCACTCCTCTCCAGCTTCTCCCAGAGAGGAGTTTTAAAAAGTTGGCAGGTATGCATTATAGTTAGTGTCAGTCCCAGCTTGTACAGATTTATATGTGTGTATATATATATATATATATATATATATATATGTGTATATGACATTACATGTATGTATATCTATGTATAATAAAGCCATGTTTACTAGGATAGATGTGGGGAGAGAGGCCCCAACCTGTATCCTGTCTATAAAACCCATTCGGTATCTACAGTATTTTCGCCAGTTTCGGGGACGAGCCTAACAGCAGTGATCTGAAGCTTCCCCCAATATTGCCACCTGCCGAAGGGACAGCGGGACAGTCTCCAAATATCCAGACTGTCCCGCTGTAATCGGGACAGTTGGGAGGTGCGCACCTTTAATAAAACTCCTATCAAAGTAAATAAACACCAGAGTATGTGACGTTTCTATAAGCGTCTGAATTGCATCATTGCTTCTTAGCCAGTGCTAATATTTTAAGAAATATAATAGATCTGTGCTCAGATTTAACTTCCTTTAACTAGAAGGCAGACATTTTGTAGGCGGAGTTAGTACTAATGAGACTGAATCCAATGAAGTCACTGAATGCCAGTGATACAACTGTTTTTACCTGTGAATTGATAGGCTGCAATTACATGAATGTGGTTTCATCCAACAAATTTGTAGCCTCCTCTGAGGGGAAATTTATAAAACCATCTCAAGGTGACAAGTGGAGGTATTGCTTATAGCATCCATTCAGACCGTCATTAGGTCGACACCATTAGGTCGACATGCATTTAGGTTGACATGTGTCTAGGTCGACATGAGTTAGGTAGACAGGGCCATTAGGTCGACAGGGTCAAAAGGTTGACATGGGATTTATCACTGTTTTTTTGAGCCGATATGTGCCGACAGGTGGTATTTCATGCCCTACCATCCACCAGGACGTGATGGGAGAATAAAATAGTGTGTCGAGCTTAGCGAGGCACCAAGCCCGAAGCATGGCGAGTGCTGCGAGCCATGCGAGGGGACGTGGTGCACTTTAACCTGTTTCCTTGTCGACGATGTCGACATTCGGGTAAAAACAGTGAAAAACCCCATGTCGACCTTTTGGCTGTCAACCTAACGACCCTGTCGACCTAATGACCCTGTAGACCCAACCCATGTCAACCTACACTCATGTCGACCTAGACACATGTCAACCTAAATGCATGTCAACCTAATGACTGTCTAACAACTTCTGGTGACCAACTGATCCACACCTGTAGATATCATCTTAAATGTGCTACATAGATTATAGCTACAATCTGGTTGCTATGGGAAATGCCGCCACTTGATAAATCTGCCCCTTGCACTTTAGACCTATACTGTACCTCCCAACTTTCTTGAAGTGTAGATCAGAAATTGTGGTGTGGCTTCACATAAAGGGGCTTGGTCTATTTGCAACTCCACCAGCCAATGTGGGAGAGTTGGTAAAGTTGTGATTAGTGGGCCCGATTCATCTACCTGTTCGCTGGCTGCGGCACATTCGCTTAGCAGCGTTCAGATCTGAATTATCCCCAATGATCACATGATAACGAAAAGTACTTAAATATGTATTTAAAAAAAAATATCTACAGTATTTTATCATTTCTTAAAATAATTACCGATTCTTGCCTCGTCACGGAATTAAATTCTGATACCCCTTTCAGACAGAAAAAACCCAGGTAGAACTAGGCAGCAAGGGGCTGACCCCCTTTCACACAGGAGCAAAAACCTGGGTATTTCCCGTGTCGACCCCTTTCACACAGAAGCCGGATTTTTCCTGCAAAACTCTGTGTGTCATAAGAAAAGGACAGTTTTAAAGGCACACAGAGATGAGATCATGAAAAGTGGGAGGTGTCTGCTCACTGCATTGCATTAAACATGGCTGACAAGTTGCAGAACCTGGAGGTCATGAGTTCTCTGTGTGTTTTGCTGCTTACAGCAAATCAGAGCATTATGCAGATGCTTAAGGTGCGTACACACGGGGGCGATTTAGGGCAAAATCGCGGGAAATATGGTCGCTGAGCGACCATATTGCCCGCAATGGGAGTGTGCACCGGCGATATATCGCCGGGTGCGCGCTCCCGTTTTTGCCCCTGTGGTGATCGCTGGTCGCAGGAACATGCTCCTGCGACCAGCTGATTTCCACTGCCGGGCTCCCCCCGGCAGTTTCTTTTACATCAGCGACCATCTCTGGTCGCTGATGTTAAGGAGAAACTGAGCAATATATTGCTCAGCCATATATTGCTCAGCCATATATGGCTGAGCAATATATCTCCCCCGTGTTACACAGCATTACACTATGCTACCTGGCACAGTGTTATGCCAGGAGGAGGAAGGCACAATTTTTGGTGGAGAGGGCTTCCACTCGACGCAGGTATTTGCACTGGAGGAGAGCCCTGATTTTGTCCAGTGTTGCGCTGCACGCCACTGCCACGCCTTCAGGGAAGCTGAAAAGATCAGCCAATCGCGCAGCGCCATGCTGCACAGCCAATCAGCATGTTTTTTTTAATTGTCGGGAGAAAAACACGGGTCGGACCCTTTCACACAGCCGCAAACACGTGTCTGACACGGGAAAAACCCAGGTAAATACCTGGGTCGAAGTCCCGGAACTTTAGACCTGTGTTGACCCTTTCTGACAGAAGAAAAACCCGGGTCGACACGGCAAGAGCAGGGAAATTCCCGGGTCTTTTTTTCTGTCTGAAAGGGGTATTAAGGGTATATTTTATCGGTACTCTTTACCTAGAACGGCGCCCGCGATTGGAATCGCGGGCGTCGGGGGTAAAAAATCGCGGTCATCGCGGGTACATAAAAATCGGGTGCCCGCGATGACCGCGATTTTCCCATAGGGAACAATGTTAAAAATGCTGATTGACCGCGATTTTAATGTAAAATGCCTCTATGCCCGCGATTTGGACACAGGAATCAATGTTCAATGCGCAAATAGGCACAATTAACCCTTAAATGTCCCCCCAAATTTTTAACGCCACCCCACGATCCACGCCAACCCGAAGCGTGGCGAGCGCAGCGAGCCCGCGAGGGGCGGCGGTACGCGTCCTCCGACCTTTTCATGCCCTACTATCCACGTCGGCGTGGAGTTGAGAATAGAATAGTGTGGCGAGCGCAGCGAGCCACCGAGGCCCGAAGCGTGGCGAGCGCAGATACCTTCACAGGTAAACGCGTCCCTTGGCGGACTTCACAGGTGTCCGCGTCGCCACGGACACCTGTGAAGCCCGCGAGGGGACGCGTATAACTGTGAAGGTATCCGCATCCGCTCGCCACGCTTCGGGCCTCGGTGGCTCGCCACACTATTCTATTCTCAACTCCACGCCGACGTGGATAGTAGGGCATGAAAAGGTCGGAGGACACGTACCGCCGCCCCTCGCGGGCTCGCTGCGCTCGCCACGCTTCGGGTTGGCGTGGATCGTGGGGTGGCGTTAAAAATTTGGGGGGACATTTAAGGGTTAATTGTGCCTATTTGGGCTCTGTAGCCCATTTAACATTGATTCCTATGTCAAAATCGCGGGCATTGAAGCATTGAATGTAAAATCGCGGTCACCACTAAATTTAACATTGAACCCTATGGGAAATCGCGGTGTTCGCGGGTGCCGTTAATGTACTACCCGCGATGCCCGCGATCACCGCGATGGGCGCCCTTCTAGGTAAAGAGTACCATTTTATCTTATGCTTATCCTCATGTGATGTTACCACATTATTTATCTGCTAGTCTACACTCAACTTGTTTCCAGATCTTTCACTGATCTGAAGGCTAATGCACCTTCACATGGTCGCTTGATTTCATTCATCATAAAAGATATCTGGTGATTTTTTTTCCTGCCAAGGTTACTTGATTACATTGTGATAAAACTATTTTACTCTTTCCATGTATCTTCGATTTGGAATACTCTGCGAACATGTTGTTAATTAAAGCCGAAGAAATGGTTTAAAGGTAATCTCTGGGCTAAATAAATACATTGTCATAATATTTGTGAATGGTGTGTTGTTATTGACATTAGTTTTAGCCGGTACAGACCACAAAAAAACGGTACTGTACTGGCTAAAACGGTACAGTTGTAGGGTCTGATATGCTGCCATGCTGCAGTTGCAGTGTTAGGGAAGCTGTAGCTTAATTAACATGCTGCGGCTCTTTGGGGGTGGGGAGAATGGTTGTTTCAAAATGGGGAGGGGCATGTCAGTCCAGTTTACTGGGCGTGTCAAGGTTAGTGTCTGCATCTTTCCCAATGCACAATTACTGGCCCCAGCTACAGTTTTAGCAGCCAATCTGAGTAGACTTATGCTTCTTCAGATGGCTGGTTGCCAGTGGCGTCAATAAAGAAGGGGGGGGGGGGCTACTTTTAAGCTGGGCCCAGGCTTGCTGAAGGGTCCTGCTGCCTTCTTCCACCTAACTCACCCATCTGCCCATTCATTCATAGAAAAGACTGACTGCTGCTGCTGCAGCAGAAGCCTCTCTCTCCCCAGCAGAGCACAAGCTGCTGGGTGCTGACTGGGGAGAGAGGCAGCTGCAGAGGCAGTCAGTCCTCTCTCCCTGGATGATGTGCGGGAGAAGGAAGAGAGATCGCACCCGCATGCGCACAGCATCTATTCCTGCAGCCAGAGGGGCTGGGGCATAGCCAGAAGCTGATGGAGCTGCTGGGCATGCCCCCACAGCGATGGAAAAGGGGGGGTGGCCTCGCAGGAGAGCCTCTGGTATAGGCCACGCCCCTTCCGTTAGGCCACGCATGCCAGTGTCCTGGGTCCTTCGGAGTAGAAGTTGGGAGGTATGCTATATTGCAGTCTAATAAAACAGCCATTATTTATTCTGCACAGAAACAAAATAACTCACCCAAATGTAACTCTCTCTGTACATGTTACATCTGTGCTATGCGTAATGATAGCAGAATGGTGCCCAGCAATAGCTTTGCCTCCTCAGATTAATTGAACTCAGTGGATTCTTGGCCCTGACAGCCCAAGTTATTGGAGGAAGAGGAACGTGGGTGACGCCCGCTGAGTGGGAACCCTGCAGGGAATGCACAGTGCACCTGGGTGATGATGTCAGTACATGCTTTTCTTTCCCTTAGTTGGATGACATGAGGAATAGCAAGGAACGGCAGAAAGCTGGCTGTCATTCACAACAAGCCTAGACAGACCAAGCTTTCTGCAGCCAAGGACTTGGAACAAGACATGGGGGCGTCTGCTTCCCTGTGCACCCTGAGGGGCGAGATCGCAGACATCCAGCACTCCTCCTCTGTACACCATTAGCAATAGCACTGGTAATGCAGCTCATTCATTGGTCCAGGCCCAGACCGTAGACAACTTTGACAACTTCTACTTTGTCTGGGTCCGTGAGTAATAGAAATGCCTACATACTGTACCTCCCAACACGACCCATTCCAGGAGGGAGAGAGGCTCCGTATCTGGACTTCCCGCATAATTCATGGTTGCTGTCAGCTGAGCTGAACACTTTTCTTATCAATTAAGTAATTCCACACAGGTGACAGGAATCTTACATTCAGAAGGAGGTTCGACAGCAGAGAATGTTGTACCTCCTGGAATGGGCCATATTGGTAAAGTAAACCACTGGGTTTACATTTATCAGGCTCAAAATTAATATACCACTTAAAAGCCTGAGAAAATAATTGACACCAGGGCAGGACTATAGGAGGTGGAGGGGGCGTCAATACTCCCTGGGGCGGACTCTACCCGGGTTGCTGGGACTGAGGGACTTGTATGGCTGTCCGTGATTTAGCTGCTTATATAGCAGAAGCGGTGGGTAAGAGGAGACAATTTGGATCCCAGTGCACTAAAAAATGTATTGCCACCTCATAGACGTTTCAAAAGAGAAAATATTTGCTCCCCCGAAAGGGGGTGTGGCCTTGTTTCAAGAGGCGTGGACTTGCAGGAAAAGGCTACCTTACACCAACACAATAGAACATACTGTTACATCATATTATGCACTGTGAGCTGCTGGCCACGCAGTCAGTCCCTCTGCCTGCAGGAATAGATGCGCCCAGCGTCGGGTAATACGGGGGACTACCAACTCCCCCCCCCCCCCCCCCTGCCACTGCGGGACGCTGCCAGCCCCCGGAACGTCCCCAAAAAATGGGACGTTCACGCGAAAATCGATATATAGCATATATACACACTGCCAACACACACACACATAGAGAATACATATACAGTGCTGAAACACATTTATTTATTTACATTATCTTATATAGCGCAGCATATTCCGTTGCACTTTACATTTGGAAACAACAGTGATTAAACAAACTGGGTAGAAACAACCAGACATAGAGGTAGGAGGGCCCTGCTCGCAAGCTTACAATCTATAGAATGCACACAGTTGAGCCATTAACCTGTTTTGACATAATAAAAACCACCAGCAAAATGTATTAAAGCACATAAAACACCATTACTCATTATAGTCTCTACACACAAGTCCCCCACCCCCCAACTTATTATAGACGCTCCTCCCCACTCACACAGCTCTGGAGTGCTTGCCCAACCAGCCAATTTATTGAACATACAAATGGGGCAGGCCTCTTCCTTGCTGGCGAATCGCCAGAACGTCAGCGCTGGCGATCCACCAGTGCCCTGCCTCACCATCTGACTGAGACGCGCGTGCGTCTCTCGCGCACGCGTGTCTCAATCTCCGTCCGCGGGGCGACGGGAACCCTGTCCATCTCCACCGTCGGAAGGGGACGCGCGCGCCTCTCGTGCGCGCGCGTCCCCTTCTCGTTATACAGATGGCGCTGGCGGGGGATGGCGGCTGGCGTCGCCATCGCCATCCCCTGCAAAGATGGGACCTGCCCCATCTGTACACTCTTTATTAAACCCCACTCTTGATGGCTGCCTGTCAATCGGTGTCACTGTGCCCACAACAGTCTTTGCTGGCGCTTGCTCCTCCAAACAGCCGCGGGATCTGCCACACAGTAACTACACCATTGCATAATCATCCATTCGCAGCCTGGGGTGCGGCAGATAAATCATTCGATGGTCGCTGTCTGCTCCCACACAGCGGCTGCACATGCACATAAAACCTATACGCAGTCCCAAACAATCGGTCCCTGTGCAAACGCGTGGGGAACCGACTGAATCAGAATACCCCCAATGTATACAGGTTGCATAAAATAAGCTTGTCCCTAATTGAACTCAGCCCTTAAGATGCCCATACACGCACCAATTTTGTGTGCTGTGCATTTTGTACCATGTACGATTTTGGCACTTGAAGTGGATGCGATGCCATGTACTGTACTTTGCGGGTGCGATGAGATGTGATTTTAGCCACTTTTTTTTATTTTAAAGTTAATAGGTACTAATGGACATCGCATCGTATCGCATCGCATCGCATGTACTCCTGTACTGATGCGATGCAATGAAGCACAAAAAGTACTGCCTGCAGATACTTTTTGTGCTTTACAATATTTTACCTGCGGGGACGCGCATCGCATCCCTGCAGGTACACGCTACAATTATCGCATGCGTTTTGTACTTTAAAAGTCCAAAACACATGCGATAACTGCAGCGTGTGTGGGCATCTTTTGTCAGAAATTCTGGCATTTTATTAGTGGTTATTTAAACTAGTACCAAGGGGCTGCTGAAATAATGGCAGCTTCTTCCACCCCCCAGAATATGATACAACGTCTACTGGTAATAGAGAGAGTTCAGTTTTAAATGCCATTATCGTATTATTATACTTTAGGAGATAAAATCCCTGAAGTGATTTTAATCCTGATCCAGGGAGAGATTCAACCTTGTAGCGAATACTGAGGTAAATTGCAATGATAACCATAACCGGCATATAGTTATTCCTAGTTATATAACGTGTAGGAAAGCCAGAGAAGATACAGTATATGGGGATATACAAAGAAGAGAATTGATGATTCCAGGAGGGGTAACACAAATGTGTGGGGATTTTGGAAAGATGGAGAAATTGACAAAAGTGTGAAATCTCAAACAGAACACATGAAATTGTTAATAATACACATGGGATAGACAGACAGCAGAACATGGACTAAATGATGTCTGTGTTCTGTTCTCACACCATGAAAATAATCAATTTGAAACCACGTCCTCATCTTTGCGGCCACCGCTTACGCTACGGATCTTACGTACTGTACGAATCTTTTCGCACCGCCACACTGGGAGCATGCCACCACCCTAGGTCCATGCTACCATCCTGTGTCCACGCCACCATGTATTACCATTAGTAAAGTTCAGGTGAGCGAACTGAGCCACCGAGCCCGAAGCGTGGCGAGTGAAGCGAGCCCGCCAGGGGACAAATATACTAAACATCTTTTACCTCAAAAAATGCCTCTAAAGTAGATTTGTAACGGTTCCCTTACATAGCAGTTAAGTAGCGGCTAACATAACTGGCGTAGCGCTGGCCGCAAAGATGAGGAAGTACCGTAATTTCTTCAAACATAGTGACCTGGCGTGCAGTCATACCATACAGTACAACCTGCAAGCCTGGCGTGTGCGTTCCATGGGTCGATGGTAATTAGGTGGACACTCGATAGATCGCCTACTATTGGCCAACAGACCATAGGTCGACACTTTAAAAAGGTTGACATGGCTATGTCGACAGTGACAAAAGTTCAACACAAGCAATAGGTCAACATAGGAAATAGAAAATGTGGACATGAAAAAGGCTGACAAGGGTAGCGAGACATCGTGCCGGAAGCCTGGTGAGCGAAGCGGTACACTGAAATACAGTTCATGTCGACCTAAGTCGACACAGACACTGTGAAAAACTCATGTTGACCTTCATGTCTAACTTTTGTACGTAGACCTATTGCTTTTGCCGACCTTTTGTCCTTCTCGAGCTAAGCCATGTTGACCTTTATAAGGTGTCGACCTATGGCCTGTTGACCAACAATGGTCAACTATTGAGTGTCAACCTTTATTGGGTCGATTCTATGACCCATACCCCATTCAAAACAGCCAAACAGGAGTCAATGTTTTACAGTACATGCAGTTGTGGCAACCTCCGCTGGAGGAGTACATGCTGCTGTAATACATCATGGGCGGGATAGGGGCGTGACGCGGACAGTCTCAGCGAATCAAAATCCCACAGCCCAGCCTCCCTCTGAGTATTGCATCATTGCTCCATGGGAACATGGCGGAAATAGCGCAAAATATTCTGCTCCACCCCATAATGTGCCCATCAAAAGGGGAGGAAAAAAAGTAGGGGAGTATGGGCAAAGGATGGAGATTGAGTTTATTAGCACCAGAATTATTAGATCGGAGGTATCATGAAACCACAACCCAACTACGTGCGGCCTTTCCAATGACAAGGTCAGTATGGAGGAGTGGGGGATGGAGGATGCATGGAAAGCGTACCCCACTAGGCGCATAAGAAGAAAACCAAGAAGTGATCACTGGCGGAGGTTAGAGAACCCACGGCATTCTAACCCATTACACTTACAGAACTTACATAGGCCACAAAGACATTTAAACCCTTTTCACATCGCGAATGTGGGGTCACACCCGGGATTTTTGACACGGGTCCACCCCTAGAGCGACCCGGCATTTGTGATGATTTCCCCCACAGGACGCTGACATCACAAAGAAGGTGTGTCATCTGGGGGTGTGGCAGTAGGCAGCGCTTGGAGCCTGTTTACACTGTTCAGCAACCCGGGTCACACCCAGGGACCCGAGGACCCGAGAGTTTTCTAATGGACCTTTCACATCGGTTGTGGGTTATTTGTGCCATGTGAAAGGGGAAATAGAGACAAAAGGAAACGTACTTAAAATGATCTGTTACACTTTTACAAACTGAGCGGTCTATGTACTAAGCCTTGGGGGGTATTCAATCCGGTCGAATTTCCTGGGCAGGTGAAAAATCGTCAATAATTCTCTGATTAGTATTCAATCGCCCGTTTTAACATTTTGACTATGGCGTTTCACCTTTTTTTCGGGATGGGCAAAAACAGTGGCAAAAACATGTGAAAACATAAACCAATTTGGCAAAACCATGTGAATTTGTGGAATGTTCTCCTATCCACACAGCCTTCACGATGCTGGATTTTCAGCCCATGTGAAAAATAAGCACTGGGATTGAATAGGGCGAGTTAAATTTGCCTCAAAAATGGCCGAAATTTGCTGATTTTTCACCTGGTGAACAATTCACCCAGGATTAAATACCCTCCTTGGAGAGAGATAAAGGGGAGAGAGGTAAAGTAACAGCCAATCAGCTCTTAAATGCCATGTTACAGGCTGTGAGGGATGCACTACACCACCCCCATCCCCCGCAACCATAGAAGAACAGCACTCCCAGTGTCCCCCCCCCCCAGTAGAACTGCACTTCCAGTACCCCCCCCAGCACAACAGCAGCACTTCCAGTGCACCCTCCCCCCACTATAACAGCATCACTACCAGTACCCACCCCCCTAGTAGAACAGCAGCACTACCAGTACCCCCCTCCAGCAGAACAGCAGCACTTCCCATACACCCACCCCAGTAGAACAGAAGCACTTCCAGTAACCACCACCTTCAGTAGAACAGCAGCACTTCCCATACACCCACCCCAGTAAAACAGAAGCACTTCCAGTAACCACCACCACCCCCCCCCCCCCAGTAGAACAGCAGCACTTCCAGTACTCCCCTCCAGTAGAACAGCAGCACATCCAGTCCCCCCCTCCAGTAGAACAACTGCACTTCCAGTATCCCCCCCCCCAGTAGAACAGTAGTACTTCCAGTACCCCCCCCCCCCCCAGTAGAACAGCAGCACCTCCAGTACCCCCCATCCAGCAGAACAGCAGCACTTCCAGTACACCCCACCCCCCAATAGAACAGCAGCACTTCCAGTAACCCCTCCCCAAGTAGAAAAGCAGCACTTCCAGTCCCTCCTCCAGAAGAACAGCAGTACTTCAGTAACCAACCCCCCCCCCCCCCGCCTGTTATTACATCTTATTTGTAGCATGAGTATACAAGTGTACACAAAAGACCCCCCCACCCCCCTCCGTATAGTAACCTGCTAGGAGTTAAATGTCCTCCCCCCTGCTTACCTCCCCATGAGCCTGATATTCTGGAAGCCTCCTTCATCCAAGGTACTGGGACCCAGATCACTGCAGCAGCGGCAGAAGCAGACACTCTGACCCTACTTCCGCAGGAGCAGGGAGATGACCGGGAGCGGAGCTCAGTGTATGCCCGGATTACACAGTCGTTCCGGGTGTAGTTCCAGCAGCTGCCAATAGGTGGCGATGGTGCAGTACAGACGGATGACGTCACTGCAGTGGATCTACGAGTTACACAGAGAGGCTCTTCTGGTTGGTTGGCACAGTGGCGCGTGTCTATTAGTCCAAGCTACGGGGAGCCACAGGTTGCAGGTTCGAGTCCCGAGACCCAGCACGTGGCAAGGGAAGGACACATCGAAACAACCTGATTTTTATTTTTATATATTGATAATATTATCTATACATTTATTTTCAGCAGGAAATATTCTGTATAGATAATATTATCTATATACCCGAGAAGAATAAGTGGGGGAAGGACAGAGGCTGGTGGTGGCATTTGTTTAACATATAAATAGTATTAATTATCATAAAACTGATTGTTACATAACTAATACACCAGAGAAATAGTGTAATATAAAGAAATGTGGGTACTTGTTTCCTAGCACGGCCACAATCGGGGGTAATCGTGTCCCTTACTTAAGGGACACGATTACCCCCGATGGACCCGATTTCCTTTGAAATCAGGTCCATTTTGCCGGCTAGGACACAATATCGGGGGCATCGATAGTTATACGCGTCCCCTTGCGGGCTTCACAGGTGTCCGTGGCGACGCGGACACCTGTGAAGCCCGCGAAGGGACGCGTTTACCTGTGAAGGTATCCGCTTCGGGCTCGGTGGCTCGCTGCGCTCGCCACACTATTCTATTCTCACTCCACGCCCTAGTGGATAGTAGGGCATGAAAAGGTCGGAGGACGCGTACCGCCGCCCCTCGCGGGCTCGCTGCGCTCGCCACGCTTCGGGTTGGCGTCTATCGTGGGGTGGGGTTTACGCGGTTAAATTTGGGGGGGTTGGGAATATTTTACATTGAATCCAATGTAAAATTGGGTCCCAGGGACCCAATTTACATTGGATTCAATGAAAAAAATCGGGTCCAAAATCGGTCGGTCGCGTCGATCGCATCGCATGCGACCAAATCGCATGCGATGCGATCGACCCGATTTTTCCGTCACGACCACCCCGATCTAAATCGGGGTGGCCGTGCTAGGAAACAAGTACCGAAATGTGTAAAGAGAAAAGTGACCTGAAATTTGTCATTGTGTTATTATTATATTTTATTTGGTGCGCCATATCACTGCGTCATTGTGTTTTATGTATACGGTCGCCATCTTGGACTACACTTATACCCCTTTCACATTGCACTTTTAAAACGGTATATTGCCGTTTTTTCCCATTTTAAAACGTTTAAGGCTGCAATGTGAAAGTGCCAAAGTTGATTTACCGGTTAAAGATAACCGGTATTTCAACAAGGTTAAAAAGCAGAGTCCTACACGTTTTAAAGCCGTTTTTTAGGCAGTGTGAATGGCTCTTTTTCAATGGCTTGAAACTTGTCCCTTGGGGGTTAAACGGGTTGAATTTTGAATGGTATTAAATGATTTTTAAAACGGTTTTCACCTGCAATGTGAAAGGTCTCAAGGCTCAGACCCGTTTTAAAATCCCATTTAAGAATACTGTGTCATTACCCATTTCTGCAATGTGAAAGCAGTATTAGTATCCGGCTTCCTGTGTGTCTGCGCCGTCTGTCTGTGTTATTGTGTTCTCCGTGTACAGCTGCCATCTTGTATCTCACTCAGTATACAGTATCCAGCTTCCTGTGTGTCCGCACCGTCTGTCTGTGGTATTGTGTTCTCCGTATACAGTCACGATCTTGTACCTCACTCAGTATACAGTATCCAGCTTCCTGTGTGTCCGCACTGTCTGTCTGTGTTATTGTGTTCTCCGTATACAGTCGCGATCTTGTACCTCACTCAGTATACAGTATCCGGTTTCCTGTGTGTCTGTGCCGTGTCTCTGTGTTATTGTGTTATCCGTATACAGTCGCCATCTTATACATCACTCAGTCAGTATACAGTATCCGGTTTCCTGTGTGTCTGTGCCGTGTCTCTGCATTATTGTGTTATCTGTATACAGTCGCCAGTGTCAGATTAAGGTCTAAATGGGCCAGGAGCTAAAAATGATCAAGGACCTATTATGCACAATAATAGGGGTGGTGGTCAGCACCTAATAATGTGGGTGGTGTGACCAATGTTCTGTTTCGGTGGTCTGCTCATGGGTGTGTTTCTATTTGTGTAAATACTTTCAGCTTATTATATATGCCTGAAAAAGGCAGGGTGCTGGCATAGGAAAAATGCAGGGAGATATATTGGCGGGTGCCCCCCCAAAGGTGCTAAGATACTTGCACGGTGAGGCGGCACTCCAGTAATAAAAAAAAAAATACTGAAAGCTGAAACTTGGTAGACAACATTTCAGCACCTTTTATGTGGTCACCTAAGTTTACCACACCATATACCCCATATACAAATCATGCAACACAATAGTAACCCCCTTATACTGTATTTGCCTCTTACACATTATGCCACATGGAATGAGCCAAAATTCACACCGACTGAGTCAAAATTCACACTATGCCACACAGATTAAGGCAGGATTCACATTTTGCCACATGGATTAAGCCAAAATACACGCTATACCAAAATGATTGAGCAATAAAGCACAATATGCTTCATAAACAGGGGCATTGTGCATTAAAAATGTACACCATAATGCCTATTACATGTTCAGCCACACTACGTATTATGCCAAACACCATAATGCCTATTAAAATGATGCTACATAAGTGCTGTTTCCCTACATGCTCATGGCCAGGGGTTCCATGCTCGTTGCCATGTGGGATTACATGCTCATTGCCAAGGGGGGAATACATGCTCGCGGTAACTGGGGGACAGCCATTGACAGCCGGGGGCTGCCCGGCTGTATTCAGAGCACTGCAGGTCCCGGCTATTTGAAATAATACCCCTTTCACACCAGAAAATGCAGGGATTTACCTGGGAATATGGTCCCATGATCATGCAGGGACATTCCCGGGCTGGCCCCTTTTACATCAGCCTAGTACCTGCATTTTCTGGTGTGAGGGGGAGACAACCCCCCCCCCCCCTTAAACAACCAGCTATATCTTCAGAACTTGTAGGCTTTGAATGATTTTGGTCCTGTGAAATTGGGCCGTTTGGTTACAGAGAAATCTGTCCTCAAACAACATGAACAGCCATGAAATTACATTTCAGAAATGATAAAAATCACTTTACCCGCAATATCTCTAGAATGAACTCATATGGACCAGCCTGGTATCAGATTGAAGGCCCAGCGATTTGGGTTTGACTGAGTTCTACCAGTGATGCCAGGCGGGAAATGGCAGCCATTGGAACCTGGTCCTATGTTGTCCTATGGGGAAAACGTTCCAGCTTTGCTTGGCAGTATCTCCGGTTCCCGAGGGCCTGGAGTGGGCCTGGAGCTGGAGCTCCATCAGGTCCATTGTTAATCTGGCCCTGCACTGCCTCATTCCCGGCATTCAGGGGAAACAAATGATGGTTCCCTCCTCTTACTAGTGACCCCGACCTCTGGTGTCTTTCCTTCTCTTGATTGGACATTCGGTAATCACCTATACCCCTTTCACACCGCAACTAAATCCCAGGTTGTTGCCGGGTTGACGGGTCAAGGTGCAGTGTGATAACATCAAACTGAATAACCCGGGTCGACCAATTTGACAATTTGACCCTGGTCATCAGAAGGCAGAGGCGTAACTATATATATATATATATATATATATATATATATATATGCGTAGGCCCCATAGCAAAAGTTTGTAAGGGCCCCCTATTTAGCAACTGATGGTAATAAATGTATGTAAAACATTACTTAGACAGTAAAGATGGGCCCCTCTCAGCTCTGGGCCCCAAAGCAGCTGCACCCCCTGCACCTATGGCAGTTATGCTCTTGTCAGAAGGGTTAAACCCGGGTTACCTTGTATATAATGGGCGACCTGGGTTTAGTGTGAAAGGGTTCAATGTCTATATGTGATGTTCTGCTATACATACAGTTTTTACTTTATTTTTATGAGCTTAAATCTCCACGTGGCATGGTTAATTAAACCCATGTGTGTCTCTCATAGTGGCTTAGCACCATTTTCCCACCTGAGCAAGTTGTGGGAAATTCCACTATCCGCACCAGCTTCTTGCACAACAATGAGGATTAGATACACCATCTACCAACTATCTGCAATCTTTGCGAGGACATCTTGCTAAGCAGCACAAAATGGATTACGGTGGTGATTCTGGTTTGTTTGCAAAAGCAAACTCCTTCTTTAATGCACAAACCCATGCTGCACTGCAGGTGTGGCAGATGTAACATGTGTACAGAGAGTTATATTGGGGTGGGGTATGTTCAAACAGAAATCTAAATTCCAGTGTAAGAATAAAGCAGCCAGTATTTACCCTGCACAGAAACAAAATAACTCCCCCAAATGTAACTCTCTCTGCACATGTTACATCTGCCCCACCTGCAGAAGGAGTTTGCTTTTGCAAACCAACCAGAACCACCCCCTATATACACTGATTGGGTAACGTTGTCCTCCTGCTGGGGATTTTACCAGAAATTATTTGTGATAATAGCACTGATGCACTTTCTTCCACACCAAAGCACTGTTTGTGGTTGATCCCCTAGCGATGGAAAGTTGCTTGGTGTTTGAGCATTGATGTCCCTTTGGGGGTTATTCTAGTTCACTCTTTCTGACAAATTCCTTCTTAGATGGACAAAACCATGTGCACTGCAGGTGGGGCAGATGTTACTTGTGCAGAGAGAGTTAGATTTGGGTGGGGTTTTACTTCAAAGTGAGATCTATTTTGCAGCGTAAAAATAAAGCAGTCAGTATTTTCCCTGCACAGAAACAAAATAACTCACCCAAATCTAATTCTCTCTGCACATTTTACATCTGCCCCCCCCCCCCCCTGCAGTGCACATGGTTTTGTCCATCTAAGAAGGAATTTTGTCAGAAAGAGTGAACCAAAATAACCCCCTTTGTTTGAATACCATGTGAATTTCTGTATGGCTTTCCAAATACGAGATGAATGTAATTTTATGAATACTTATGAAATAGTTTTCTGTTTTACCTAGCTACATGGTTATATTTTATATTTGTCAGTGGACCTGAAGCGATGTTCGCTTTGGTTTATTGTTTACATCCATGCGATGTAATCAATAATCATATAGCAAATTCGGACGATATTATCACAGTATTATCACAGTACATGGGTACATGGGCCCCTTAAACCCCATATACACTAAACAACCTTTTAAAAGATATTACTCAGAAGAATAAAATATCTAGTGTGTACACTCAGTATCATTAACCATGCGCACTTCCCACGCATCGTTAACGTTAATCACCCAGCTCGTCGTCAGAACGTGCAGGCAAATTTTGGCCATGAAGCTAACAACCTGCATGTTCAACGTCCGCGTGTGATGTCACGAAATTATATCGGTAACTAGTTAACTATGGGGCAGATGTATTAAGCCCGGAGAACAGATATACTGGAGATAAAGTGAAAGGAGATAATGCAACGGCCAATCATCTCCCAACTGTCATTTTCAAACACAGTTATTTGGCTGGCGCTTTATTTCCTTTCACTCTATCTCCAGTTTATCTCTTCTCCAGACTTAATACATCGGGTGTGGTACAGGGGTCCGACAGTCGGGATCCCAACAGTCATTAGCCCAATGTCGGGATTCCGACTGGCTGTACCCAGACAGCATGACAAGAGCAACAAAGCCCCTTGCGGGCTCGCTGCGGGCACGGTGGCTCGCGTGGACCCCCACGAGGGAAAATAGCCGACGGCCGTCGGGAACCCGGCTGTCGGTGTTTTGACACTTGGGATCCCGACGTCAGGTAAATGCCTGTCGGGACCCCGTCCGGCACCCGATACATGTGCCCCTAGTGGTCTAGATCAGTGGTCTCCAACCTTTTTTGGGTCGGGAGCTACTCGCGACAAAATAAACCGCCCGAAGAGCTACTAAAGTAAAAAATGTAAAAAAATCTGCATAATATAAAAAACACACACTGCAATGCCCCAGACATAATATGCCACACACTGTAATGTCCAATATGTCACAAACATACATCCCAACACTGGAGGCAGAGGAGAAGAGACATCTACGCGTGCCGAAGGCACGCGCCAAAAATTATAGGGTTCAGCTACTACCGTGGAACTCCTGCAAGGCTACATCCCCCATTTTTTCCGCTATGGGGGCATGGTCAGCTCTCTAAGAGCTGTAGCCACATGGGGTGCGGCCATGGAAAATGGGGGTGTGATACACATATGCCCTCAATAGTGCAGTGCCAAATACACATGACCCCAATAGTGCAGTCCGTGATACCCATTATAAATATGCCCCGCACCGTGATGCTCCATTATACAAATGCCCCACACCGTGATGCACCATTATACATATGCCACACACCGTGATGCACCATTATACATATGCCACACACCGTGATGCTCATTATACATATGTCACACACCGTGATGCACCATTATATATATGCCACACACCGTGATACTCCATTATACATATGCCACACCATGATGCTCCATTATGCATATGCCACAATGTAAAGCTCCATTATACAAATGACCCCACAGTGTGATGCTCCATTATACATATGCCACACACACACAATGCCCATTATACATATGACACACACCGTGATGCACCATTATACATATGCCACACACCGTGATGCTCCATTATACATATGCCCCACACCGTGATGCTCCATTATACATATGCCCCACACCGTGATGCTCCATTATACATATGCCGCACACACTGTGATGCACAATTACACATTTGCCACACACCATGATGCCCATTATACATATGCCACACACCGTAATGCTCCATTATACATATGCCACACACCATGATGCCCATTACACATATGCCACACACCGTGAGGCACCATTATACATATGCCACACAACACGCACCGTGATGACGATTATGCCTATGACCCACAAAATGAAGCTCCTTTATACATATGCCCCACACATTGATGCTTATTAAACATATGCCCCACAAATGATGCCCATTAAACATATGCCCCACACATTGCTGCTCATTAAACATATGCCCCACAAATGATGCCCATTAAACATATGCCCCACAAATGATGCCCATTAAACATATGCCCCCCAAATGATGCCCATTAAACATATGCCCCCCAAATGATGCCCATTAAACATATGCCCCACACATTGCTGCTCATTAAACATATGCCACACACATGATGCCCATTAAACATATGCCCCACACCCAAGGTGTGGGGCATATGTTTAATGGGCATCATGTGTGTGGCATATGTTTAATGATCAAACATATGCCACACACATTATGCCCATTATACCTCGAGGCTCAAGCAGTGGCAACCGAATTTTTACCTAAACCAGTGCTGTGATGCAGGACTCGATCAGAGGCTGTGGCGCAGGACTGTGTTATTTTGCAGAGGCGCTGCTGTGGCGTCTCCAGCAAGCCCGCGAAATCATACGCTGGGGACGTGCTCGGGACGTCATTAGGTCACGCGGCATAAGACCTGCCGCAAAGCGAGGAGGGGGTCACAGCCGCAAAGTCGCGGCTACACAAAGCGGATTGAAAGCGCCTTTAAAGCAGTGTCTGACCTCCTGCCGCCAAACAAGGAGCCTCATCGCGGCAGGAGGTCAGCAGAAAGGCAAACGAGCTACTGTAAAACAGCAGGCGAGCTACCCGTCGCTCGCGAGCGACGGGTTGGCGAACCCTGGTCTAGATGCTGTAGTCCTTGTTATTGAGGGCTCAGGAATAAATGCAGGGCACTCTCCAAGGTCCTGAATCAGGCCTGTATTGTTTATACCAGCAAATGAGTCAGTACCGTGGTGCGTCCCATTAGCATATGGGAGCGGCCGGCGTTTCATGGGCGATCTCATGCTAATGGGCCGATCACGTGGGGGCGGGCAGCTAATATCACCAGATGTCAGCAGCCCGCCCACTGCCTTCTGAACATGCACGCATATGTAAGGTTGTTCAGAGCAACCTTACATATGCGTGCATGTTCCACCTCATTCGATGGTCACTGACCATCGAATGATTTGGGTATTACCTCACAGGCTGCAAATGGAGGTTTATGTAAAACGTCCATTCGCAGCCAGTGCGAACTAATGTGCCTTGCAAATGGTGGGCCAGCATACCACCATTCTCAAGGCCGGGTTTAGTTGACTAACAAGGGTGCGAATTTGCATCTGATGGAATCAACCAGAATACCCCCTATGTGTGGTGACATGATCGTTGGTGTGCGCTCAACCAGGGCTGTATCAGGGAAGAGCCCAGCACTGGCTGGGCCAAGGTACAAGGGAGCTGCACTGTGGGTAATGGTCCTGGCAGCAGCCTGTAGCGCAGCCTCTGAAGTTTTTGGCAACTGGAGCTCATGCTCCACCAGTATCGCCCCTTGCCACTCCCCTGCATGCTGTGCTGGATATAAGGCTACATGGGCCTGCAGTGATTACTATATGCCACAATGTCTCCTTGAATAATAATAGAAAAATGTTGGGAAGAAAGTAGAAATACAATTTTGTACACTTTTGACTTATTAACAACCATGTGACCAGCTGGATGTGTGTCATCATCATACCATCATGATGGGCCTATTGTCTTGTGGGGGACTGGAGGTGTAGCTCTATCCAGTCACATTACCAAGTATCGGTACTCTTCCTCTGGACTGAATGAGGGAAGGGTTGTAGCCTGCGATCTTGTACAATTGTGGAGAAAACACATAAATGCCATGCAGCAGGGCATCGGCTGTGACCGCTTCAGAGGAGCCTGCCACCAGAAATTGGGGAACCTGGGATAGACAATTTAGGCAGGGTCCCCGCCACCATCTTATTGCAGTTGGAGCAACAAATGTCAGCCAGGCAGAGACAGCATTGGTGGCATTTTACATATGGAACCGGTCGTGAGCCAAGAGGAGGCCGCAGACCAATAGCCATTCATGAGTGGCCATTGTGGCTGCTGGTCTGGAAGTTCTGGCAGCATCGATCCCTGCCACCCAGGATTGGGACATCAGGTCCCACAGTAGCCCCTGAGGGCCTGCCATTACCTGTTGGAAACTAACCTTCCAGCAGCTGCCAGGCTCTGCCCACCTCTTATCTAATGTCTAGGGCACATTTGTAGATATATTTTTAATGACCAAATTATGTACATTATAGATATTTAACCGTATTAATTTTATTGACAAATATGAAAAATGTACATAAAATTATACTAAATAAAGATTAAATAGCTTTAATATAATTCATTCCCCCCAACTGTCTCGCTTATCGCAGGACCGTCCAGCATCTATTTAGAGAGGCAGAGGGGCTGGGGGCATGACAGTGCTGGCCATGCACCCGTAGTGATGTAAAATGTGGATCCCCCTATGGCATAGGCCCACACCCATTTTCCTGAGCCGTGTGATTTCTACATTGAAGATGTTTGGAGGTATGCTTGGTTTAATTAAACAAATATCAGCATATTTGGAAAAATATTAGCCCATTAAGTTTTTGTTTTTAAAGTGATTTTTTGGAGATTATAGTATTGCCTTGTAATAATCGGGGTGGGGGGGGGGGATCTGAGAGAGTAATGGTTGGCGTAATGGGCGGTGGGGGGGAAATACAATCATGGAACCATGACAGCTGAAGCCTCAAAAAGTATGGTGGTCACTACCATAAAAGTATAATACATTCAGCCTTTATGCGCATGCACGCCATCGGTCCAGTACGCTATTTGTGTACTGAGCTGGTGTCCCATCTGATGTCTGTTGCAGACCAGACCATCATGCTCTCATCTTTCAATGGGATGCCAACAGTCAGAAGACCGATGCCAGAATTCCAACATCAATTCGGATGCCGGCATTTCAATCCCGTCTGCCCACATTCTGAAAGTATGTGGGCAGTTTAGTGTGCAGCCAGGAGGACGGGGTGTGTTTTGGCACTTACGGCTATGATTTGTCAACCAGCTAGCACCCTGTAGTCCAGCGCATCAGATGTATGGCAATGTGAATGCATTGCCATATATCGCATGTGACAATAGAACATCAACTACAAAATTGCATTGAAGAACTTCCAAGTAGCTGCCAGGGGAGTTCAAGGGAAATCACATGCGACGAGCCTTAGATATGTTACACAGGTATATGGGGCCTTTATAAAAGGGAGGGGTCAGGTCCCCATACTATAGGATTATTGACAAGCAATTTGGGCTCTTTGCATGCGATTGCAGCGATCAATCGCATGAAAAGCATCCAAATTGAATGTGATTGACAGCAGTCGTCCCTGCTGCAGAAGCAATCTGTGGGATCGCATGCGATAAATTTCATGCAAAAGGACCGCACTGGCAGGCAAAAGGACCACACTGCATGAGACAGAGACAGCTTACACAGAGCTGGCCATGCTCCTGTAGTGACGGTATCCTTGTAAGGCCGTGCCCCCTGTGACATAGGGCACACCCCTTTTTCAGCCATGCGAGCATCCAGACTTCTAAAATCAAAATGTTGGGAGGTATGCTTTCACTAGAAATTTTTCATAATAAAAAAAAAGGGCTTTCTTGAAAATGGTTTTCTACTTTATAAACTACACAGCCTATAATAAAAACAGTATATTCTTGAATTATATATTTTCTTTTTCTAATGCTACCTTAGTGAATTTGGCCCAATTTTGATTACAAAGCATTGCTAGGCATTAGCGGCACCTAGTGGTCACCTGCAGACTTGTTTCTACACTAAAGGGAAAGCCTTGTTCTTATTCCTTACTAGTGAGCCACCCTTCTGCTTTGCACAGATACATTTTTTCTAGTAACAGGTTTTTACATAAAAAATAAAAAAAAATGAGTGACTTATATTTCTTTATCGACCACATTTGTAATTTTTCCTCTGGACATGAATACAAAAAGATATATATATTTTTATGTAACACGCGAAAGGGCCACAAGAAGTTGTCCATGGGAAGAACATTCCCCACTTAGATCAACTCCAGCTACATTAGGTGTTTGATCTTGTGCTTTATTCATGGTCATGGCAAAGCAAACTTATCGGGAACTGGACTTGTTTAAAATTAAACCATAAATTTGAGGGAATCATTGGTATTCTGGGTATTAGAACATTTCTCCAGTTCCATAGTCAGTTAGATTACCCTCAATGAGATAGTTTTTCATATGCAATCGTGTCCCATTGCATGCCCCCCTCTCCCAATCACACAGACCCTACCCCAGCCACTGCACTCTCTGCCCCTCCCGCTCCCTGCTACCCATTAAACACCCCCTACCTCAGCCACCCCACTCTGTTAGCCCATGGTAACATGATTCCACAGCCATGTTAATATTGCAAAGTGGGCAGTACGGATGGGTGTAATGGTTAGCATTACTGCCTCACAGCGCTGAGGTCATGGGTTCAATTCCAACCATGGCTCTAACTGTGCGGTGTTTGTATATTCTCCCCGTACCTGTGTGGGTTTCTTCTGGGTACTCCGGTTTCCTACCACAATCCCTTAACCCTAGAACATCTGTATGTGTACATGTGGTAGGGAATATAGATTGTAAGCTCCACTGGGGCAGGGACTGATGTGATTGTACAAATATTCTCTGTAAAAGCGCTGCCGAATATGTGTGCGCTATATAAGAAACTGTAAATAAAATTGTTAAAAAGAAAAAAAAAATGCATGTTATCTGATGTATTTCCATAGTTTATTTGTTTCCATTGGTGTTATGTATCACATGACATTCCTTATGCATTTCCACCCACACCAAATGAACACTTGTTATGTTCAATGAGAAGAACAAAATGAATCAAAGAGCAGAAGCTTCCGATAATCAGAAAACTAATTTTATCCTACAAACCGCATAAACAGAATTAGGTCAAAATCACAGTTCCAGAAAATCTGGCTGGCCTTCCACGTCTTCTAGAATAATCTAGTGATAGATTTCTGGGTACATTCCTGGCATCAATGCCACCATAGCCTTACACATAGATAGGACATTCCAGCGCAACTCCTTGTGTAACCCGGTAGCGATGCCTTAAGACGTGGACGGAAATGTTTGGTGGTTCCCCATAAGATTCTAACTTTCTTAAGGCTGCATACGAAGGGCACCGTCCAGACGAATCACTTCTGCATTCAACATGGGGTTTTCTACAATGGTTTGTACCAGGTGGGCATACTCTTCAGGGTGGCCCAGTCGGCTGGGGAAAGGTACTTGCTTGGCCAGGAATTCTCTTGCCTTCTCAGGGAGCCCAAGGAGGAGAGGGGTTGCGAACAAGCCTGGAAAGACAGAATATTCGGTGACATTTTACAGTGTTCCGGAGCACAGAAAAATCTTACACACAAAAAAAAAAAAAAAAAAAGTGTTTTCCAATGTTGGTCCCCAAGGCTCACTAGCTGTCTAGGTTTTTGCAATATTCATACTTGAGAACAGATGTTTAAATATAAAAATTGAAGGTACTAAATAAGCCAACGGTGTTCAAGCAAAGTGCATATACACCGAGCGATTTCCCCCTGCCCAGTGATTTCTCCAGGGGGTGGACAGCTTTCCATAGTAGGAAGCTATGGAAAGCTGTCCACCCTGTCTCATCTGCTGGTAATACCAGCAGATGAGTGGCGCGGCTGGCGATGATGCCAGAGCGCGCATCACCACTCTCCCGTACACACTAGGCCGCTTTGGAGCGGAAAGCAGCTGGTACAACAAACTGAGCTGCTTTAAACTCAAAATCACCCAGTGTGTATGGGGCTTTAGCGGGGGGGACCAGACTCCATAACGCCTCACAAGAAAAAAGGGTCATTATTAATAATTTAAACCTTTCCTAGAGTAAGAACAGCACAACGAAAAAAGTCACTCATATCTAGTATTGACTAAGGAGGAAGTGTACAACAGGGAGACAGCACACGGCACCAAGGTAAACTTGCAATGCTGCTCGCAGTGAAAACTCAGTCACGGAGACAGCGGGGAGTGTCTGCAAAAAGAAGGCGATCTTATATGCATACAAAAAATGGCGCCATCACAACTCCCATGTATATTCTTGAACAGCCATGAAGGCACAATGGGACCACTCGCACTCAGTTGCCGAGCATGTTGTGATGGCTTTGGTGGACGTTTGTTCGCTTGTAGGCGGCTGCCTCACAGTTTGCTGCTGCTTTGTTAGCACTGCAAACACATCTGTATCAGGCTTCCTCAACTGTAACAGTCTCACAGAGAGCATCAGTCACAGACACAACATAGGCAGCCATTTTGTGTGGTAATGCATTCTATTTCACAAAAACTCTAATCAGATTTTATAGTTTGTAGTGAATTTCCTGGCTGCAATTGCATAAAGAGTTGCTTAAGAAATAAAATGGCTGCTGACACTTTATGTAAACTACTTATATCTGTATAATTGGGACCCTCTTTCTTTACTACAGGTGTCCCATATGAATAAGTTGAGGGGGGGGGGGGGAGGGGGGAGAGAAATCACAAGGATGCCTGGCAAACGTAACTTTATTGCCAGCAATAAATGACCTCACTGAAGGGCTGGTCATAGATGTATGACTAGGCATCATTCCCAAGAACATTACTGCTGGACACAAAATGGCTGCCTTCACTATGTGTAGGCATCAGGTAGTATAAACAAATGGTTCCCTAGTGCAAGGATGGGGAACCTTTGGCTCCCAGTTGTTGCTGAAGTAAACATCCCAGCATGCTCTGCTACAGTTTTGCTTTTTGACAATGCTCAATAGTTGCACGGCATGCTTGTATGTGTAGTTCAACAACAGTTGAAGGCCAATGGTTCCCCTTCCCTGCCCTAGCAGGTCACATTTATGCAAGTAAAACAGATATAAAAAGGAAAGTACCAGGAGCGATGGTCACGACTCTGATGCCAAGTGGAGCCAGATCTCGAGCGATAGGGAGCGTCATTCCTACAATTCCCCCTTTGGAGGCAGAGTAGGCCGCCTGTCCAACCTGCAAAAGTACACAATGTGACCAATACAGCAAAGCTCATGTGACACATTACAAATAACCAGAAGTAGGCAATTTCATATACATATAAAATAAACCATGCTGGGAAATCACACTACACCAGAGAGGAGCACGGTGCCGTTGGACCTCAGGATCTCCACCTGCTTCCTTGTGCAATCACCAGTTACACATTTATCTTACATGTCCTTAGCTGAACACAAGAATTAGAGGGGGAGAGGGACAGATTACTGTGCTACCCAGAACTTAACAATTGTGTAGGAACAAAAACAGCAGCATGGACGATGTAATGGTTAGTATTACTGCCTCACAGCACTGGGTGTTGGTTCCCACGTTACATCTGCCCCACCTACAGTGCAGCATGGTTTTGTCCATTTGAGAAAAAAAAAAAAAAGTTCTTTGTTTGCTAAAGAGTCCAAAGGAGAAAACACAATACACACAGGGCCCAATTCCAGCTTGAATACATGGTCAATGTCCACAAGACTGAGCAATTAATGGTAGACTGTACATGCACCGCGGTAGAGTTGCGATGCCGCTCTCGCTGAGAATTTCAGCGCAGTTATTGACAGGAAGGTATTGTTTAAGGTAGGAAACAGGGAATGTCTGCAAGCAGAAATGCGTATCAATCCAGTTTCCATAATCAGATGAGATCATGTACATAGAGAAACAAGCCTCCAGTGTCTCTATTGGCGCATCCACTCTTCATGATCAGACACTCATTTCGGAAGTCTATGGGCCTGATTCAAAGTTGATCGCTGTTGTGCGAATTTGCAATCCGTTTGATCATGATATGACATTCATGTGCACAAATCGTAGTGCGCATGCGCAAGCCCAAATAGCAAACTGGATTGACAGGAAGCTGGCGTTTGGGGGGTGGTAACCGAACTTTTTTTTTTTAATGGAGTGTCCAAAAAGAAAAATGCAGGCCTGCCCAGGCGTTTTAAGGGAGGATGTGTGACGCCAGTGCGTGCTTCGGTCAGCCTGTCGCAGAGTGCCACGCCAGTGCGTGCTTCGGTCAGCCTGTCGCAGAGTGCGACGCCAGTGCGTGCTTCGGTCAGCCTGTCGCAGAACTGTAGAAGGGTCAGACTTACTCACATGTACACAGACTGGAACTCACAGATTTGCGCAGGTTTTCTGTCTGTCTCGGCGGCGGCTATCTAGTTACAGTCATCTGCAACTTTGCAGATGAGCGACCAGGTCTGAATTAAGCCCTATGTTTTTGCACCAAAGCTGAGTATATGTATGCAGTTGCCATGGCGCTGGTGGATGTGATGTGAGCGTTTGCCTTACGTCACTTGACATGATTAGTCCAAAGTCCACAAAAAATAAATACATTTGCAGCTGTGTACGCATGTGCACACAAATCACTATCACAATCTGCACAAGGAATAGTTTGCAGATGTAAAGGTTAAAGAGTCCGCATCTGTGTACGGGATAAAGCCGCTAGGTTGACACTATGAAGGTCAACATACATTAGGTCGACCACTAACTGTTGACAGGGCTTAGGGCTACACAAGCATTAGTTGCGGGTGGGGTGTACTGCGCTCACCTTGGGAGTGTTTTGGAGCGCTGCTCAGCCACAGGGGTATCCCTACCCCCTGTGTGTTGAGTATACAGAGAAGACGATGGGTGGGCTTAAGCGCTGCTCCTATGTATGTGTGTGTCTGCTGGAAATGAAGTAATTGTCCCAATAATTTAAATGTAAATTCTGTTTATTTAAAATATATAACACAGTGAATAAATGGTAAATACGGGTAAATTGGGTGACTTGGTGGGGGTAATGGGGCAAAGTCTGGGTGTACACTTGGAAAAGGCAAGTATATGCAGTATATGCCGAAACGCGTTGGTACACGCACATACTCTCACCGCAACCATCCTGCAAACATCCCAACACCCACGCCGAAGGAATACCCAGTATCCAGTCTCCTCCGGCAGGAGTCGAGCGTTTACAGTCTGAAGACGCGACCACGGGTAAAGGCACTGTTCTCGCGAGAACAGAAACCCGGAAGTCGCGTCAAACAGACCAACGGGGAATCTCCACACAAACGGACAGAGGACGCTGCGGCTGCAGCAGTCCCATTACGGAGGAGCGAACCGCGCCACCACACACCCCATCGCCTCCGGGTCCAATTACCATCAACCCCCACAATCGGTCAGGACTGACCAGGGGTCAGCAGGATCCGATATCAGAGGCTCCAGCACCCACACGGTAAGGAGCAGTGCAGCGGGATGCCGCACACTGCTCACACCTGACAATTTGACTTTAAACACAGTAACAGCATCACTGTGTGGAACATCAGAGACACACAAGACACGGAGGGACATAAGCCAGTGGGCTTATGGTAGAAAGGGGTCTGTTGATCCCCCGATCCCCGAAAGGGTCCTCACGTGTCCAAGTGTACACCCAGACTTTGCCCCATTACCCCCACCAAGTCACCCAATTTACCCGTATTTACCATTTATTCACTGTGTTATATATTTTAAATAAACAGAATTTACATTTAAATTATTGGGACAATTACTTCATTTCCAGCAGACACACACATACATAGGAGCAGCGCTTAAGCCCACCCATCGTCTTCTCTGTCTACACAAGCATTAGGTCGACAATGGGAGAGCCTACATGAGTTTTTCACTTTTTTTTTTTAGCCGACGTGCCGACAGGCGGTATTTCATACCCGACCATCCACTAGGGCGTGGAAGGGGAATATAATAGGATCCGAAGCACGGCAAGTGCAGCGAGCCATGTGCAGGGACGCGGTACACTGATATGGGGTTCATGTAGACTTACGCCGAATTGCGGAACAAAACAAAAAAACGTGAAAAACTCATGTCGACCTTTTGACTGTCGACCAAATGTATCAATTGTATTGACTTTCCGACCCAGGTCTACCTATTTCATGTGTCGACCTTACCCCTATGTACGCAACCGAAAGAGATTACAAGCAACTGGAATCATAAGCATCGGTATCGCTCCTGAGTCAAGGATGAATGGGCCTCACTGGTTGGTAGTGAGGTGCCTGCACAGAGTATAAGTGTCCCGTGACCATGTATACAAAGCTGCAGCCTGCTTAGAGGTTTCAGGAGGATCTCCCGCATGAAGGAATGGGTTGGGGCAGATGCAGAGGAATGTAATGATGCCGCTGTCACAAGCTGAAGGCTGCAGAGATGTCATGGTCGCTGAATGCAGGGGGATATTCGCATGGATTTCTTCTAGCTGGAATTGCCACCGCTCTAGGTCAACTCAGAGACAGACCCTCCATTTACTGTAGGAGGAATGTATCCAGCACACAAATACATACAGATGACACAACACATCTTTCTCATACTCCAAAATGTTAGGTCATTACATAAAAAGAAGCGCCTGACCTGTCCATCAAAGGCAGCGATGCTGGCAGTATTAATGATGACTCCTTTCTGTCCATCAACATCTGGCTCATTCTTCACCATCTCTGCTGTCGCTAGACGAATAACATTAAAAGTTCCGGCAATGTTCACCTAAGAGAATAGCAAAAAAATATATAACAACAACTTTTATCGGGTCCGGTATGATATGCCGGCGGTCGGAATACCGACGCCGGAATCCCGACCGCCGCAATGCCAACAAGGGGGGGCTGTAGAACGCCCCCCCCTTGCGGGCGCACCACAGCACGGGCACACTATTTTATTCTCCCTCTATGGTTGTCATGGACAAAGTGCCGGCATTGCGGCGGTCGGAATTCTGGCGTCGATATTTCGACCGCCGGCATATTGACCGCATCCCTTTTTATCTTACCACCAAAAACAAGTACTAATGTAATTTAATCGCTAAATTATCCAAGTTGATGTTTGATGCTGCAGCGTATATTGGCCTTGATGCAGACTGTATTCATTCCCAGGGGGACCTTGCGATAATCGGCCGCCCTGCGATCGGGTCTGAATCAGGCCCATTATTTGTTCACACTCAAATGATTGAAAACTGTAGAAATTCTTCCAAAATACAGGTTTTAATACAATATCTTATACCAACAGAGAAAATAGAAAATATAGTTCTAATATCTTTTAAACCTACATTTATGACCCTCTGGAAATCTTCCAAGCTGTGCGGCCTCTGTTTGCTTTTGTTGTAGGTTTTTATAGCTACGGCAATCCCAGCGCAGTTCACCACAATATTCACTCCTCCAAACTTGGAACGGGCCACCTCCAACGCATTTGTCACATCGGACTCTGAGGTCACCTACATTCAATTACCGGCAGAAAGCAAATCAGATTAATATTGACGCAAAAAAATAAAAAAATATTAAAAACATTTATGTATAAAAAGAGGTTGCATGTTTTTATTTAAAAGTGGAAGCAGGCAAACTTTTTTTTTTGTTGAAGTCAAACATGGTCTTTTAAAAGATTTAATATGGCCACCAGCTTCACAAGTACACCTTAGGTGAGACATATCTATATTACAGATGAGCAGGTTTGGTTTCCTGGAAACCAAACCCACCCGAACTCAGGACTTCCGGAGCAGATCCGAGTCCCGGCACGTTGTCCTTCCAGACTCGGAATTGGGAATGAAACAAAACATCATCTTAGTGGAGTCAGATCTCAGAGTTTGGGTCTATAAAGTCGTCTTCTGACTGATCCAGTCAACGTCTGCAATGTGAAGCAATGGCCGTCTCAGGCAACCAGTGGCCTGTTAAAATGGGAACGGCTGCTGATTGGATGTGACAGACAGGAGTGTAGAGAGACAAGTTGGGGACCTGTCAAACTGTCTGAATGGTCATCGGCCACTGTAGCCCTGTAAATGTGCAGAACCAGATGGGTCCGAGCTGCTCTGCCCTCTCTCAACCTGACCCTGTATCAGCATCTTGCAGAGAGAAAAAAGTGATTTTTCACTAAGGAGAGGTAAGCGGGATTATTTGGGCTGAAAAATAAAAATCAGACAGGCTCCTGTAGTGTTTAATTGGGACTTTCTCCTGAGGAAGCTGAGTCACCATAGCCCAGAGTAATGCATTAACATTGTACCTGGACTTCTGTTACTGAAATGGACTTCTGTATGGACTTTGCCATTCACCTAGGAACATTCTGAATACCAGTGGATCTTTCCCATTCATCTATAAATTTGTTTGCTGCACGGACTGTTTGGACAGTCTCATATGGACTCGAGGAAGAAATACCAATACACGTGGTCTAGATCGTGCTTGCATTTATACCTTCTCACATATATGCCTTTTCTTTACCATATAAAGCCCAATGTATATAAACTAGCACTGGTTTCACTGCTTCTCGGATTTGAGAGAGGATTAATATCACGGTGGGTGGGATACTGGCAGTCAGAATCCCGATGCCAGCGTTCCAGCTAACAGCCGGTGTCTGAATCCCAACTGCTGGAATATCCTGATAGGAAGTGTGCAAGGGGGGGGGGGTTAGCGTTCGGCCGGGTGAGGGGGTGCAGTGGTTGGAAGATTTAGGCACTTTCCTCGGATTATACAGGGACTGTTTGTTAGTTTTTTCATAGACTGTTCATTATCAATAGTTAAAAATCACAATGAACACATTAGGAAACATACAAAACATTAATTGAAATACCCCAATAGAATAACATAGGCCATGATGGGGGAGAATAGCAAGAAAAAGACTCCTAAAACACTTATCCTTGTAAACCTTAAGGGTCCCATACCCTACTCGACTTCTGTGGGGGAACTCGCACTGAATTCCCCTTGAGCAGCCAGGAGCCTGGAGGTACTACTACAAGAGATTTATCACATGAGATCCCAGTTTCCTGCCGCCGGGAGAGGGGCAGACCTGGCGGCAGGAATGCATGTATGTATCTCCAGCTCCAATGCACACGGGACCGCCAGAATCAGATGAAATCGGGCCCAAATTGCATATAGGCCTTTAGACTATACAAAAGTGTAATAAAAACTGATGACCCTTAGTACGATCATCCCATGTAATCAAAATTAAAAGTAATGTGACATGAGGTGGTTTCAAAAACTTGTACGATTTTGGACTGAGTTTGGGAACCAAGAGTCTCAATGTAAGGACCACCTTTGTTATAGAACTTTTTAAGTCCTGATTCAAAAAAATAAAAGTTGCAGAAGCCTAGACTTAATCGTTTCTAGGAAGGGAGAGGCAGAAGCCTGTTTGCCAAGTAGGACTTTTTTGTCCAGTTAATAGTGTGATAATAGACCTAAATTACTGACCCACAGCTCAAGTTAATGGGTATGGAATGAATTTCCTTCTATGTCGTCGCAATCATGATGCAAGAAATATCAGGAGTCCGATTCTAAAAGAAGTATTTTTATTGAATAAAAAAAACCTCACCCACATTAGACAGCAAAAAGGATACTCTCTGGGCCAGTATCAAAGACAGAATACCTGATGCGTTGTCCCCAGAACTTGAATATATAAAAAGGCATAACATTTTAATATTAACCTCCCCATAATTATATCATAATATTTCCTAATACGGATAAAATACATATATGGACATATTTTTATAACTTTCAGAACAGTGCTTTTTGAGACAAATAATATATGTCAATGGAGTTGGCAACATCTCATTGAGATGTCCTTGCAATTCTAAGAAACAAAATGGTATGTGTAGGGGTTAATGGCCAGTTGGAGATAGTTCCTGGGTTGGGGACCATTTTTTGGAAGGCTGGAAGTCCATTCTGGGAATTACTTGGCCTAATAGCAATATCAGCAAACAAGTGATTGAGATTTTAGATTATGCAAGTGTCAGGTCACATCTGTTCTGAAGGAAGTAATCGTTAATATAGTCAGCTAGTCACAGAACATAAGTATATAGGGGTAGATTTATTAAGCTTGGGGAAGTGCTAAAGTGTCTGGTCTTGATCACCGGCCAATCAGCTCCTACCTGTCATTTTTCAAACTAAGCCTGTAACTTCACAATTAAAAGATGATTGGCCGGTGATAAAGTACCAGCCATATTATCACTTCACCGAGCTTAATAAATCTGCCCCATAGTGCATTATCTGCATACATATAGGAATATGCGTCCAAATCTATAACTACCCGAATAAATAATAGTTTTGACACTGGTTACAGCATAAACAAACTTATAAAATGGAGTTAATATACCTTACGTTTTTCCCCAAAACTTTCGTATCCTTTTGCAGGACTGAAATGATGGAAAAAGTCGCATTAAGGCGTTTACAAGAGCCAGACTTACCAGGCACCAACTTACTTCTACGGGGGCTTGGGAAATATATGCTCAATTAACACTATTCAGATGAACCTCTTGAAGCCACAAACACAAAAATTGCAACGATGACCATTCCTAGCGTTTACCAGGAGAGCTGTCCTTTGCTACTTATTTAATGCATATAGCTTTACTAAATGCTGCAAGTGACTAATTGCATCGAGCGCAAAATGCAATGCTTAAACCACCCTGTCCTTGCGGGGACCATGCATTAAGCATTGTATTTGTAATGAGATCTTGGCAGTGTTAGTGAATAAGATCACGTTGCTGGATCGCTTTCATTGGGCAGATATATGAAGCCGCCCTGATTTTAGCTTTTTTCTTTAAAAATAAATAAATCCAAAACAAGACCATTATTCCAAATTCAAGACCTGGAGCTCGGTGCACATCTCTAGTTTATTTATACCTACATCAGTCGGAGCAAATGCACATTTCTCTCCAAGAGACTGCGCTACGCTGCTCCCGTCAGTGCTTGGTAAATCAAGGATGACGGCGCTGGCTCCATGACGCACTAACCGCTCCACTGTGGCCCGACCAAGACCCGAGGCTCCCCCAGTGACAATTCCGACCAGGCCCTGGAACAACAGCACTTTCATTGTAGAAAGAATTACAGGAATACAATAAATACATTAAAACAATATATACATGGCCTAAAGCAGGCATGTCCAACGTTGGCCCTCCAGATGTTGTGAAACTACACATCCCAGCATGCTTTGCCACAGTTTTGCTATTAGAGAATGCTAAAACTATTGCAAAGCTTGCTGGGATGTGTAGTTTCAAAACATCTGGAGGGCCAACGTTGGACATGCCTGGCCTAAAGCATAATTCATGAGGATGCAGCTACCAATTTACAGGGACCTTACCGATTGGTTTACTGCACTATGGAGGAAATTACATTTTTGCCGTCTAAATTTTCCTCCATTGATTGCAAGCATAACTGAATCATTTTTTTTTCTCCCCAAGGGGCCAGGACACGGAGTATAGTTTGCTCCCGACACCCGTAAAGCCCAAGGTTCTGATTGGCCCATAGGCCAATCAGTCAAACTAAAAAGATGATCATCGATAGGTAAAACCATCATCCATTGCATAGTATGCCACCATCAATGGCTGTTTGCACTATTGCAGCGATGGCCATCCCTACTGATGTCCGTGTCAGTCCTGGGTTCTAGGGCCCGTTGCTTAAGAAGCTGCTTGGAGATTGCATAGGACATGAATCAGATTTAAAGACGAGTCACAGGGAGCTAAAAGGAGGAATTGCTCAGGTGTCCTGCGGTTATACTGTCCACACTAGCTCCTTAGGAGAACATAATGACAGGTAAGCAGTGACGGTTATGGTGTTCACATTAGGGCATTTTTAACTCTACACCCTGGTAGGGGTGCCGGACGGGGTCAAAACACCGAAAGCCGGGTTCCCGATGGCTGTCGGCTATTTTCCCTCGTGGGGGTCCACGACCCCCATAGAGGGTGACTAGAATGCGTAGAGAGCCACCGTGCACGCAGCTAGCCCGCAAGGGGCTTAGTTGCGTTCACCTATATCACACCCCCCTGGTAGAAAGTCTGTTCTGTGGAAGCAGAGGAGACTAGCACAGATTGTATTGTTTTCATCTGGGGCACAATGTGTTTACATTTTGTGTTCCATGGGAGACATTGGGGAACAATGATCATTTTTTTTTTTATGTAGGTACCAATGTGATATTAGTTTTCATGTGCGGGCCAATGTATTTATATTTGATACCTGTGAGGACTGTGTGATTATTATTTTTTATATGGGGACCAATGGGTTTGTTTATTTATCCTGTGGGGAGCCAATGTGTTTTTGCAGGTGGGGGTCTGATTGTGTACCTTGGTAAATTTTAAATTCTTCTTTCGTGTGCAGAGTTAAAAAATCACTGCTATACAGACTTCAAACAGGTTAATGGTTAACAATCGATGGTCACCCTTGGTGCAGCTGGTGATCATCGATGGTTGTTGTGGAAGCATATCGACGGCTGGGTCCTGGTGCCCAGCTGTATACAAAGGCAGCGTGGGAGAGGGAGCCCCAGATATAACCAATGCTGCTGATTGGTGACTGTGCAGTCACCAGACACCCTGCTATGATACAGTCACCACCAGTCTGCCACTGGAGGGAATCTGCAGGAAGACACCCCCCCCCCCCCCCCCCCCCCACTGCCAGCCATTGGGCAGAAGCTTGGATGAAAGAGTGAATGGTGCAGGGGGCTACTTGCTTTTCCGTGGGACCTGCAGCACATTCTGTATATACCTCCCACGGTACTGGTCACATGGTCCTCTTCCCTCACCTTCAGGCTTCTCAAGTTCGCCATGTTTCCACAAGGAGATCCCTGACAGATGAACCAGCAGCCAATCTATTGCATAGAAGATAAGAAGTTAGCTAATCAGAGAAAAGCAAACATCATTTTAAGCTAACTTTAAAACTAATGAAAACAATTATTACATCTGCAGTTATCCAAAAGCTAAATGGCTGGGTGAAAAAAGCAATGCAGCGCAGTCTTAAAGGGACCATCACTGCTTGCCAGTAGTATGAAAGGTATTGTGCTGACACAATCACACACCAGGACTATGCACGGTTTGTGTACAGAATGCCAGACCCTGATACAGACTGGGAATCTCGTACAGAACAGCAGCACTTCCAGTAAACCCTCCCCAAGTAGAAAAACAGCACTTCCAGTCCCCCCTCCAGAAGACCAGCAGTACTTCAGTAACCAAACCCCCCAGGCCTGTTATTACATCTTATTTGTAGCATGATTATACAAGTGTACACAAAAGACCCCCACCCCCTTCCACATAGTAACCTGCTAGGAGTTAAATGTCCTCCCCCCTGCTTACCTCCCCATAAGCCTGATATTCTGAAAGCCTCTTTCATCCAAGGTACTGGGACCCACATCACTGGAGCAGCGGCAGGAGCAGACACTCTGACCCTACTTCCGCAGGAGCAGCGAGATGACCGGGAGCGGAGCTCAGTGTTTGCCCGGATTACACAGTCGTTCCGGGTGTAGTTCCAGCAGCTGCCAATAGGTGGCGATGGTGCAGCACAGAGCGGATGACGTCACTGCAGTAGAGCTACAAGTTACACAGAGAGGCTCTTCTGGCTGGTTGGCACAGTGGCGTGTGTCTATTAGTCCAAGCTACGGGGAGCCACAGGTTGCAGGTTCGAGTCCCGAGACCCAGCACGTGGCAAGGGAGGGACACATCGAAACAACCTGATTTTTATTTTTATATATTGATAATATTATCTATACATTTATTTTCAGCAGGAAATATTCTGTATAGATAATATTATCTATATACCCAAGAAGAATAAGTGGGGGAAGGACAGAGGCTGGTGGTGGCATTTGTGTAATACAATTGTTTAACATATAAATAGTATTAATTATCATAAAACTGATTGTTACATAACTAATACACCAGAGAAATAGTGTAATATAAAGAAGTGTGTAAAGAGAAAAGTGACCTGAAATGTGTCATTGTGTTATTATTATATTTTATTTGGTGCGCCATGTCACTACGTCATTGTGTTTTATGTATACAGTCGCCATCTTGGACTACACTTAGTATCCGGCTTCCTGTGTGTCTGCGCCATCTGTCTGCATACCTCCCAACTTCTGTGATGCTGAAATAGGGACACTCGCGCGGCGAAGCCGAAAAGGGGGCAGGGCGTATGCAAATGAGGGTGCGGCTTATGCTAATTAGCCGCAACCTCATTTTCATACGAGAATAGACGCTGTGCGTGTGCGCACAGCGTCTATTCTATTAGATTGCCACCCCCCGCAGTGGGACAATGACTGCCGCGGGTGGGACAGCGGGACAGGACCCGAAAATCAGGACTGTCCCACTGTAATCGTGACAGTTGGGAGGTATGTGTCTGTGTTATTGTTTTCTCCGTATCCGTATCAGCTGCCATCTTGTATCTCACTCAGTATACAGTATCCAGCTTCCTGTGTGTCCGCACCGTCTGTCTGTGTTATTGTGTTCTCCGTATACAGCTGCCATCTTGTATCTCACTCAGTATACAGTATCCAGCTTCCTGTGTGTCCGCACCGTCTGTCTGTGTTATTGTGTTCTCCGTATACAGTCGTGATCTTGTATCTCACTCAGTATACAGTATCCGGTTTCCTGTGTGTCTGTGCCGTGTCTCTGCATTATTGTGTTATCCGTATACAGTCGCCAGTGTCAGATTAAGGTCTAAATGGGCCAGGAGCTAAAAATGATCAAGGACCTATTATGCACAATAATAGGGGTGGTGGCCAGCACCTAATAATGTGGGTGGTGTGACCAATGTTCTGTTTGGGTGGTCTGCTCATGGGTGTGTTTCTATTTGTGTAAATACTTTCAACTTATTATATATACCTGGAAAAGGCAGGGTGCTGGCATAGGAAAAATGTAGGGAGATATATTGGCGGGTGCCCCCCAAAGGTACTAAGATACTTGCGGGATGAGGCGGCACTCCAGTCATAAAAAGAAAATACTGAAAGCTGAAACTTGGTAGACAACATTTCAGCACCTTTTATGTGGTCACCTAAGTTTACCACACCATATACCCCATCTACAAATCATGCAACACAATAGTAACCCCCTTATACTGTATTTGCCTCTTACACATTATGCCACATGGAATGAGCCAAAATTCACACCGACTGAGTCAAAATTCACACTATGCCACACAGATTAAGGCAGGATTCACATTTTGCCACATGGATTGAGCCAAAATACACACTATACCAAAAAGATTGAGCAATAAAGCACAATATGCTTCATAAACAGGGGCATTGCGCATTAAAAATGTACACCATAATGCCTATTACATGTTCAGCCACACTACATATTATGCCAAACACCATAATGCCTATTAAAATTAAGTGCTGTTTCCCGACATGCTCATTGCCAGGGGTTCCATGCTTGTTGCCATGTGGGATTACATGCTCATTGCCAAGGGGGGAAAACATGCTTGCGGTAACTGGGGGACAGCCGCCGCTGGCAGAAAGGACAGCCGGGCAGAGAACAGGGGGCTGCCCGGCTGTATTCAGAGCACTGCAGGTCCCGGCTATTTGAAATAATACCCCTTTCACACAAGAAAATGCAGGGATTTACCTGGAAATACTGTATGGTCCCAGGATCATGCAGGGACATTCCCGGGCTGGCCCCTTTTACATCAGCCTAGTACCTACATTTTTTGGTGTGAGGGGGAGAGAACCCCCCCCTTTAAACAACCAGCTATATCTTCAGAACCAACTGACCCATTTACATGTAGACTTTCAATGATTTTGGTCCTGTGAAACTGGGCCGTTTGGTTACAGAGAAATCTGTCCTCAAACAACATGAACAGCCATGAAATTACATTTCAGAAATGATAAAAATCACTTTACCCGCAATATCTCTAGAATGAACTCATATGGACCATCCTGGTAGCAGATTGAAGGCCCAGCGATTTGGGTTTGACTGAGTTCTACCTGTGATGCCAGGCGGGAATTGGCAGCCATTGGAACCTGGTCCTATGTTGTCCTATGGGGAAAACGTTCCAGCTTTGCTTGGCAGTATCTCCGGTTCCCGAGGGGCTAGCGATGCGGGGCCAGGCTCGTTGGAAAGCCCTGGCTCTCAGCTACAAAATGGTCCTGGAGCTCCATCAGGTCCATTGTTAATCTGGCCCTGCACTGCCTCATTCCCGGCATTCAGGGGAAACAAATGATGGTGCCCACCTCTTACTAGTGACCCGACCTCTGGTGTCTTTCCTTCTCTTTTTGATTGGACATTCGGTAATCACCTATACCCCTTTCACACTGCAACTAAATCCCAGGTTGTTGCCGGGTCAAGGTGCAGTGTGATAACACTGTTTTGTTACTGGGAGCCTACAACATCCCCCACCTTTAATCAGATAAGCTGAGCAATGTGTGCAAACACCAACCCCTCCCCCTGTACCAGCTGACCCAAATTTTCCTTTAAAATGGGACATTTGGAGAAGCCTGGCCAAGGCTTGCCTGGCATCATCTGAAGCAAGCAATGAGTTAGAACTCGAGTTTGGACTGGATTTGGACATAAACCGAAACACTGCCATGTTTTATTTTTGCTTTTCCCAAGATACCATCTATCTCAGCCTCTGAGGAAAGCTATGTATTACTCTTTGTTTTACTGTTTCTTTACCATGATCATCATCATATACCTCTGCCCCCACTGTATGCAAAGCCTGTATGCTGTACATTCGCTGGTTGCACACCCCGCCAGCAACAAGCTGGCAGGGTGTGCCAGCTTTGAAAGAAAAGTGCTACATAAAATATCGGATTATACTCACCGATAATTCCTTTTCTTCTTAGAGACCATGGCAGCCTTAACATTGGGATTTCATCCCTCCTCTTTGTAATTAGACAGGTTACTTTTTTCCCAGGGACCTCCCCTTCCTGTATAAATCCCTGCTCCTCCCAGACCCTGGTGTCTTTTTGAGTGTCTCCTTCCATTCCTGGGAAAAAAGAACACAAAGGGAGGGCAAATAATGGCTGCCATGGTCTCTAAGAAGAAAAGGAATTATCGGTGAGTATAATCCGATATTTTCTTCTACGATCCCATGGCAGCCTTAACATTGGGAAATACCAAAGCCATAATAAGAAAGGGAGGGACACAATTGCATGCTCTATAAGATTTAATTCTGAAACACACTGTGCAGAACTTGACCCCCAAACTGGGTTCTGGATACATCTAGCTCATAATGCCTGAGGACCAAGTGGCAGCATCACACAGATCCTTGAATGATGCCTTCGCCTTCAATGCGCAGGACGTTGCAGTAGCCAGGGCCGTTTCTAGACAATTTAGCTCCCAGGGCGAAGAAATAAAAATGCGCCCCCCCCCCCAATACATAACATGGTGTGCGCCGAAATAGGGGGTGTGGCATAATTTTAAAAGGGGGTGTGGCTTAATATAAGGGCGTGGTCTAGCAGGAAAACAATACGTACTTATGTATTATCTGGGCTCCCATGTTAAATGCACCCCATTTTTTCATACCCCTACTATCCAACTATGCATGGAGTTGATTTTATATAGTGTGGCGAGCGCAGCGAGCCACCGTGCCCGAAGCGTGGTGAGCCCTGCGAGGGGACGCGGTCTCATAAGAAAAACGGGAGCCCAGATATTACATAAGTACCAAACAATTACCTTACATCACACTTTTGCAACCTGCATGACCAGACATTGGTTACCGCAGGAATTGTTATTGTCCTCCCGCACTTAAGTTGGCGGGCTGAAGGCCACACAATGACCTAGTACGCCTCACAGATCAAGGCCAAACAATGACAGGCTACTTAAATCATTATACACTATTTATCCGTGATGCCAATTACACATTACGCCGTACACTGTGATGACAATTACATTTTACGCCGCACACCGTGATGACAATTAAACATTATGTCGCAGACCATGATGACAATTACACATTACGCCACACACCGTGATGCCCATTAGACCCCACACTGTGACGGCAATTATACAATACTCCCCACACCGTAATGGCCATTACACATTATGCCCCATGTGCCGCTGCCGCACAACTGATGCCGTTGACTAATATGCCCCCACAGTGCCAGATATGCCCCCACAGCGCCACACATATATGCCCCCACAGTGCCACAAATATATGCCCACACAGCGCCACACATATGCTCCCACAGTGCCACACATATGCCCCCACAGTGCAACAAATATATGCCCCCACAGTGCAACAAATATATGCCCCCACAGTGCCACAAATATATGCCCCCACAGTGCCAGATGTGCCAGATATGCCCCCACAGCGCCGCACATATGCCCCCACAGTGACACAAATATATGCCCCCACAGTGACAGAAATATATAAATACATATGTTTATATACATACATATATATATATATATATATATATATATACACATATGTATATATATATATATATGCAAATAGGGGGTTAACCCTGAGAGCGCTTCCAATGGTGTAAAGCGTACTACCTCTACAAAATCTCCCCTGTTAGTGGGAGATGAAGGCAAAGACAAAAAGATAGATGTAGAGGGCGCTGATTGAGAATTCCCACCACCTTGTCGTGTGCTCAGTTATTAGGCAAAATGACAATCGGACATTCTCAATAACATTTATTAAAAACAATTATAATAAGCATTGGCAGAATCGAATTCTTTGGCACCGCATGGATAAACCCGACGCGTTTCGTCTCCGAAGAGACTTCCTCAGGGGTACACAAGAGTAAAGCGGTATGCTAAGTCTATGACCAATACCAGAATTAAAAAAATCGGTGATATCCGATAATGATGAACCTTTATAGAAGGCCCTTACAAATAGGCAAGGCACTTGAGAAAGGGAAGGAATACCAGAAAGGGGTATGCACGAGTGTGTCCTCCAGCACCTTTTCATACACATATGTGTGTATATATATACACATATGTGTGTATATATATATATATATATATAGTCAGTGTGCAACATTTTCAGGGGGCGAGTTTATTTCTAAACATACCGTCTGGGGTGGTAGGGCTCTGTCTGTGCCTTAAGTTATGTGGTGGGCACTGGGTTAGGAAGGTGGGCAGGCATGCGGGCAGGCTCCGTCCTGAGTAGCTCTTTCTGCGCGCTGTGCAGCGCCAGCGTCTCCGTCTGACGCCGGCGCAGCACTTTATAGTTTATACCCAGAGGCAGAGCACACGGCGCTGGCTGGCTCCAGGCTCCACTGCACTGACAGGGGAGTGAGCGGCGGGCGGCGGACAGTAGTGCGCACAATTAAAATGTTGGTGCGCACACCTTACAGGGAACATTGCCGGGCGCCCTGGCTGTTTAACAGAGGCGGACAAGCCGTGCAGCGCCCCGGGCTGCTGCACGGCTTGTCCGCCTCTAGAAACGGCCCTGGCAGTAGTCCTCGTGGAGTGTGCCGTAACGATTGAAGGAACTTCTCTTCCTTCCAATTTATACGTGAACGATATAACTTCTCTCAACCATCTAGCAATGGTCTGTTTGGTAGGTGTAAGCCCCTTTCTGGCTCCTTCTGGAATGACGAATAGGCTTCTTGATTTTCTGACTTCTTCCATTCTTTGTAGGTAAATGGTAATACTTCTTACCACATCCAACTTGTGTAACAATTCTTCCTCTTCATCTTTCGGATCAGGATAAAATGAAGGTAAAGAGATCTCTTGATTAAGATTGAAGGCCCAGCGATTTGGGTTTGACTGAGTTCTACCAGTGATGCCAGGCAGGAAATGGCAGCCATTGGAACCTGGTCCTATGTTGTCCTATGGGGAAAACGTTCCAGCTTTGCTTGGCGGTATCTCCGGTTCCCGAGGGGCTAGTTAATCTGGCCCTAGCACTGCCTCATTCCCGGCATTCAGGGGGAACAAAGGATGGTGCCCTCCTCTTCCTATTGACCCCGACCTCTGGTGTCTTTCCTTCTCTTTTTAATTGGACATTCGGTAATCACCTATACCCCTTTCACACTGCAACTAAATCCCAGGTTGTTGCCGGGTTGACGGGTCAAGGTGCAGTGTGATAACATCAAACTGAATAACCCGGGTCGACCAATTTGACAATTTGACCCTGGTCATCAGAAGGCAGAGGCGTAACTATATATATATATATATATATATATATATATATATATATATATATATGCGTAGGCCCCATAGCAAAAGTTTGTAAGGGCCCCCTATTTAGCAACTGATGGTAATAAATGTATGTAAAACATTCATTAGACAGTAAAGATGGGCCCCTCTCAGCTCTGGGCCCCATAGCAGCTGCACCCCCTGCACCTATGGCAGTTATGCCCTTGTCAGAAGGGTTAAACCCGGGTTGCCTTGTGTATAATGGGCGACCTGGGTTTAGTGTGAAAGGGTTCAATGTCTATATGTGATGGTCTGCTATACATACAGTTTTTACTTTATTTTTATGAGCTTAAATCTCCACGTGGCATGGTTAATTAACCCATGTGTCTCTCTCATAGTGGCTTAACGCCATTTTCCCACCTGAGCAAGTTGTGGGAAATTCCACTATCCGCACCAGCTTATTGCACAACAATGAGGATTCTTACACCATCTACCAACTATCTGCAATCTTTGCGAGGACATCTTGCTAAGCAGCACAAAATGGATTACGGTGGTGATTCTGGTTTGTTTGCAAAAGCAAACTCCTTCTTTAATGCACAAACCCATGCTGCACTGCAGGTGGGGCAGATGTAACATGTGTAGAGAGAGTTATATTTGGGTGGGGTGTGGTCAAACTGAAATCTAAATTCCAGTGTAAGAATAAAGCAGCCAGTATTTACCCTGCACAGAAACAAAATAACTCCCCCAAATGTAACTCTCTCTGCACATGTTACATCTGCCCCACCTGCAGAAGGAGTTTGCTTTTGCAAACCAACCAGAATCACCCCCTATATACACTGATTGGGTAACGTTGACCTCCTGCTGGGGATTTTACCAGAAATTATTTGTGATAGCACTGATGCACTTTCTTCCACACCAAAGCACTGTTTGTGGTTGATCCCCTAGTGATGGAAAGTTGCTTGGTGTTTGAGCAGTGCTGCTATACAATCACATCTGTGTTATTGATGTCCCTTTGGGGGTTATTTTGGTTCACTCTTTCTGACAAATTCCTTCTTAGATGGACAAAACCATGTGCACTGCAGGTGGGGCAGATGTAACTTGTGCAGAGAGAATTAGATTTGGGTGGGGTTTTACTTCAAAGTGAGATCTATATTGCAATGTAAAAATAAAGCAGTCAGTATTTACCCTGCACAGAAACAAAATAACTCACCCAAATCTAATTCTCTCTGCACATTTTACATCTGCCCCCCCTGCAGTGCACATGGTTTTGTCCATCTAAGAAGGAATTTTGTCAGAAAGAGTGAACCAAAATAACCCCCTTTGTTTGAATACCAAAGGAGTCGAGATCCATTTAAGATTAACCTATGTGAATTTCTGTATGTTTTTTCAAATACGAGATGAATGTCATTTTATGAATACTTATTAGCTTTCTGTTTTATCTAGCTGCATGGTTATATTTTATATTTGTCAGTGGACCTGAAGCGATGTTCGCTTTGGTTTATTGTTTACATCCATGCGATCAATAATCATATTGCAAATTCAGCCGATATTATCACAGTACATGGGTACATGGGCCCCTTAAACCCCATATACACTAAACAACCTTTTAAAAGATATTACTCAGAAGAATAAAATATCTAGTGTGTACACTCAGTATCATTAACCATGCGCACTTCCCACCCATCGTTAACGTTAATCACCCAGCTCGTCGTCAGAACGTGAAGGTAAATTTTGGCCATGAAGCTAACAACCTGCATGTTCAACGTCCGCGTGTGATGTCACGAAATGATATCGGTAACTAGTTAACTATGGGGCAGATGTATTAAGCCCGGAGAACAGATATACTGGAGATAAACTGGAGATAATGCAACGGCCAATCATCTCCCAACTGTCATTTTCAAACACAGTTAATTGGCTGGTGCTTTATCTCCTTTCACTCTATCTCCAGTTTATCTCTTCTCCAGACTTAATACATCGGGTGTGGTACAGGAGTCCGACAGTCGGGATCATGACAGTCCTTAGCCCAATGTCGGGATCCCGAATGGCCGTACCCAGACAGCATGGCAAGCGCAACAAAGCCCCCTTGTGGGCTCGCTGCGGGCACGGTGGCTCACGTGGACCCCCACGAGGGAAAATAGCCGACGGCCGTCTGGAACCCGGCTGTCGGAGTTTTGACAGTCGAGACCCCGTCCGGCACCCAATACATCTGCCCCTATATCGGCTGTGTCCCTAGTGGTCTAGATACTGTAGTCCGTTATTGAGGGCTCAGGAACAAATGCAGGGCACTCTCCAAGGTCCTGAATCAGGCCTGTATTGTTTATACCAGCAAATGAGTCAGTACCGTGGTGCGTCCCATTAGCATATGGGATCGGCCGGCGTTTCATGGGCGTTCTCATGCTAATGGGCCGATCACGTGGGGGCTGGCAGCTAATATCACCAGATGTCAGCTGCCCACCCACTGCCTTCTGAACATGCACGCATATCTAAGGGTTGCTCAGAGCAACCTTAGGCTAGTTTCACACACTCCGGTTTTTGCCTGACAGTTGTCTCTTTCACATGATCCGGCTCCGTGAGCCGATGCTGTGTAAATTTGAGGGTAGAAACTGAAGTGACGTCAGTTTGGTGGCGGTGGAGAGCTAAAACCGCACACCAAATGACCGGTGTGTGTGAAAGGCCCCCATCGCCCTCAGCACACACTGACCTGTGAGGACGGGACGGCCACGGCACGGCAGCCGGACACTGCAGTGGTAAGATCCGGCTGCTACCCGGCAGCTGTGCCGTGACCGTCCTGTGTGAATGGACACATAGCAGTCCATTACTCACTGCAGGGACGGCACGGCTTTTAAGCCATGCAGGATTTCGCCGTCCGGCAGGAGCCGGACAGTGTGAAATAGCCCTTAGATATGCATGCATGTTCCACCTCATTCGATGGTCACCTTATTCGAATGATTTCGGTATTACCTCACAGGCTGCAAATGGATGTTTATGTAAAACGTCCATTCGCAGCCTTTGCGAACTAATGTTACCACCATTCTCAAGGCAGGGTTTGGTTGACTAGCAAGGGTGTGAATTTGCATCTGATGGAATCAACCAAAATACCCCCTATGTGTGGTGACATGATCGTTGGTGTGCGCTCAACCAGGGCTGTATCAGGGAAGAGCCCAGCACTGGCTGGGCCAAGGTACAAGGGAGCTGCACTGTGGGTAATGGTCCTGGCAGCGGCCTGCAGCGCAGCCTCTGAAGTTTTTGGCAACTGGATGTCACGATCCGAGCTGTCAGACAGACTTTCTTACCGGCTAAGTGCCTCCGCAGGTTCAGCTTGCGGTCCAGAAGTCATCTCTGCCGGCGTCCAGTCTCCCAGTGACAGTCCCCAGTGCACGGCAATCCACCTGTCCGCCGCCATTGCTCCCAGTATCCAGCATGGTGTGCACAAACACACTTTCCTGCCATAGCAGACATGGGGGCTGCCATGTTCTTCCCAGTCACATGTCTGTGCTGTCCAATCCTGTTGGTTCTGATCTCCCTGTCATACTTCCTCGGCCAATCCTGGCCACCCAGTGGGGATAAGTATGCTGGGAGCTCTCAGAACCATTGCTAGTGCTTCAGTTGTCTCCAGTGTATGGTCAGCTGTCCTTGTCTCCGTGCAAGTGTATTTCTCTGCTGGTGTTGTTTTCCATGCTGCAGTGTGTTCCAGGTTGTTCCATCTCCTGTGAAGTCCAGGTTATTCCACCGCCTGTGATCCTGCCTCGTCAGCCCAGCGACCAAGCCTAGCTCCGGGACTCTGGTCCTTCCGATGCTCCAGCATCATCAACCATCGATGTTTCCATATCATCATCGATAGTCCGATACTCCGGATCTCCTGCTTCCGTCCGTCATTCCGGACCCGCAGTCTCATCTCCTGTCCGTCATTCCGGACCCACAGTCTTCCATATCCGATACCCGGATCCGATGTTCCCACATCACCATCGATAGTCCGATATTCCGGACCCACAGTCAAGCTTCCGTCCGTCATTCCGGACCCACAGTCAAGCTCCAACCTTCCGTCCGTCATTCTGGACCCACAGCTTCCACATCCGATATCCATCCGATGTTCCACCATCGATACCATCCATCTCTGTAAAGTATTGCAATCTGCATGAACTGTGTCATTTATCCTGCATACTTTACTGTCTGTTATAATACAACCATCTGCAAATAAACTCCGGTTGTATTTTATCTCTGACTGCTTATTGGCTCTGGGTGCACTGTCGCGCACTCCATGCACAAGGGTCCTCTCCAATCTCCCCGGTTCAGGTACCGGTCCAGGTCCCCACCAGAGGTCTCAGTCTCGTCGGCTGAGCCCCCTGGTGTGACAGTAAGCACTAGCCAAATGGATCCAGCCGCAAACCAAGCTTCTCCACCCAGCCCTGTACAGCAACTGGCTGTTCGCTTGGATCAGCAAGAGGCTGCGCAGAGCCAAGTGATTCATTGTCTGCAAGATCTGTCTTCCCGGCTGGATAAGCTACAGACCACTCTCAGTGACCCTGAGCCTGTCAGAGAACTTCCAAGTCCAGTTCATCCTCCTGTAATGGCTGCTGCACCTCGCCTTCATCTGTCTGTCCCCACCAAGTATGATGGGAACCCCAAGACCTGTCGAGGGTTTCTCAATCAGTGTGAGATTCACTTTGAGCTGCAACCCAGCAACTTCCCTACTGAAAGGGTCAAGATCGCCTACATCATCTCCCTCCTGTGTGGAGCAGCGTTAGAATGGGCGTCTCCCTTATGGGAAAGATCTGATGCCATCCTGTCCAACTACAAGGACTTTGTGTCAACATTCCGGCGTATCTTCGATGAGCCTGGGCGATCAGCATCTGCCTCCACTGAACTCCTCCGTCTCAGACAGGGATCCCGCTCCGTCGGGCAATATCTGGTCCAGTTCCAGATTCTGGCGTCTGAACTCTCCTGGTGTGATGGGTCCTTAGACGCAGCTTTCTGGCATGGCCTATCCGATCGTATTAAGGATGAACTCGCTACCAGAGACTTACCCTCAGGTCTAAGTGACCTTATTTCATTGTGTATCAAAGTAGACCTACGCTTCCGAGAAAGGGCTGTAGAACGTCACAAGAGCGCTCCAGTTAAAGTGCCAACTCCTCCGCCTTCTTTACCCACTGCTCCTGCGGTCCATTCCAAAGAAGAACCGATGGAGATAAACCGTTTCCGTTTGTCTCCAGGAGAACGTCGACGTCGACGGTTGGCACAGCTCTGCCTGTATTGTGCCGATCCTGCACATCAAATTTCTGCATGCCCAAAGCGTCAAGGAGAACTCCTGCTCCTAGCCCGTCAAGGAGAGGGTAGGCTAGGAGTAATTAAGTCCTCTCCATCAGCAACTGATTGTGTCCTTCCAGTTACCCTACAAGTTGGTCAGCATTTCAAGACTGTCTCCGCACTTCTTGATTCCGGTGCCGCTGGCAACTTCGTTACTGCAGAACTGGTCCGCAAGTGGGGATTACCCACTGAAAGTCTTTCCAAGACTGTCTTCCTTACTGCTGTGGATGGCAGTAGGATTCCTGATGCGACAGTCTCCCGCAGAACTTTGCCACTTACAGTAAAAGTGGGAGTCCTGCACACTGAACTTTTGTCCTTCCTGGTTTTACCCCGAGCCACTCATGCTCTGGTTCTGGGTTTACCCTGGCTCCGTCTTCACAATCCTCGTCTTGATTGGAAGACATCGGAAATCCTTTCCTGGGATCCTTCCTGCTCCGGTACCTGTCTCCAAAAGGTACTCTCAGCTCGTCATTCTTCAGCCGATGCAGCAGACCTTCCGCCTCTTCCCTACCAAGAGTACTCAGATGTATTCAGCAAGTCTGGCGCTGATGTCCTACCTCCTCACAGACCGTGGGATTGCCCTATCGAACTTATCCCAGGCAAAGAACCACCCAGAGGTAGAACCTATCCTCTCTCTCTTCCAGAGACTCAAGCCATGACCAATTACATCAAGGAAAATCTGGCAAAGGGATTCATCCGTCCTTTGACTTCTCCTGCTGGTTCTGGTCTTCAAATGGATCCAGGAAAACTGCAGGCCATCCAAGATTGGCCAATTCCCTCTTCGCTGAAAGGTATTCAACGTTTCCTGGGTTTTGCCAATTATTACAGAAAATTCATTCGTAATTTCTCGTCTATTGTGGCTCCCATCACTGCCTTAACGAAAAAGGGGTCTAATCCAGCGAAGTGGCCGGCAGAAGCCATCGAAGCCTTCCATCTGTTGAAACAGAGGTTCACTTCCGCTCCTGTTTTAAGACAACCTGATACCACCTTGCCCTTTATTCTCGAGGTTGATGCCTCCTCCGTGGGTGTTGGGGCAGTCCTCTCGCAGAAAGCGCCCGATGGTCGTCTTCATCCCTGTGGGTTCTACTCCCGTAAGTTCCTGCCTGCAGAGCGTAACTATGCCATTGGTGACCAAGAGCTTCTCGCCATCAAGTTGGCATTAGAAGAATGGAGATATCTTCTAGAGGGCGCTGTTCATGAGATCACAATTATCACAGACCACAAGAATCTTCTGTATCTCAAGTCTGCTCAATGTTTAAATTCCCGTCAAGCCAGATGGACACGTTTCTTTTCCAGGTTCCGTTTCAAGCTGTCGTTCTGTCCAGGGACACAAAACCGAAAAGCTGATGCCCTTTCCCGTTTATGGGAGCAAGAAAGTGAGTCTAAGTCCGCACATCAACATTTTATTATTGATCCAGTGGCCTTCTCCGCAACGAGAGTTTCAAATCTCACGCCCCCTACAGGGAAAAGATATGTAAAGCCAGCTCTAAGAAAGAAGTTGCTCTGTTGGGCGCATTCTTCAAAATTCGCTGGCCATGCAGGCATTCAGAAAACTTACGAGTTTATCACCAGGTCCTACTGGTGGCCGTCCCTCAAACAGGATGTACAGGACTTTGTTTCCTCTTGTGCTAAATGTGCTCAGCACAAGACCAGTCGTCAGTCTCCTCCTGGGCAATTGATGCCACTGTCAGTGCCACATCGTCCTTGGACGCATATTTCTATGGACTTTGTAACTGATCTTCCAGAGTCTGACAAATTCACCACCATCTGGGTGATTGTTGACCGGTTCACCAAGATGGCTCACTTCGTTCCCCTCACCGGTCTTCCGTCAGCTTCCAAGCTGTCCCAGCTCTTCATCAAAGAGATATTCAAGCTTCATGGGCTGCCTCTTGAAATCATCTCCGATAGAGGCGTCCAATTCGTAGCCAAGTTCTGGCGAAGCCTGTGCTCCCTGCTTCAAATCAAGTTAAAGTTTTCAACATCCTACCACCCTCAAACCAATGGCCAAACGGAGAGGGTGAATCAGGACCTTGAAGCATTTCTCCGCACATATGTCTCTTCTTCCCAAGATGACTGGGCTCAACTCCTTCCATGGGCAGAGTTCTGCCATAATAACCAATATCATTCTTCATCAAATGTCACTCCATTCCTTGCCAATTATGGGTTTCATCCTCGAGTTCCTGACTTCACTCTGCAACCTGTGTCCTCTGTTCCAGCAGTCGACACGACCATCCGGCAATTCGTCAAATCCTGGAAGCTCATTCGTTCTTCACTTCTGAAGGCTTCAAGCAGTTACAAAAAATTTGCCGACAGGAAACGCAGAGCTGTGCCAGCCCTCCGTCCAGGAGATCGTGTCTGGTTGTCAACCAAGAATCTTCGATTGAGAGTGCCATCGATGAAGTTCGCTCCCCGATATATTGGTCCTTTCCCAGTTGAGCGAGTCGTCAATCCAGTAGCTTACAAGCTCAAGTTGCCGCCCTATTTGAAAGTGCCAGCTACATTCCACATTTCGCTGCTCAATGGTTTTGAATCGCTTTCATTCCAAGCTCCCCAAGGCTCCTAAGGTTTGCACCCAGCGTGGAACAGAATATGAGGTCAGTAAAATCTTGGACTCTCGCATCCGATATGGTCGTCTGCAATATCTGATCGATTGGAAGGTCTACGGCCCCGAAGAGCGATCATGGACCAATGCCATCGATGTCCATGCTCCCAGACTCATCCGGGCGTTCCACTCCAAGTTTCCCCGCAAGCCTAAAAGGTGTCCTGGGGCCACCCTTAAAGTGGGGGGTGCTGTCACGATCCGAGCTGTCAGACAGACTTTCTTACCGGCTAAGTGCCTCCGCAGGTTCAGCTTGCGGTCCAGAAGTCATCTCTGCCGGCGTCCTGTCTCCCAGTGACAGTCCCCAGTGCACAGCAATCCACCTGTCCGCCGCCATTGCTCCCAGTATCCAGCATGGTGTGCACAAACACACTTTCCCGCCATAGCAGACATGGGGGCTGCCATGTTCTTCCCAGTCACATGTCTGTGCTGTCCAATCCTGTTGGTTCTGATCTCCCTGTCATACTTCCTCGGCCAATCCTGGCCACCCAGTGGGGATAAGTATGCTGGGAGCTCTCAGAACCATTGCTAGTGCTTCAGTTGTCTCCAGTGTATGGTCAGCTGTCCTTGTCTCCGTGCAAGTGTATTTCTCTGCTGGTGTTGTTTTCCATGCTGCAGTGTGTTCCAGGTTGTTCCATCTCCTGTGAAGTCCAGGTTATTCCACCGCCTGTGATCCTGCCTCGTCAGCCCAGCGACCAAGCCTAGCTCCGGGACTCTGGTCCTTCCGATGCTCCAGCATCATCAACCATCGATGTTTCCATATCATCATCGATAGTCCGATACTCCGGATCTCCTGCTTCCGTCCGTCATTCCGGACCCGCAGTCTCATCTCCTGTCCGTCATTCCGGACCCACAGTCTTCCATATCCGATACCCGGATCCGATGTTCCCACATCACCATCGATAGTCCGATATTCCGGACCCACAGTCAAGCTTCCGTCCGTCATTCCGGACCCACAGTCAAGCTCCAACCTTCCGTCCGTCATTCCGGACCCACAGCTTCCACATCCGATATCCATCCGATGTTCCACCATCGATCCCATCCATCTCTGTAAAGTATTGCAATCTGCATGAACTGTGTCATTTATCCTGCATACTTTACTGTCTGTTATAATACAACCATCTGCAAATAAACTCCGGTTGTATTTTATCTCTGACTGCTTATTGGCTCTGGGTGCACTGTCGCGCACTCCATGCGCAAGGGTCCTCTCCAATCTCCCCGGTTCAGGTACCGGTCCAGGTCCCCACCAGAGGTCTCAGTCTCGTCGGCTGAGCCCCCTGGTGTGACACTGGAGCTCATGCTCCACCAGTATCGCCCCTTGCCACTCCCCTGCATGCTGGGCTGGATATAAGGCTACATGGGCCTGTAGTGATTACTATATGCCACAATGTCTCCTTGAATAATAATAGAAAAATGTTGTGAAGAAAGTAGAAATACAATTTTGTACACTTATGATTTATTAAAACCATGTGACCAGTTGGATGTGTGTCATCATCATACCATCATGATGGGCCTATTGTCTTGTGGGGGACTGGAGGTGTACAGTAGCTCTATCCAGTCACATTGGTAATCTGGCCCTGGACACAGTAGTACCAAGTATCGGTACTCTTCCTCTGGACTGAATGAGGGAAGGGTTGTAGCCTGCGATCTTGTACAATTGTGGAGAAAACACATAAATGCCATGCAGCAGTTGTAACCACACCGGGCATCAGCTGTGACCGCTTCAGAGGAGCCTGCCACCAGAAATTGGGGGACCTGGGATATACAATCTAGGCAGGGTCCCCGTCACCATCTTATTGTAGTTGGAGCAACAAATGTCAGCCAGGCAGAGACAGCATTGGTGGCATTTCACATATGGAACCAGTCGTGAGCCAAGATGAGGCCGCAGACCAATAGTCATTCAAGATCGGCCACTGTGGCTGCTGGTCTGGAAGTTCTGGCAGCATCGATCCCTGCCACCCAGGATTGGGACATCAGGTCCCACAGTAGCACCTGAGGGCCTGCCATTACCTGTTGGAAACTAACCTTCCAGCAGCTGCCAGGCTCTGCCCACCTCTTATCGAATGTCTAGGGCACATTTGTTGATATATTTTTAATGACCAAATTATGTACATTTTAGCTATTTAACCGTATAATTTTATTGACAAATATGAAAAATGTACATAAAATTATACTAAATAAAGATTAAATAGATTTAATATAATTAATTCCCCCCAACTGTCTCGCTTATCGCAGGACCGTCCAGCATCTCTTTAGAGAGGCAGAGGGGCTGGGGGCATGACAGTGCTGGCCATGCACCCGTAGTGATGTAAAATGTGGATCCCCCTACGGCATAGGCCCACACCCATTTTCCTGAGCCGTGTGATTTCTACATTGAAGATGTTTGGAGGTATGCTTGGTTTAATTAAACAAATATCAGCATATTTGGAAAAATATTAGCCCATTAAGTTTTTGTTTTTAAAGTGATTTTTTGGGAATTATAGTATTGCCTTGTAATAATCGTGGTGGGGGGTGGGGGGGGGAGTAATGGTTGGTGTAATGGGCGGTGTGGGGGAAATAAATTCATGGAACCATGACAACTGAAGCCTCAAAAAGTGCAGTGGTCACTACCATAAAAGTATAATACATTCAGCCTTTATGCGCATGCACGCCATTATAATACATTACATCGGTCCAGTACGCTATTTGTGTACTGAACTGGTGTCCCATCTGATGTCTGTTGCAGACCAGACCATCAGGCTCTCATCTTTCAATGGGATGCCAACGGTCAGAAGACCGATGCCAGAATTCCAACATCAATTAGGATGCCGGCATTTCAATCCCGTCTGCCCACATTCTGAAAGTATGTGGGCAGTTTAGTGTGCAGCCAGGAGGACGGGGTGTGTTTGGGCACTTACAGCTATGATTTGTCGTCCACCTAGCACCCTGTAGTCCAGCGAATCAGATGTATGGCAATGTGAATGCATTGCGATAAATCGCATGTGACAATAGCACATCAACTACAAAATTGCATTGAAGAACTTCCAAGAAGCTGCCAGGGGAATTCAAGGGAAATCACATGCGACTTGAGCTGTAGATATGTTACACAAGTATATGGGGCCTTTATAGAAGGGAGGGCAGTAGCGCAAGCAGGTGGGGTTTATGAGTACCCAGAAAACCCCCCAGGAGTCTAAGGGCCCTATGCTGAAAGCTGAGGATCCCCTCTTTCCATGGGTACAAGAATTTTAAAAATCGGCCCTCAGGAACCGGAGATATCGGACTTCAAAGCAGTGGTCCCCATCCAAGCCTATTAATTGTTATTCCCAGTCAGATATTTCAGGTCCTGTCTCACTTAGAGTTTTTTCTGAGGGTATATTCCAAAAGCTGGGACTCTCCCCCTTTGATGGACACTAGTAGCTTGTCTCTACTGTTCCCAGAACCAGAGATATCAGCCTTCCAGCAGCTGGTTACTGCTCCAGCTCCACTCACCTGGTATGTAGGTTTATATTCTCATTGGCGGATTGCTGTGCCTCCTGAACTCTGATCCCCTAGTGCCCAGTACCATTTGGTAGGTGGGATTCTCTAGTTTATAATTCCATTAAAATCTAAGAAATCTATTTCTGGAAACTGGAGATATCTGCAGTCAAGCAAGCTGTCCTCCCACCAGAAAATTATGAATAAGCCCACTCCACTATACACCCCTCCTCTGCATATTAAACATCCTCTACCACCCTGGAAGTTATGTATCAGGGCACCTTCATTCAGCCCAATGCCCCCTTCTCTCACCCCATCTCCCACCATCAGTGCAGTAAAGGGGTAATTAGTGGAAATTACTGATCCAGGCCCTACTGCTGCTGAGCGGTTGATATAATACCCCCTACCACCCGGGGGACATCAAAGCTTCCCCCAACCCCTACCACTGGAGGATCGGTAGGGGCCCCAATACATTGCTATGCCCAGGGGTCTACACTGCTGTTGACACCCCTGTATGTATGTATGTAATTATTTATATACATTTGGTCTATATATAATACTTTAACTGACCCGGCATATACTCTGTCACCTAAGTGTCCATCTCTGTGCTTTGCTCCACCCCTCTGGAAACCCCCTTCTGAAAATCCTGCGTTTGCCCCTGGGAGGGGTCAGGTCCCCATACTATAGGATTATTTACATGCAATTTGGGCTCTTTGCATGCGATTGCAGCGATCAATCGCATGAAAAGCGTCCAAATTGAATGTGATTGACAGCAGTTGTCTCAGCTGCAGAAGCAATCTGTGGGATTGCTTCCGAGCCGGGCAGACTCCCTGCTACCCATTAAACACCCCCTACCTCAGCCATCCCACTCTATACCCCCTTCTCCCCATCACACTCCCCCTGTTTGCAATATTAACATGGCTGTGGAATCATGTTACCATGGGCTAAGTGGGTAGTATGGATGGGTGTAATGGTTAGCATTACTGCCTCACAGCACTGAGGTCATGGGTTCAATTCCCACCATGGCTCTAACTGTGCAGTGTCTGTATATTCTCCCCGTACCTGTGTGGGTTTCCTCTGGGTACTCCGGTTTCCTACCACAATCCCTTAACCCTAGAACATCTGTATGTGTGTGTACATGTGGTAGGGAATATAGATTGTAAACTCCACTGGGACAAGGACTGATATGATTGTACAAATAATCTCTGTAAAAGCGCTGCCGAATATATAAGAAACTGTAAATAAAATTGTTAAAAAGAAAAAAATGCATTTGTTATCCAACTGATGTATTTCCATAGTTTATTTGTTTCCATTGGTGTTATGTATCACATGACGTTCCTTATGCATTTCCACCCACACCAAATGAACACTTGTTATGTTCAATGAGTAGAACAAAATGAATCAAAGAGCAGAAGCTTCCGATAATCAGAAAACTAATTTTATCCTACAAACCGCATAAACAGAATTAGGTCAAAATCACAGTTCCAGAAAATCTGGCTGGCCTTCCACGTCTTCTAGAATAATCTAGTGATAGATTTCTGGGTACATTCCTGGCATCAATGCCACCATAGCCTTACAACTCCTTGTGTAACCCGGTAGCGATGCTTTAAGACGTGGACGGGAGGTTTGGTGGTTCCCTGTAAGATTCTAACTTTAAGGCTGCATACGAAGGGCACCGTCCAGACGAATGACTTCTGCATTCAACATGGGGTTTTCTACAATGGTTTGTACCAGGTGGGCATACTCTTCAGGGTGGCCCAGTCGGCTGGGGAAAGGTACTTGCTTGGCCAGGAATTCTCTTGCCTTCTCAGGGAGCCCAAGGAGAAGAGGGGTTGCGAACAAGCCTGGAAAGACAGAATATTCGGTGACATTTTACAGTGTTCCGGAGCACAGAAAAATCTTACACAAAAAAAAAAAGTGTTTTCCCAATGTTGGTCCCCAAGGCTCACTAGCGGTCTAGGTTTTTGCAATATTCATACTTGAGAACAGATGTTTAAATATAAAAATTGAAGGTACTAAATAAGCCAACGGTGTTCAAGCAAAGTGCATACACACCGAGCGATTTCCCCCTGCCCAGTGATTTCTCCAGGGCGTGGACAGCTTTCCATAGTCGGACGCTATTGAAAGATGTCCACCCTGTCTCATCTGCTGGTAATACCAGCAGATGAGTGCCGGCAGCTGGCGATGATGCCAGAGCGCGCATCACCACTCTCCCATACACACTAGGCCACTGGAGCTGAAAGCAGCTGGTACAACAAACTGAGCTGCTTTCAGCTCAAAATCACCCAGTGTGTATGGGGCTTTAGTGGGGCGGCCAGACTCCATAACGCCTCACTGGGAACATTACAAGAAAAAAGGGTCATTATTAATCATTTAAACCTTTCCTAGAGTAAGAACAGCACAACGAAAAAAGTCACTCATATCTAGTATTGACTAAGGAGGAAGTGTACAACAGGGAGACAGCACACGGCACCAAGGTAACCGTGCGATGCTGCTCGCAGTGAAAACTCAGTCACGGAGATAGCGTGGAGTGTCTGCAAAAACAAGGCGATCTTATATGCATACAAAAAAATGGCGCCATCACAACTCCCATGTGTATTCTTGAACAGCCATGAAGGCACAATGGGACCACTCACACTCAGTTGTCGAGCATGTTGTGATGGCTTTGGTGGACGTTTGTTCGCTTGTAGGCGGCTGCCTCACAGTTTGCTGCTGCTTTGTTAGTACTGCAAACGCATCTGAATCAGGCTTCCTCAGCTGTAACAGTCTCACAGCTAGCATCAGTCACAGGGGTTGGGATCATTTGGTCTACAGCATGATGGTCGACAGTCATTAGGTCGACATGGGAAAAGGTCGAAAGGTCATTAGTTCGACAATGTCTATGTCGACAATCAAAAGGTCGACATGGGGTTTTTCACTGGGTTTTTTTTTACCTGAATGTCAACATAGTCGACATGCACTGCATCCGCTCGCTATGCGTCGGGCACACTATTTTATTCTCCCACCACGCCCTAGTGGATGGTAGGGCATGAAATACCGCCTGTCGGCATGTCGGCTCAAAAAACAGTGAAAAACCCCATGTCGTCCTAGACATTGTCGAACTAATTACCTGTTGAACTAACGGCCTTTCCACCTAAACCCTTGTCGACCTAGACCCATGTCGACCTAATGACTGTCGACCAATTGACCGTATCCCCAGTCACAGACACAACATAGGCAGCCATTTTGTGTGGTAATGCATTCTTTCACAAAAACTCTAATCAGATTTTATAGTTTGTAGTGAATTTCCTGGCTGCAATTGCATAAAGAGTTGCTTAAGAAATAAAATGGCTGCTGACACTTTATGTAAACTACTTCTATTACTATATCTGTATAAGTGGGACCCTCTTTCTTTACTACAGGTGTCCCATATGAATAAGTTGAGGGGGGGGATCCCAGATAAGGGATCACAAGGATGCCTGGCAAACGTAACTTTATTAAATCGCACAAACTCACAGCAGACATTTGTGGACCGACCCTCTACACAGCTTATCAATTTGCCAGCAATCAATGACCTCACTGAAGAATTCCACAACTACTATCCATGTAGGGCTGGTCATAGATGTATGACTCGGCATCATTCCCAAGAACATTAGTGCTGGACACAAAATGGCTGCCTCCACTAGGTGTAGGCATCAGGTAATATAAACAAATGGTTCCCTAGTGCAAGGATGGGGAACCTTTGGCTCCCAGTTGTTGCTGAAGTAAACATCCCAGCATGCTCTGCTACAGTTTTGCTTTTTGACAATGCTCAATAGTTGCACGGCATGCTTGTATGTGTAGTTCAACAACAGTTGAAGGCCAAAGGTTCCCCTTCCCTGCCAGGTCACATTTATGCAAGTAAAACAGATATAAAAAGGAAAGTACCAGGAGCGATTGTCACGACTCTGATGCCAAGTGGAGCCAGATCTCGAGCGATAGGGAGCGTCATTCCTACAATTCCCCCTTTGGAGGCAGAGTAGGCCGCCTGTCCAACCTGCAACAGTACACAATGTGACCAATACAGCAAAGCTCATGTGACACATTACAAATAACCAGGAGTAGGCAATTTCATATACATATAAAATAAACCATGCTGGGAAATCACACTACGCCAGAGAGGAGCACGGTGCCGTTGGACCTCAGGATCTCCACCTGCTTCCTTGTGCAATCACCAGTTACACATTTATCTTACATGTCCTTAGCTAATCACAAGAATTAGAGAGGGGGAGAGGGACAGATTACTGTGCTACCCAGAACTTAACAATTTTGTAGGAACAAATAAACAGCAGCATGGACGATGTAATGGTTAGTATTACTGCCTCACAGCACTGGGGGTTGATTCCCACGTTACATTTGCCCCACCTACAGTGCATGCGCCGCGGTAGAGTTGCGATGCCGCTCTCGCTGAGAATTTCAGCGCAGCGTTATTGACAGGAAGGTATTAAGGTAGAAAACAGGGAATGTCAGCAAGCTGAAATGCATGTCAAGCCAGTTTCAATAATCAATCAGATGAGATCATGTACATAGAGAAACACGCCTCCAGTGTCGCTATTGGCGCGTCCGCTCTTCATGATCAGAAACAGAAAGTTGATCGCTGTTGTGCGAATTTGCAATCCGTTTGATTATGGAATGACATTCATGTGCACAAATCGTAGTGCGCATGCGCGAGCCCAAATAGCAAACTGGATTGACAGGAGTGTAAAAAAAGAAAAATGCAGGCCTGCCCAGGCGTTTTAAGGGAGGATGTGTGACGCCAGTGCGTGCTTCGATCAGCCTGTCGCAGAACTGTAGAAGGGTCAGACTTAAGGTGCGTACACACGTACAGATTTTTCTGTCTGATCTATCTGGTGGGAATAAAAACCTGGAAATGTATGGGAGCAACTGACAATCAAAAAATTGTTCCCAAAAACTTGAAAAAAAGACAGTGATCAGTCAGACAAATTGTTTAATTGTTCTGATATAACAAATTTATCAAAGCATATATTTTTTCTGTTTTCCTGCATTTGGGTGAAAATCTTTGATTGTCATATGCTCCCTTACATTTCCAGGTTTTTGTTACCACCAGATAGATCAGACAGAAAATCTGTACGTGTGTACGCACCTTTACTCACATGTACACAGACTGGAATTCACAGATTTGCGCAGGTTTTCTGTCTCGGCGGCGGCTATCTAGTTGCAGTCATCTGCAACTTTGCAGATGAGCAACCAGGTCTGAATTAGGCCCTATGTTTTTGCACCAAAGCTGAGTATATGTATGCAGTTGCCATGGCGCTTGACATGATTAGCAAGTCCAAAGTCCACAAAAAATAAATACATTTGCAGCTGTGTAATGTGCACACAAATCACTATCACAATCTGCACAAGGAATAGTTTGCAGATGTAAAGGTTAAAGAGTCCGCATCTGTGTACGGGATACAGCCGCTAGGTTGACACTATAAAGGTCAATATACATTAGGTCGACCACTAACGGTTCACAGGGCTTAGGGCTACACAAGCATTAGGTCGACAATGGGAGAGTCGACATGCGTTTTTCACCTTTTTTTTTAGCCGACTTGTGCCGACAGGCGGTATTTCATACCCGACCATCCACTAGGGCGTGGAAGGGGAACATAATAGGATCCGAAGCACGGCAAGTGCAGCGAGCCATGTGAAGGGATGCGGTACACTGATATGGGGTTCATGTAGACTTACGCCGAATTGCGGAACAAAACAAAAAAACGTGAAAAACTCATGTCGACCTTTTGACTGTCGACAAAATGTATCAATTGTATTGACTTTCCGACCCAGGTCTACCTTTCATGTGTCGACCTTACCCCTATGTACACAACCGAAAGCGATTACAAGCAACTGGAATCATAAGCATCGGTATCTCTCCTGATATAAGGATGAATGGGCCTCACTGGTTGGTAGTGAGGTGTCTGCACATAGTATAAGTGTCCCCTGACCATGTATACAAAGCTGCAGCCTATTTAGAGGTTTCAGGAGGATCTCCCACATGAAGGAATGGGTTGGGGCAGATGCAAAGGAATGTAATGATGCCGCTGTCACAAGCTGAAGGCTGCAGAGATGTCATGGTCGCTGAATGCAGGGGGATAGTCGCATGGATTTCTTCTAGCTGGAATTGCCACCGCTCTAGGTCAACTCCGAGACAGACCCTCCATTTACTGTAGGAGGAATGTATCCAACACACAAATACATACAGATGACACAACACATCTTTCTCATACTCCAAAATGTTAGGTCATTACATAAAAAGAAGCGCCTGACCTGTCCATCAAAGGCAGCGATGCTGGCTGTATTAATGATGACTCCTTTCTGTCCATCAACATCTGGCTCATTCTTCACCATCTCTGCTATCGCTAGACGAATAACATTAAAAGTTCCGGCAATGTTCACCTAAGAGAATAGCAAAAAAATATATAACAACAACTTTTATCGGGTCCGGTATGATATGCCGGCGGTCGGAATCCCGACGCCGGAATCCCGACCGCCGCAATGCCAACAAGGGGGGGCTGCGGAACGCCCCCCCCCTTGCGGGCGCACCACAGCACGGGCACACTATTTTATTCTCCCTCTATGGTTGTCGTGGACAAAGTGCCGGCATTGCGGCGGTCGGGATTCCGGCGTCGATATTACGACCGCCGGCATATTGACCGCATCCCTTTTTATCTTACCACCAAAAACAAGTACTAATGTAATTTAATCGCTAAATTATCCAAGCTGATGTTTGATGCTGCAGCGTATATTGGCCTTGATGCAGACTGTATTCATTCCCAGGGGGACCTTGCGCATGTTAACTGCATACCATGTGCAGTGGTCCGATAATCGGCCGCCCTGCGATCGGGTCTGAATCAGGCCCATTATTTGTTCACACTCAAATAATTGAAAACTGTAGAAATTCTTCCAAATTACAGGTTTTAATACAATAGCTTATACAAACAGAGAAAATAGAAAATATAGTTCTAATATTGTTTAAACCTACATTTATGACCCTCTGGAAATCTTCCAAGCTGTGCGGCCTCTGTTTGCTTTTGTTGTAGGTTTTTATAGCTACGGCAATCCCAGCGCAGTTCACCACAATATTCACTCCTCCAAACTTGGAACGGGCCACCTCCAACGCATTTGTCACATCGGACTCTGAGGTCACCTACATTCAATTACCGGCAGAAAGCAAATCACACAACAGATTAATATTGACGCAAAAAAAAAAAAATATTAAAAACATTTATGTATAAAAAGAGGTTGCATGTTTTTATTTAAAAGTGGAAGCAGGCAAACTTTTTTTTTTGTTGAAGTCAAACATGGTCTTTTAAAAGATTTAATATGGCCACCAGCTTCACAAGTACACCTTAGGTGAGACATATCTATATTACAGAGATGAGCAGGTTTGGTTTCCTGGAAACCAAACCCACCCGAACTCTGGACTTGCGGAGCAGATCCGAGTCCCGGCACATTGTCCTTCCAGACTCGGAATTGGGAATGAAACAAAACATCATCTTAGTGGAGTCAGATCTCTGAGTTTGGGTCTATAAAGTTGTCTTCTGACTGATCCAGTCAATGTCTGCTATGTGAGACAATGGCCGTCTCAGGCAACCAGTGGCCTGTTAAAATGGGAACGGCTGCTGATTGGATGTGACAGACAGGAGTGTAGAGAGACAAGTTGGGGACCTGTCAAACTGTCTGAATGGTCATCGGCCACTGTAGCCCTGTAAATGTGCAGAACTGGATGGTCTGGGCTGCTCTGCCCTTTCTCAACCTGACCCTGTATCAGCATCTTGCAGAGAGAAAAAAGTGATTTTCCACTAAGGAGAGGTAAGCGGGATTATTTGGGCTGAAAAATAAAAATCAGACAGGCTCCTGTAGTGTTTAATTGGGACTTTCTCCTGAGGAAGCCGAGTCACCATAGCCCAGAGTAATGCATTAACCTTATACCTGGACTCCTGTTACTGAAATGGACCTCTGTATGGACTTTGCCATTCACCTAGGAACATTCTGAATACCAGTGGATCTTTCCCATTCATCTACAAATTTGTTTGCTGCACGGACTGTTTGGACAGTCTCATATGGACTCGAGGAAGAAATACCAATACACGTGGTCTAGAGCAGGGCTGGGCAACACCGGCCCTCCAGATGTTAATGAACTACACATCCCAGGATGCTTTGCATTAGTTTTGCTATGTGGCCATGCTGAAACTGATGCAAGGCATGCTGGGATGTGTAGTTCATCAACATCTGGCGGGTCGGTGTTGCCCAGCCCTGGTCTAGAGCGTGCTTGCATTTATACCTTCTCACATATATGCCTTTTCTTTACCATATAAAGCCCAATGTATATAAACTAGCACTGGTTTCACTGCTTCTCGGATTTGAGAGATGATTAATATCACGGTCGGTGGGATACTGGCAGTCAGAATCCCGATGCCAGCGTTCCAGCTAACAGCCGGTGTCTGAATCCCAACTGCTGGAATATCCTGATAGGAAGTGTGCAAGGGGGGGTTAGCGTTCGGCCGGGTGAGGGGGTGCAGTGGTTGGAAGATTTAGGCACTTTCCTCGGATTATACAAGGACTGTTTGTTAGTTTTTTCATAGACTGTTCATTATCAATAGTTAAAAATCACAATGAACACATTAGGAAACATACAAAACATTGATTGAAATACCCCAATAGAATAACATAGGCCATGATGGGGGGAGAATAGCAAGAAAAGACTCCTAAAACACTTATCCTTGTAAACCTTAAGGGTCCCATACCCTACTCGACTTCTGTGGGAGAACTCGCACTGAATTCCCCTTGAGCAGCTGGGAGCCTGCGGTACTACTACAAGAGATTTATCACGAGATCCCAGTTTCCTGCCGCGGGGAGAGGGGCAGACCTGGCGGCAGGAATGCAAGTACGTATCTCCACCTCCACTGCACACGGGACTGCCAGAATCGGATGAAATCGGACCCAAATTGCATATAGGCCTTAAGACCAGGGCTATTTTTCAGCAGGCTCCAGCAGGAACTGAGGCCCTTATTCTAGTTCACTCTTTCTGACAAAATATTTCTTAGATGGACAAAACCATGTGCACTGCAGGTGGGCAGGTGTTACTTGTGCAGAGATAATTAGATTTGGGTGGGGTTTTATACCTGCCTCACCTGCAGTGCACATGGTTTGTCCATCTAAGAAATATTTTGTCAGAAAGAGTGAACTAGAATAAGGGCCTCAGTTCCTGCTGGAGCCTGCTGAAAAATAGCCCTGCTTAAGACTATACAAAATCGTAATAAACTGATGACCCTTAGTACGATCATCCCATGTAATCAAAATTGAAAGTAATGTGACAGTACAAAAACCATGAGGTGGTTTCAAAAACTTGTAAGATTTTAATCAAAATAAAAGTTGCATAAGCCTAGACTTAACAGTTTCTAGGAAGGGAGAGGCCGAAGCCCGTTTGCTAAGTAGGACTTTTTTGTCCAGTTAATAGTGTGATAATAGACCTAAATTACTGACCCACAGCTCAAGTTAATGGGTATGGAATGAATTTCCTTCTATGTTGTCGCGTTTATGATGCAAGAAATATCAGGAGTCCGATTCTTAAAGAAGTATTTTTATTGAATAAAAAACCTCACCCACATTAGACAGCAAAAAGGACACTCTCTGGGCAAGTATCAAAGACAGAATACCTGATGCATTGTCCCCAGAACTTGAATATATAAAAAGGCATAACATTTTAATATTAACCTCCCCATAATTATATCATAATATTTCCTAATATGGATAAAATACATATATGGTCATATCTTTATAACTTTCAGAACAGTGCTTTTTGAGACAAATAATATATGTCAATGGAGTTGGCAACATCTCATTGAGATGTCCTTGCAATTCTAAGAAACAAAATGGTATGTGTAGGGGTTAATGGCCAGTTGGAGATAGTTCCTGGGTTGGGGACCATTTTTTGGAAGGCTGGCAGTCCATTCTGGGAATTACTTGGCCTAATAGCAATATCAGCAAACAAGTGATTGAGATTTTAGATTATGCAAGTGTCAGGTCACATCTGTTCTGAAGGAAGTAATCGTTAATATAGTCAGCTAGTCACAGAACATAAGTATATAGGGGTAGATTTATTAAGCTTGGGGAAGTGCTAAAGTGTCTGGTCTTGATCACCGGCCAATCAGCTCCTACCTGTCATTTTTCAAACTAAGCCTGTAACTTCACAATTAAAAGATGATTGGCCGGTGATAAAGTACCAGCCATATTATCACTTCACCGAGCTTAATAAATCTGCCCCATAGTGCATTATCTGCATACATATAGGAATATGCGTCCAAATCTATAACTACCCGAATAAATAATAGTTTTGACACTGGTTACAGCATAAACAAACTTATAAAATGGAGTTAATATACCTTACGTTTTTCCCCAAAACTTTCGTATCCTTTTGCAGGACTGAAATGATGGAAAAAGTCGCATTAAGGCGTTTACAAGAGCCAGACTTACCAGGCACCAACTTACTTCTACGGGGGCTTGGGAAATATATGCTCAATTAACACTATTCAGATGAACCTCTTGAAGCCACAAACACAAAAATTGCAACGATGACCATTCCTAGCGTTTACCAGGAGAGCTGTCCTTTGCTACTTATTTAATGCATATAGCTTTACTAAATGCTGCAAGTGACTAATTGCATCGAGCGCAAAATGCAACGCTTAAACCACCCTGTCCTTGCGGGGACCATGCATTAAGCATTGTATTTGTAATGAGATCTTGGCAGTGTTAGTGAATAAGATCACGTTGCTGGATCGCTTTCATTGGGCAGATATATGAAGCCGCCCTGATTTTAGCTTTTTTCTTTAAAAATAAATAAATCCAAAACAAGACCATTATTCCAAATTCAAGACCTGGAGCTCGGTGCACATCTCTAGTTTATTTATACCTACATCAGTCGGAGCAAATGCACATTTCTCTCCAAGAGTCTGCGCTACGCTGCTCCCGTCAGTGCTTGGTAAATCAAGGATGACGCACTAACCGCTCCACTGTGGCCCGACCAAGACCCGAGGCTCCCCCAGTGACAATTCCGACCAGGCCCTGGAACAACAGCACTTTCATTGTAGAAAGAATTACAGGAATACAATAAATACATTAAAACAATATATACATGGCCTAAAGCATAATTCATGAGGATGCAGCTACCAATTTACAGGGACCTTACCGATTGGTTTACTGCACCATGGAGGAAATTACATTTTTGCCGTCTAAATTTTCCTCCATTGATGGCAAGCATAACTGAATCATTTTTTTTTCTCCCCAAGGGGCCAGGACACGGAGTATAGTTTGCCCCCGACACCCGTAAAGCCCAAGGTTCTGATTGGCCCATAGGCCAATCAGTCAAACTAAAAAGATGATCATCGATAGGTAAAATCATCATCCATTGCATAGTATGCCACCATCAATGGCTGTTTGCACTATTGCAGCGATGGCCATCCCTACTGATGTCCGTGTCAGTCCTGGGTTCTAGGGCCCGTTGCTTAAGAAGCTGCTTGGAGATTGCATAGGACATGAATCAGATTTAAAGACGAGTCACAGGGAGCTAAAAGGAGGAATTGCTCAGGTGTCCTGCGGTTATACTGTCCACACTAGCTCCTTAGGAGAACATAATGACAGGTAAGCAGTGACGGTTATGGTGTTCACATTAGGGCATTTTTAACTCTACACCCTGGTAGGGGTGCCGGACGGGGTCAAAACACCGAAAGCCGGGTTCCCGATGGCTGTCGGCTATTTTCCCTCGTGGGGGTCCACGACCCCCATAGAGGGAGACTAGAATGCGTAGAGAGCCACCGTGCACGCAGCTAGCCCGCAAGGGGCTTAGTTGCGTTCACCATGCTGTCTGGGTCCGGCCAGTCGGGACCCCGACTGTCGGACCCCTATATCACACCCCCCTGGTAGAAAGTCTCTTCTGTGGAAGCAGAGGAGACTAGCACAGACTGTATTGTTTTCATCTGGGGCACAATGTGTTTACATTTTGTGTTCCATGGGAGACATTGGGGAACAATGATCATTTTTTTTTTTTTTAATGTAGGTACCAATGTGATATTAGTTTTCATGTGCGGGCCAATGTATTTATATTTGATACCTGTGAGGACTGTGTGATTATTATTTTTCATATGGGGACCAATGGGTTTGTTTATTTATCCTGTGGGGAGCCAATGTGTTTTTGCAGGTGGGGGTCTGATTGTGTACCTTGGTAAATTTTAAATTCTTCTTTGGTGTGCAGAGTTAAAAAATCACTGCTATACAGACTTCAAACAGGTTAATGGTAAACAATCGATGGTCACCCTTGGTGCAGCTGGTGATCATCGATGGTTGTTGTGGAAGCATATCGACTGCTGGGTCCTGGTGCCTAGCTGTATACAAAGGCAGCGTGGGAGAGGGAGCCCCAGATATAACCAATGCTGCTGATTGGTGACTGTGCAGTCACCAGACACCCTGCTATGATACAGTCACCACCAGTCTGCCACTGGAGGGAATCTGCAGGAAGACACCCCCCCCCCACACACACACTGCCAGCCATTGGGCAGAAGCTTGGATGAAAGAGTGAATGGTGCAGGGGGCTACTTGCTTTTCCGTGGGACCTGCAGCACATTCTGTATATACCTCCCACGGTACTGGTCACATGGTCCTCTTCCCTCACCTTCAGGCTTCTCAAGTTCGCCATGTTTCCACAAGGAGATCCCTGACAGATGAACCAGCAGCCAATCTATTGCATAGAAGATAAGAAGTTAGCTAATCAGAGAAAAGCAAACATCATTTTAAGCTAACTTTAAAACTAATGAAAACAATTATTACATCTGCAGTTATCCAAAAGCTAAATGGCTGGGTGAAAAAAGCAATGCAGCGCAGTCTTAAAGGGACCATCACTGCTTGCCAGTAGTATGAAAGGTATTGTGGTGACACAATCACACACCAGGACTATGCACGGTTTGTGTACAGAATGCCAGACCCTGATACAGACTGGGACTCTCGTACAGAACAGCAGCACTTCCAGTAAACCCTCCCCAAGTAGAAAAGCAGCACTTCCAGTCCCCCCTCCAGAAGACCAGCAGTACTTCAGTAACCAAACCCCCCAGGCCTGTTATTACATCTTATTTGTAGCATGATTATACAAGTGTACACAAAAGACCCCCACCCCCTTCCACATAGTAACCTGCTAGGAGTTAAATGTCCTCCCCCCTGCTTACCTCCCCATGAGCCTGATATTCTGAAAGCCTCTTTCATCCAAGGTACTGGGACCCACATCACTGCAGCAGCGGCAGGAGCAGACACTCTGACCCTACTTCCGCAGGAGCAGCGAGATGACCGGGAGCGGAGCTCAGTGTATGCCCGGATTACACAGTCGTTCCGGGTGTAGTTCCAGCAGCTGCCAATAGGTGGCGATGGTGCAGCACAGAGCGGATGACGTCACTGCAGTAGAGCTACAAGTTACACAGAGAGGCTCTTCTGGCTGGTTGGCACAGTGGCGCGTGTCTATTAGTCCAAGCTACGGGGAGCCACAGGTTGCAGGTTCGAGTCCCGAGACCCAGCACGTGGCAAGGGAGGGACACATCGAAACAACCTGATTTTTATTTTTATATATTGATAATATTATCTATACATTTATTTTCAGCAGGAAATATTCTGTATAGATAATATTATCTATATACCCGAGAAGAATAAGTGGGGGAAGGACAGAGGCTGGTGGTGGCATTTGTGTAATACAATTGTTTAACATATAAATAGTATTCATTATCATAAAACTGATTGTTACATAACTAATACACCAGAGAAATAGTGTAATATAAAGAAGTGTGTAAAGAGAAAAGTGACCTGAAATGTGTCATTGTGTTATTATTATATTTTATTTGGTGCGCCATGTCACTACGTCATTGTGTTTTATGTATACAGTCGCCATCTTGGACTATACTTAGTATCCGGCTTCCTGTGTGTCTGCGCCATCTGTCTGCATACCTCCCAACTTCTGTGATGATGAAATAGGGACACTCGCGCAGCGAAGCCGAAAAGGGGGCAGGGCGTATGCAAATGAGGGTGCGGCTTATGCTAATTAGCCGCAACCTCATTTTCATACGAGAATAGACGCTGTGCGTGTGCGCACAGCGTCTATTCTATTAGATTGCCACCCCCCGCAGTGGGACAATGACTGCCGCGGGTGGGACAGCGGGACAGGACCCGAAAATCGGGACTGTCCCACTGTAATCGTGACAGTTGGGAGGTATGTGTCTGTGTTATTGTTTTCTCCGTATCCGTATCAGCTGCCATCTTGTATCTCACTCAGTATACAGTATCCAGCTTCCTGTGTGTCCGCACCGTCTGTCTGTGTTATTGTGTTCTCCGTATCCAGCTGCCATCTTGTATCTCACTCAGTATACAGTATCCAGCTTCCTGTGTGTCCGCACCGTCTGTCTGTGTTATTGTGTTCTCCGTATACAGTCGTGATCTTGTATCTCAGTCAGTATACAGTATCCGGTTTCCTGTGTGTCTGTGCCGTGTCTCTGCATAATTGTGTTATCCGTATACAGTCGCCAGTGTCAGATTAAGGTCTAAATGGGCCAGGAGCTAAAAATGATCAAGGACCTATTATGCACAATAATAGGGGTGGTGGCCAGCACCTAATAATGTGGGTGGTGTGACCAATGTTCTGTTTGGGTGGTCTGCTCATGGGTGTGTTTCTATTTGTGTAAATACTTTCAACTTATTATATATACCTGGAAAAGGCAGGGTGCTGGCATAGGAAAAATGTAGGGAGATATATTGGCGGGTGCCCCCCAAAGGTACTAAGATACTTGCGGGATGAGGCGGCACTCCAGTCATAAAAAGAAAATACTGAAAGCTGAAACTTGGTAGACAACATTTCAGCACCTTTTATGTGGTCACCTAAGTTTACCACACCATATACCCCTTATACAAATCATGCAACACAATAGTAACCCCCTTATACTGTATTTGCCTCTTACACATTATGCCACATGGAATGAGCCAAAATTCACACCGACTGAGTCAAAATTCACACTATGCCACACAGATTAAGGCAGGATTCACATTTTGCCACATGGATTGAGCCAAAATACACACTATACCAAAAAGATTGAGCAATAAAGCACAATATGCTTCATAAACAGGGGCATTGCGCATTAAAAATGTACACCATAATGCCTATTACATGTTCAGCCACACTACGTATTATGCCAAACACCATAATGCCTATTAAAATTAAGTGCTGTTTCCCTACATGTTCATTGCCAGGGGTTCCATGCTTGTTGCCATGTGGGATTACATGCTCATTGCCAAGGGGGGAAAACATGCTCGCGGTAACTGGGGGACAGCCGCCGCTGGCAGAAAGGACAGCCGGGCAGAGAACAGGGGGCTGCCCGGCTGTATTCAGAGCACTGCAGGTCCCGGCTATTTGAAATAATACCCCTTTCACACAAGAAAATGCAGGGATTTACCTGGAAATATGGTCCCAGGATCATGCAGGGACATTCCCGGGCTGGCCCCTTTTACATCAGCCTAGTACCTACATTTTCTGGTGTGAGGGGGAGAGAACCCTCCCCCCCCCCCTTAAACAACCAGCTATATCTTCAGAACCAACTGACCCATTTACATGTAGGCTTTCAATGATTTTGGTCCTGTGAAACTGGGCCGTTTGGTTACAGAGAAATCTGTCCTCAAACAACATGAACAGCCATGAAATTACATTTCAGAAATGATAAAAATCACTTTACCTGCAATATCTCTAGAATGAACTCATATGGACCAGCCTGGTAGCAGATTGAAGGCTTGACTGAGTTCTACCTGTGATGCCAGGCGGGAATTGGCAGCCATTGGAACCTGGTCCTATGTTGTCCTATGGGGAAAACGTTCCAGCTTTGCTTGGCAGTATCTCCGGTTCCCGAGGGGCTAGCGATGCGGGGCCAGGCTCGTTGGAAAGCCCTGGCTCTCAGCTACAAAATGGGCCTGGAGTGGGCCTGGAGCTGGAGCTCCATCAGGTCCATTGTTAATCTGGCCCTGCACTGCCTCATTTCCGGCATTCAGGGGAAACAAATGATGGTGCCCACCTCTTACTAGTGACCCGACCTCTGGTGTCTTTCCTTCTCTTTTTGATTGGACATTCGGTAATCACCTATACCCCTTCCACACTGCAACTAAATCCCAGGTTGTTGCCGGGTCAAGGTGCAGTGTGATAACACTGTTTTGTTACTGGGAGCCTACAACATCCCCCACCTTTAATCAGATAAGCTGAGCAATGTGTGCAAACACCAACCCCTCCCCCTGTACCAGCTGACCCAAATTTTCCTTTAAAATGGGACATTTGGAGAAGCCTGGCCAAGGCTTGCCTGGCATCATCTGAAGCAAGCAATGAGTTAGAACTCGAGTTTGGACTGGATTTGGACATAAACCGAAACACTGCCATGTTTTATTTTTGCTTTTCCCAAGATACCATCTATCTCAGCCTCTGAGGAAAGCTATGTATTACTCTTTGTTTTACTGTTTCTTTACCATGATCATCATCATATACCTCTGCCCCCACTGTATGCAAAGCCTGTATGCTGTACATTCGCTGGTTGCACACCCCGCCAGCAACAAGCTGGCAGGGTGTGCCAGCTTTGAAAGAAAAGCATTATCTGGGCTCCCATGTTAAATGCACCCCATTTTTTCATACCCCTACTATCCAACTATGCATGGAGTTGATTTTATATAGTGTGGCGAGCGCAGCGAGCCACCGTGCCCGAAGCGTGGTGAGCCCTGCGAGGGGACGCGGTCTCATAAGAAAAACGGGAGCCCAGATATTACATAAGTACCAAACAATTACCTTACATCACACTTTTGCAACCTGCATGACCAGACATTGGTTACCGCAGGAATTGTTATTGTCCTCCCGCACTTAAGTTGGCGGGCTGAAGGCCACACAATGACCTAGTACGCCTCACAGATCAAGGCCAAACAATGACAGGCTACTTAAATCATTATACACTATTTATCCGTGATGCCAATTACACATTACGCCGTACACTGTGATGACAATTACATTTTACGCCGCACACCGTGATGACAATTAAACATTATGTCGCAGACCATGATGACAATTACACATTACGCCACACACCGTGATGCCCATTAGACCCCACACTGTGACGGCAATTATACAATACTCCCCACACCGTAATGGCCATTACACATTATGCCCCATGTGCCGCTGCCGCACAACTGATGCCGTTTACTAATATGCCCCCACAGTGCCAGATATGCCCCCACAGCGCCACACATATATGCCCCCACAGTGCCACAAATATATGCCCACACAGCGCCACACATATGCTCCCACAGTGCCACACATATGCCCCCACAGTGCAACAAATATATGCCCCCACAGTGCAACAAATATATGCCCCCACAGTGCCACAAATATATGCCCCCACAGTGCCACAAATATATGCCCCCACAGTGCCAGATGTGCCAGATATGCCCCCACAGCGCCGCACATATGCCCCCACAGTGACACAAATATATGCCCCCACAGTGACAGAAATATATAAATACATATGTTTATATACATACATACATATATATATATATATATACACACACATATGTATATATATATATATATGCAAATAGGGGGTTAACCCTGAGAGCGCTTCCAATGGTGTAAAGCGTACTACCTCTACAAAATCTCCCCTGTTAGTGGGAGATGAAGGCAAAGACAAAAAGATAGATGTAGAGGGCGCTGATTGAGAATTCCACCACCTTGTCGTGTGCTCAGTTATTAGGCAAAAAGACAATCGGACATTCTCAATAACATTTATTAAAAACAATTATAATAAGCATTGGCAGAATCGAATTCTTTGGCACCGCATGGATAAACCCGACGCGTTTCGTCTCCGAAGAGACTTCCTCAGGGGTACACAAGAGTAAAGCGGTATGCTAAGTCTATGACCAATACCAGAATTTCTTTCTTTTTTTTAAAAAAATCGGTGATATCCGATAATGATGAACCTTTATAGAAGGCCCTTACAAATAGGCAAGGCACTTGAGAAAGGGGAGGAATACCAGAAAGGGGTATGCACGAGTGTGTCCTCCAGCACCTTTTCATACACATATGTGTGTATATATATACACATATGTGTGTATATATATATATATATATATATATATATATATATATAGGGTCAGTGTGCAACATTTTCACGGGGCGAGTTTATTTCTAAACATACCGTCTGGGGTGGTAGGGCTCTGTCTGTGCCTTAAGTTATGTGGTGGGCACTGGGTTAGGAAGGTGGGCAGGCATGCGGGCAGGCTCCGTCCTGAGTAGCTCTTTCTGCGCGCTGTGCAGCGCCAGCGTCTCCGTCTGACGTCAGACGCCGGTGCAGCACTTTATAGTTTATACCCAGAGGCAGAGCACACGGCGCTGGCTGGCTCCAGGCTCCACTGCACTGACAGGGGAGTGAGCGGCGGGCGGCGGACAGTAGTGCGCACAATTAAAATGTTTGTGCGCACACCTTACAGGGAACATTGCCGGGCGCCCTGGCTGTTTAACAGAGGCGGACAAGCCGTGCAGCGCCCCGGGCTGCTGCACGGCTTGTCCGCCTCTAGAAACGGCCCTGGCAGTAGCCCTCGTGGAGTGTGCCGTAACGATTGAAGGAACTTCTCTTCCTTCCAATTTATACGTGAACGATATAACTTCTCTCAACCATCTAGCAATGGTCTGTTTGGTGGGTGTAAGCCCCTTTCTGGCTCCTTCTGGAATGACGAATAGGCTTCTTGATTTTCTGACTTCTTCCATTCTTTGTAGGTAAATGGTAATACTTCTTACCACATCCAACTTGTGTAACAATTCTTCCTCTTCATCTTTCGGATCAGGATAAAATGAAGGTAAAGAGATCTCTTGATTAAGATTGAAGGCCCAGCGATTTGGGTTTGACTGAGTTCAACCAGTGATGCCAGGCAGGAAATGGCAGCCATTGGAACCTGGTCCTATGTTGTCCTATGGGGAAAACGTTCCAGCTTTGCTTGGCGGTATCTCCGGTTCCCGAGGGGCTAGTTAATCTGGCCCTGCACTGCCTCATTCCCGGCATTCAGGGGAAACAAAGGATGGTGCCCTCCTCTTCCTAGTGACCCCGACCTCTGGTGTCTTTCCTTCTCTTTTTGATTGGACATTCGGTAATCACCTATACCCCTTTCACACTGCAACTAAATCCCAGGTTGTTGCCGGGTTGACGGGTCAAGGTGCAGTGTGATAACATCAAACTGAATAACCCGGGTCGACCAATTTGACAATTTGACCCTGGTCATCAGAAGGCAGAGGCGTAACTATATTATAAGGGCACGGTAGTGCCCTTATATTAAGGCTGAATCCAACGAACGGATTTTTCCCATAGGGAACTTTTCGGATGGGGGCATGGTGTTTGAGGGACTGCACCTCAAAAGTGACTGGGCGTACTGAGCTGAAATTTGGCATGTACGCATAGAATCGTCAACCGGTGCTTCGTGCCAAATTTCAGGTCGAAATATAAAAAAATGACCAATTGGGAGCGATCTAAACTTCCAACTGCCAGTTTTTTCCTGACACTCGCGAAATGACACTTTGTCACCCATGTTAGTCTATGAGGGTTTTTTTGGGAAGGCATAACTCAGGGTAGAGGAACAATTGAGACTTGGGGTTTGTTTTATTAGGTAGATATTGTCCCAGTGGAGTGCCTTTTGTGGTTGAGGATTTTCAGATAGGTACAGTTTTTTTATAATTTAGTGAAACATGCCCCATTATAGAGATAGGAGCTCCAACTTGTTGCGCAGCCGCAGAAGCCATCAGCTGGGGGAGTACACAGAGTGGCTTCACTTGGGTGTACCAAGATGGCCGACTCCTGCTCGCAAACAGAAATTCTTTTGTGTAAGTGGAATTTGCGGTGTTTATGTTATACATGGGAGTGTGGGTGGGTGTAAGGATGGGTGCTGGGTGATCATTAGCCCTGACATGGCTGTAATTATATAGTTTGGTAAGGTCCGTGCCGTGCCAGATATGGCTGTAAGCTGAGGGAGTGACGTCATTAATTTATTCACTGCACTGCCGGGAAATTCAAAACTGCTGGACGCTCCAGGCACATTACACTTGGGGCCGCATTTATCAAGGGGGAGAAAAACTTTGCGATAAACAGGCAGTACCGTGACATGACAATATCATCCTGCTATCGCAGGTATTTTCGAAAGAATGAGGTGACAGATTTTGCATTTGTACACTTTACGCAGTTCCCATCTTTATAATGGGAACTGCGGTCTCTTGAAATGTATCAAGCTCCGAAATAATTTTTCTTTCGGAACTTGTTGCCCGATAGCTTCGCAAAGCTATAGTGGCGTTATCCCTCTCTCCCCTGTCCCACTGCCATTGCCGCTCAGTATAGCATCGGAGCGGGTCCCGACAGGAGGCAGCCCCTATAGATGCGCTGATCCACTCAGGTCCCGGCAGGCTGATGATCCCCACTGCAGCGCTGAACAAGAACCAGGCAGGAGGACCCAAGAGGCAGCTGATCCCCTGTCCCACTGCCGCTCAGCACTCCCGACAGGAGGCAGTCCCCACTGCGGCGCCTATCCACTGACCCCGCCCCCGCAGCAGGTCCCGGCAGCCTGTCTCCGTCCCCACTGCGGCGCTGATCCACTGACCCCCCGCAGCAGGTCCTGGCAGCCTGTCTCCGTCCCCACTGCGGCGCTGATCTGCAGACCCCCCCCCCGCAGCAGGTCCCGGCAGCCTGTCTCCGTCCCCACTGCGGCGCTGAGGAAGAACCAGGACCCCCCTGAAGCAGGTCCCGGCAGCCTGGTACCTATCCCACTGCGGCGCAGATCCACTGACCCCCCGCAGCAGGTCCTGGCAGCCTGGTCCCCGTCAATCACTGCGGCGCTGAGGAAGAACCAGGACCCCCGGAGGCAGCTGGTTTATGTCCCCCACAGCAGAAGCGGTCACCCGGCTGCCCATTGAAGAACCGGGACCCCGGAGGCAGCTGGTCTCTGTCCCCCAGCTGCTTCCACCGATCACCAGGAGCCTGACAGGAGCAGCTACAAAGCAGGAGCCATAAGATACTCTGCTCCCTCTGTACAGGTTACTAATGACACTGCATATATGTTTATATATGTGTATATATATATATATATATATATATATATATATATATATATGTATATGTATGGATGTATGTTTGTGTATGTCTAGGTATATGTAATATGTATGTCTAGGTATATGTAATATGTATGTCTAGGTATATGTAATATGTATGTATAGGTATATGTATGTATAGGTATATGTATGTATAGGTATATGTAATATGTATGTATAGGTATATGTAATATGTATGTATAGGTATATGTAATATGTATGTATGTATGTATAGGTATATGTATGTATGTGTATATATATATATATATATATATATATATATATATATATATATATATAGATGGAGCGCCTCTCTTCTTTGGCCCGGGATTGTCAGCATGTCTCCGCTGGTGATCACCGGCCAGGTCCATGCCCGTCTCCACTTCAGGGAGACGGGCAAGGACAGGGGGGACGGCGGGGTGTATATATATATATATATATATATATATATATATAGGGTTTGGGGGGACGGTGCCACCGTCCCCCCAAACCCTGCATATGGTCAGCATCCCTGACAACGCAGGGCACCAGATTTTCAGCAAGTACTGCATATTTGTGACTACCACAGTGGAGTGCCGCCCCCACATACTTCTATATATATATATATATTTCTAGGAGAGGAAAGAGGAGCGCTCCAAATAGTGCTTTATCTTTTTATTTCAATCACAAAAATAAAATCATCCACAGGTACATTGTAAATGGTGTCACGTACCACAATAGACGGTTAGGCACAACCGCGGGTGATAAACAGCATGAACTGGGGCTGTCTCCGACAGCAAACAGATTGGCAAACGGGTGCTCTCACCACTCTCACATCCACCACGGAGTTCAGACCGACGCCAGGCCACGCCCCTACGCGTTTCGTCACGAGGACTTCGTCAGAGGGCTGGTCCTGGCGTCGGTCAGCAACCCCTTTATAGCCTGGATACAGCCTGAGTCACCTTCTAATGACTAACAAGCTGTTGCAGCTGATATCAATTAAAAATGCCTGTGCATAGTGTTACATAGTAAAAAGAAGGTTTCTTAACCCCAAACAAAAAAGTGCTTACATCAATATAAAAACTGTTTTACAGGCAGTTACTACAATATCTCAACCTGAATTAGTGTTCAGAAGGGCCAATACATTGAAAAACAAATTGGCACCTAGTATGTTGCCCGTATTGACTAATGAAACACCAGGAATTTTTAATTGTTCAAAACCACAGGGCTTTTTCAGCTGTGGAAAATGTAAAATGTGTTCTCATGCACAATCGGGACTCAAAACATTTAATGACAGGAACAATAAAAAAATTGAGGTAAAAGGTTTTATCAATTGTAACACCACCTATGTTGTTTATGTGCTACAATGTAGATGTGGGAAACTTTACATAGGTAAAACCAAGAGAAGCTTGAAAATAAGAATCCTAGAGCACTACAGAAATATAAAAAACAAAGTGGATAACCATAGTGTGCCTAGGCATTTCAAAACCTGTCAAAACAGTAACCCGGCGGGGATGTCTTTCTTTGGATTAGAACATGTTACCCTGGATATTAGAAAAGGTAACAGAGATGTTTTACTGGCAAAAAGAGAAACCTTTTGGATTGTCACACTAAACACCTTGTGCCCAATTGGTTTAAATGAAGGAGTGGAAATTACCCCCTTCCTAAGTTAATTATTCTTTTCCAAGACTAACATCCCTTCTTTGAAAGATGTCCCCTTTTGTATGTTTATTGTGAGAGAAAACTTGTGCTAATTAAGGCAATTATTCCTTTATAGTTATCATGCTGCTTTTTCTTCTGTTTTAAAGTTCTTATGGTTTAGAGGTTATAATATTATTTATATAGGATTTGCGTCTATGTGAATGTTGAATACCCAATATACCATATTTTAATATTTTCTTCTTAAAGAAATGCCGCTGTAATTGGTTCTTTAAAATACATCGCTGCTAAGGGTCATTTAATACATATCATTTTTTATTAATTGCCCGTCTGCCTTTTTCAGGGAATACTCTAGGAGTTTGAGAAAATTATAACCTGACATCCTTTTGTCCGCATTACTGTAGAGTTGTCTGTTTTGATATTTTTGTATATTTGTGTGTTTTTTGTATTTTTATATATTTGTATATTTGTACTTTTGTACTTTTTCATATGTATTTTTTCTATAATATCTGTATTTTTCTATGATATTTGTATTTTTCTACTTGAACAATCATATTTAAATTCCCATTTGTATATATCATTGATTCCAGTTTATGTGCATTTTGTGCATCATAAGAAGAAATTCATCATCATTTTTAAAGTTATCTCATCTTCCTGTCCTCTAAATGTCTGAGAATTCGACCAAGTTCAGGACTACCTATCGCAAAATTTATAAAAATCAACTAAATATGTCACCGATGTTTTCCAATAATTTCCGATGTTTTTTCATGTTTTATATATATTGCTGTTTTTATATAGATTTTTTTAAATTAGTGCTTTATATTGTAGTAACTGCCTGTAAAACAGTTTTTATATTGATGTAAGCACTTTTTTGTTTGGGGTTAAGAAACCTTCTTTTTACTATGTAACACTATGCACAGGCATTTTTAATTGATATCAGCTGCAACAGCTTGTTAGTCATTAGAAGGTGACTCAGGCTGTATCCAGGCTATAAAGGGGTTGCTGACCGACGCCAGGACCAGCCCTCTGACGAAGTCCTCGTGACGAAACGCGTAGGGGCGTGGCCTGGCGTCGGTCTGAACTCCGTGGTGGATGTGAGAGTGGTGAGAGCACCCGTTTGCCAATCTGTTTGCTGTCGGAGACAGCCCCAGTTCATGCTGTTTATCACCCGCGGTTGTGCCTAACCGTCTATTGTGGTACGTGACACCATTTACAATGTACCTGTGGATGATTTTATTTTTGTGATTGAAATAAAAAGATAAAGCACTATTTGGAGCGCTCCTCTTTCCTCTCCTAGAAATACCGTTTACCTGAGAATCCAGGTGCCCGCAAGGGTAATTAAGAGGAAGCAGCCGGTTGTACATCTGACCTAAAGTGCTGGGAAATTATCTCCTTCTCCCCCAAAGCTAAAGGACTGACTTGAATTCCACTGAAAAGATTAGGACTTGCGCGCTAATTGGACTTCTCTTGTGATATATATATATATACACATCTATATAGCTATATATATGTATCTGCATATTTATCTATATGTCTATATTTATGCATATTTATTTATATTTTTTAGATGTATATTTATATATGTGTTATATATTAGGTATATCTATCTATATGTATAAATGTAGTGGTCGCAGTGCTGCTGCTAACAATGCTTCTTTCCTCAATCGCTGTGCAGGGTGCTCCCGGGTCTCTTCTTACCGCCAACGTGCACCCAGGTGGGGTGTGCCTGGATCCCTTCCCTGCCCTGACGTGCCTGCGTTTGGTGTCTCTTCCTGCCGCTGTTGGACTCGCTGGAGCCAGCCAGGTAAATAGGATTTTAATTAATGCTCAGTATGTTGAACTTCAATGCTCCTATTTTTTCCACAAGTCCACCCCACCCTGCATCACCCAACTTCACTAAAGTCCACCCCACCCTGCATCACCCAATTTCACTAAAGTCCTCCCCACCCTGCATCCTTCCTCCCTCCCTGCATCCTTCCTCCCTTCCTGCATCCTTCCTCCCTCCCTGCATCCTTCCTCCCTCCCTGCATCCTCCGCCACCCCACGTCCTACGCCACCCTGCGTCCCCCCTCCCTGCATCCTACGCCACTCTGTATTCCCCCTCCCTGCATCCTCCACCACCCCGCATCATACACCATACTGCGTCCATCTTCTCTGCATCCTACGCCACTCTGTATTCCCCCTCCCTGCATCCTCCACCACCCCGCATCCTACACCACCCTGCGTCCCCTCTCCCTGCATGCATCCTACGCCACTCTGCATCTCCCCTCCCTGCATCCTCAACCACCCTGCATCTGTGGCATCCCAGAATTGGGCTACCCCCTTTATTCTAAAGCCCCATCGGGGCCTGCATCGTTGTGACATTGGTGGCCAGTGCTGCCCTTACCTAAGATGGTGGCCGGACGTTCAAGCCTGGGGTTGCCGGGCAACCAACCCCACCGCAGCCACCTCTGCAGGAGAACTGACCTTTAACCCTGCTGACGGGGGAAGAGAAGTCCACTGGGATTGGAAGCCGAAGGAGCGGGAACTGAGAGGGGAGGAGAGTGCGTGTGGCGCGAGGGCTGGAGAAACGCCCAGCGCGAGTGAGAGAAAGAAGGGAGGTGACGCGTGACCTGGCGGGCTGTAGAGTTCGGCGTGGCGTGGAGCGGAGGTGAGCAGGCAGAGAGAGAGGGACCTGCGGTGACTGCCCAGCGGTCCTTTTGCAGAGAAGCCGGCGCGCAAGTGAAGAGGGAGAGACGCGTCAGGACCGGGAGGTCAGACTGCCGGCCGGTGATTGACGGCGGGGACTGGCAGCCGCGCAGTGACCCTGCGTCTTGGGAGCCGCAAGAAGATTACGCAGCATCCCCCCTCCTGAGCAGCGAGCGTCCAGGGCAGCAGCACGACAAAGGCAGGCGAAGACCCCAGAGAGAGCCTGCAGCTCTATCCTTCCACTCCAACTGACATCCAGCAGAGCGGAAAACGGAGGAGACAGCGCACCCACCTTAAAGGGGGGAGCGCAGGCATCGCGACTCCCTGAAACCCCAATCGCTACTAGCAGGAGCTAGCATCAGCAGCTGACCACCAGGTATTTGGTACTTTCACCCACATTGGTCCACTGTCCCCTACTCACCGTGCCTTAGGCCCGTTGGCCCCCTTCACACCACTGCACTCAACAGTCATCTGAGACCTTAGGAACGGCCGTTTATACTAGACAGCCAGTTGCCACCAACCCCCCTGGCAGCCCCAGTGGCTTGAATCAGGAACACTGAACCCCTTGCCTGTCCTCGGGGTCATTCCCCCACTAAGCTGCAGTAACAGCTATCAAATCCACTATTCCAGCCTGGGCCCAACTACCGCTGCCTTGGGTCAGTAACTAAAAGTCTAAGAGACAGTTTCTTCCCAGCGTTGACAGGGAGCCAGGACACCGGACATACCTCCCTTGGATTACAAAATCTTTCATTAGTTGCTCTATTAAGTTACGGTGCACCTAGGCCCAGGGGTACCCTATTGCTCTAGGGAACTGCGCAGTTCAAAGACTTGTGGATACTTGGACACTGACTGCCCCATTATAGGACAGCATTTGTTGCACATTATTGTCTTCCTCTCAAATGTTATTACAAGTTTATGGTTGTAGGTCGTAACTGTTTGTAGAGTGGCGCAGTGTACCGTGCGAGTTGTGGCCCACAGGCGTCCTGTGTGACCCCATTGCGCACGATATCCTGCAACCGTGTGTTATTATTCATTTGCCTTTTATGTATTTACTTGTTAGACGCTGACTAGCAATTGTATAAAGTGTATTGTGCGAAGTGTGATCTATGGTATTGCAGTGACCCCATCGCGCACAATATCATTAAAAAGGGGGATCGTTTCATTCACAGACTGTCACGTGCCATTATTGTACTGCATTGTTTAATTCCTGTTTTATGACGGTGATTCCCAGTCCTTTGTGCTACTAAGAGAATAAATCCTTTTGATCACCGTCCTAATGCGTAGTGACCACTCTGTGGGGTGTTCTTGGGGTATTGTCTCTTTGGGGTGCCTTTGTCCCTCCGCCCTCCGAATTGCAGGCGAGTGAAACAGGCAGGTCGCAGACGAGCAGTGCCGGAAAGAAGACCAGGAACTTCAGGTACCGTAACCATAGTCTGACAGCATCACACTTGGCGTCCGCGAACAGTATTCAGCGATGTCAGACTCGGACCAAGCAGAGGCCCCTACGTCAACCAGGAGGAGACGACTCCCTGCATCACCCGGGGAAGGAAATTCGGCGGAAATGACGGCGGCACCCATCACCATGCCATACTACTTTGGAGCACCCTGGGTACCGACTTACTCGGGAAACAACACCCCGGGAACACACACGCTGAAAGAATTTAAAAACAGGATACTCTCCATGACACAGTTATACAGGCTCGGCAACAAACAAGCAGTAGAAATACTGGTGGGGCAACTGAGAGGCCCAGCACTACGCGAAGTGAGAACGTGGGAAACCGATGAAAAGAAAACGGTAGAACAGATTTTTGAAAAACTGCGGGAGATTTTCGAATCGAAGACAATAGCGGATCTGAAGAGCCGCCTGTACTCGAGAAAACAGCGGCCGAACGAACCACTGCGAGAGTATGCATTAAGCTTACAAGAAGCAATGAAGGCCATACAGCTGAAAGAAAAGATACCAAAGGAACAAGTGGACGAGACACTAACCAACCTGTTTATCGAAGGGGCACAAGGGGAGGCGATAAAGTCCCAATTGCGTATGTGGAGACGCCAACAACCCGACAGTTCATTCGCCAAATTTAAAGAAACCGTCCTACAAATCCTGGGCCTGAACCAGAGTGGCCGGGATGAAGACGAAGACTCGATAGAAGGGGAAACCTGCTATCAGGCCCCAAAAGGGCAAATGACAGACCCCTTATGCCCAAGCAGAGCAGTTACTCAGCAGGCGCAAGCCCCCATAGAACCGAACCCGATTGAAGTGTTAACTCGCCAGATGTCCGAACTAACGCGTAACATGACTCGCGTGACGCAAAAGTTAGAAGACCTAGACAAAAATCAAGGCAGAAGTCGGCAAGGAGATTGGCGGCAAGACCGTGGCCCAAGGAACCGCCCAAGATGGGAGGTTACCCGCGAGTTCGGCCGAAGATCCTCCGACCAATTTGACCAGCAGGGGCGGCCAATCTGCCGAAGATGCCGACAGAGTGGGCACATCGAGAGAAACTGTCCAGAAGCGACTTTAAACGAAGGGACCCCGAGGCAAGGGACCGACCCTCGGGAGGAGACTCTCTAACCGGTCCAGCACCACCGGCAGAATGGTGGCCCCGGTACGTCGGAGAATGCCCTCACCTAAACATCAGGGTGAATGGGGTCCAGCTGACAGCCCTCCTGGATACAGGGTCGCAGGTGTCTACCATCAGGATCACAGACTTTCTGCAGCATTGGGCACAGACGGACGTTGTATCGCCCCCCGCAACATGGTTACGTCTGCTCGCCAGCAATGGCCAACCCATTACCTTCCAAGGATACTGGGAAGCTAATGTACAAGTGGGAGAGGCTGCCCTGAAACAACAGGGGTTCCTGGTCACCACTGACCCCAACGAACACTTGCCTCCGGTGATACTGGGCATGAATGTGCTAAGAAACTGCCCGGACGAAGTGGTGGAAGCGCTGCAGTGGGAAATGAGGACAGCCCCCCCCCAGGAAAGGAAGGCTCTACAGCAAACCGTGCGACTGATTACAGGTCAGCAGAAGTTTACCAACGACCAAGGGGAGGTGGGGAAGGCCCGAATCGCAGACTGCCGCCCGATCCTACTGCGCCCAAATTCGGAACAAGTCGTCTGGTGTAAGGCCCGAATGGGCCCTGGAGGCAGAGACTATGAAGCCCTGATAGAATCCTGTGATCCTGAAGGCCGACAGCCATTCGCGGTGGCTAGAACTTTGGCGAAGGTGGTCCAAGGGAGAGTCCCGGTGAGGCTGCTGAACCCGCACCCATATGCGGTCAAGCTGTACAAGTACTGTCAGGTGGCCAGGATCAGCTGGGTGGACTTCCAGGACGTCTTGGGGCAAAGCGTCACGGTGGCCCAACAGGGGGTGGCGGATGAGGAGGAAGGTGATGAAGAGTCTCCCTGGTACGCGGACATACAGATTGGAAACAAAGACACCCCGGCCGAAAAGCGAGAGGGGGTCCTCCGAGTCGTGAAACAAAACGCTGCCGCCTTCAGTCAGCACCCTTGCGATTTCGGCAAAGCCGACAAAGTATACCACCGTATCCCTACGGGATCGACTCCCCCAATCAAGGAAAGACACAGACCCCTTCCACCGGCCCTGTATCAACCCGTCAGGAATATGATCACGGAAATGAAGGATGCTGGCGTCATCAGGGAAAGCCATAGCCCATGGGCGGCCCCGCTTGTGATCGTCAAAAAAAAAAGACGGTAGTCTGCGCTTCTGCGTGGATTACCGCAAACTGAACGCCGCGACCCACAAAGACGCCTACCCACTCCCAAGAATAGAGGAGTCGCTGACGGCCTTGAAGACGGCTGAGTACTTCTCGACCCTGGACCTGACCAGCGGATACTGGCAGGTCCAGATGGCCCCAGAAGACAGAGAAAAGACGGCCTTCACCACCCCAATGGGCCTGTTTGAGTTCGAAAGAATGCCGTTCGGACTCTGTAACGCCCCCGCCACTTTCCAACGTGTTATGGAACACTGCCTTGGGCAGCACAACTTCGAAATGGTCCTCCTCTATCTCGACGACGTGATAATATTCTCAAGGAGCTACGATGACCACCTTCGACACCTGGATGAGGTCTTCAAGCAGTTGATCCAGAGCGGCCTGAAGCTAAAGCCCAGCAAGTGCCACCTACTAAAGCCCAGAGTGCAGTACCTCGGACATGTGGTCAGCGCCGAGGGCGTGATGCCCGATCCAGAGAAGATCGCAGTCGTCAAGGAATGGCCAGCTCCCAAGACCGTCAGAGAGGTCCGCAGTTACTTGGGATTTGTGGGATATTATAGGCGGTTCATCGAGAATTTTGCGAAGGTGGCATCCCCCCTGCATGAACTACTGAGGGGCCAGTCGGGCCAGGAGCGAAGGGGGTCGGCCCTAATCGCTTGGGGAGAAGAGCAACAGCAGGCCTTTAACCAATTGAAGAGATCTTTAATCGACGCTCCTTTGCTGGCCTACCCCGATTATGACAAACCATTCCAACTCTACACGGACGCCAGCAACCGCGGGCTCGGTGCTGTGCTCTCCCAGACTCAGGATGGGCGTGAGCGAGTAATAGCGTATGCCAGCAGAGGCCTCCGTAAGACCGAGAGGAATTGCGAAAATTATAGTGCTTTCAAGCTGGAGATGCTCGCCCTGGTATGGGCAGTTACCGAGAAGTTTAAGCACTACCTGGCCGCCACCCCATTTGTAGTCATGACCGACAACAACCCCTTAGTGCACCTGCAGAATGCCAAATTGGGAGCCTTAGAACAGCGGTGGATGTCGCGCCTCGCCAGCTACCGGTTCACCACTAACTATCGTAGTGGCAAGGCCAACGCCAATGCAGACGCTCTCTCCAGACTGCCTGTGACCGATGCCCCCGAAGAGGTAGGGGACCCGAACGAGGATGTGGAAATGCCCATATTCAAGGCGTATAGGGCAAGAAACCTGGCAACCTCGGATCCCCTGTCCGTCACAGACTCCCGCCTGCAGAAGGCCGACCTACTCGACACCCCTACAGTCGACTGGAGGAAAATTCAGCGCCAAGATCCGGTGCTGAAGGAATTCCTGGTTCTGCTAAACCAACGCCGCCACTTGGACCGAAACCAACGCAAAGAAGCTGACCCCGAACTGGTGAAGCTGCTGCGGCATCGCGACCGAGTTCGCCAGGAAGAAGGCATCCTGATCCGTGACAGTGTGGACCCCGGCACACACCACCCCGTGGTTCAGGTGATTGTCCCAAGAAAACAGGCTCCACTACTCCTGGCCGCCTACCACGACAAATCCGGCCACTTTGGTGTGCAGAAGACGGAAGCCATCCTGCGTACCCGGTACTTCTGGGTGGGTATGCGAGAAGACGTTGACAACTGGTGCCGTGCCTGCATTCCCTGCAGTCTAAAGAGGGCTCCTGACGCCTCCCAGCGAGATCCATTACACTCCATCAAGACCCAACGCCCGTTGCAGATCGTGGCTCTTGACCACGTCAAACTCGAACCTAGCTCCAGTGGGCATCAATATGCCTTGACCATCACTGACCACTACAGCAAATTCCTTGTGGTCACCCCGGTTCGAGACCTCACCGCCAAGACTACCGCAGAACAGTTTCTTAAGCACTTCGCGAGACCCTACGGCTATCCTGACTGCATCCTCACGGACCAAGGGCCCGCCTTTGAGTCCCAGCTCTTTCACGAGTTATGCTCCTACTATGGATGTCGGAAAATCAGGACCACGGCCTATCACCCCCAGGGAAACGGGCTCTGCGAACGGTCTAACCAGACCATCATCGGCATGCTCCGCAGTCTGTCGGCAGGAGACCGAAACAAGTGGCCGACCCTACTTCCCGAACTGGCGTACCTCTACAATAATGCCGAACATTGCTCCACCGGCTTCACCCCGTATTACCTAATGTTTGGCCGCAAGGGCAAGTTACCGCAAGACTTGGAACTGTCTCCGATGGAAGGCCCATCAACCCAACCCCAGACCGACTGGGTCCGTGAGCATCAGCAGAGGATTGACACTGCTCAGGAAGTTGTTCTGCAGCGGATGGAGGGCGCTCAGCGTCGACAAGGAAAGGACTACAACTCTAACAATAGGCCCGAGACCCTGAAAGTGGGAGACCCTGTGTGGAAGAAACGGAACCACCGCTCAAGTAAGCTCGACGCCATGTGGGAAAGTGAACCATACACAGTCGTCAGAACACCCGCGGGTGACCGGTACACCTACGAAATCCAAAGGACCCCTGGAGGACCAATCAACGTGGTGTCCAGAGATCAGCTCAAGCTTTGCACTGCTGAAGTCCCAGTAGAATCGAGAGTCTCGCCTGAGGTGGAGGGGCAGGGAACCTGGGGGGGCATGCCTTGGGACAACCCCACTGACATGTTAGTCTTCATGAGTGCCCCAATACCCTTCCTTCCATGTGTATCCCCCACTCCTGTGGTGGAGGAACCCCTGCCAGTGGTCGGCCATGATTCCCCTGAGGTCCATTCTCCGGTGGTTCAGACACGTAGGTCGGAACGCACAACCAAGGGTGTCCCACCCTTGAGGTATAGAATGTAAAGTGTTTTTCCTTGATGCTATTGTACGATTGTAAATTGTTCCTTAACCCGTTCTTACCTGAATATACAGTTATTATTTATGCAGAAATGCCCTGGTCTTAAATGCTTTGTTTCTAAATGAGAGACTGTAACAGGACATTTGTTACTTCAGCCGCCATGCCCGCGGACGGGCATTCTTCCAGCAGGGAAGCATGTGGCATCCCAGAATTGGGCTACCCCCTTTATTCTAAAGCCCCATCGGGGCCTGCATCGTTGTGACATTGGTGGCCAGTGCTGCCCTTACCTAAGATGGTGGCCGGACGTTCAAGCCTGGGGTTGCCGGGCAACCAACCCCACCGCAGCCACCTCTGCAGGAGAACTGACCTTTAACCCTGCTGACGGGGGAAGAGAAGTCCACTGGGATTGGAAGCCGAAGGAGCGGGAACTGAGAGGGGAGGAGAGTGCGTGTGGCGCGAGGGCTGGAGAAACGCCCAGCGCGAGTGAGAGAAAGAAGGGAGGTGACGCGTGACCTGGCGGGCTGTAGAGTTCGGCGTGGCGTGGAGCGGAGGTGAGCAGGCAGAGAGAGAGGGACCTGCGGTGACTGCCCAGCGGTCCTTTTGCAGAGAAGCCGGCGCGCAAGTGAAGAGGGAGAGACGCGTCAGGACCGGGAGGTCAGACTGCCAGCCGGTGATTGACGGCGGGGACTGGCAGCCGCGCAGTGACCCTGCGTCTTGGGAGCCGCAAGAAGATTACGCAGCATCCCCCCTCCTGAGCAGCGAGCGTCCAGGGCAGCAGCACGACAAAGGCAGGCGAAGACCCCAGAGAGAGCCTGCAGCTCTATCCGTCCACTCCAACTGACATCCAGCAGAGCGGAAAACGGAGGAGACAGCGCACCCACCTTAAAGGGGGGAGCGCAGGCATCGCGACTCCCTGAAACCCCAATCGCTACTAGCAGGAGCTAGCATCAGCAGCTGACCACCAGGTATTTGGTACTTTCACCCACATTGGTCCACTGTCCCCTACTCACCGTGCCTTAGGCCCGTTGGCCCCCTTCACACCACTGCACTCAACAGTCATCTGAGACCTTAGGAACGGCCGTTTATACTAGACAGCCAGTTGCCACCAACCCCCCTGGCAGCCCCAGTGGCTTGAATCAGGAACACTGAACCCCTTGCCTGTCCTCGGGGTCATTCCCCCACTAAGCTGCAGTAACAGCTATCAAATCCACTATTCCAGCCTGGGCCCAACTACCGCTGCCTTGGGTCAGTAACTAAAAGTCTAAGAGACAGTTTCTTCCCAGCGTTGACAGGGAGCCAGGACACCGGACATACCTCCCTTGGATTACAAAATCTTTCATTAGTTGCTCTATTAAGTTACGGTGCACCTAGGCCCAGGGGTACCCTATTGCTCTAGGGAACTGCGCAGTTCAAAGACTTGTGGATACTTGGACACTGACTGCCCCATTATAGGACAGCATTTGTTGCACATTATTGTCTTCCTCTCAAATGTTATTACAAGTTTATGGTTGTAGGTCGTAACTGTTTGTAGAGTGGCGCAGTGTACCGTGCGAGTTGTGGCCCACAGGCGTCCTGTGTGACCCCATTGCGCACGATATCCTGCAACCGTGTGTTATTATTCATTTGCCTTTTATGTATTTACTTGTTAGACGCTGACTAGCAATTGTATAAAGTGTATTGTGCGAAGTGTGATCTATGGTATTGCAGTGACCCCATCGCGCACAATATCATTAAAAAGGGGGATCGTTTCATTCACAGACTGTCACGTGCCATTATTGTACTGCATTGTTTAATTCCTGTTTTATGACGGTGATTCCCAGTCCTTTGTGCTACTAAGAGAATAAATCCTTTTGATCACCGTCCTAATGCGTAGTGACCACTCTGTGGGGTGTTCTTGGGGTATTGTCTCTTTGGGGTGCCTTTGTCCCTCCGCCCTCCGAATTGCAGGCGAGTGAAACAGGCAGGTCGCAGACGAGCAGTGCCGGAAAGAAGACCAGGAACTTCAGGTACCGTAACCATAGTCTGACAGCATCACACTTGGCGTCCGCGAACAGGATTCAGCGATGTCAGACTCGGACCAAGCAGAGGCCCCTACGTCAACCAGGAGGAGACGACTCCCTGCATCACCCGGGGAAGGAAATTCGGCGGAAATGACGGCGGCACCCATCACCATGCCATACTACTTTGGAGCACCCTGGGTACCGACTTACTCGGGAAACAACACCCCGGGAACACACACGCTGAAAGAATTTAAAAACAGGATACTCTCCATGACACAGTTATACAGGCTCGGCAACAAACAAGCAGTAGAAATACTGGTGGGGCAACTGAGAGGCCCAGCACTACGCGAAGTGAGAACGTGGGAAACCGATGAAAAGAAAACGGTAGAACAGATTTTTGAAAAACTGCGGGAGATTTTCGAATCGAAGACAATAGCGGATCTGAAGAGCCGCCTGTACTCGAGAAAACAGCGGCCGAACGAACCACTGCGAGAGTATGCATTAAGCTTACAAGAAGCAATGAAGGCCATACAGCTGAAAGAAAAGATACCAAAGGAACAAGTGGACGAGACACTAACCAACCTGTTTATCGAAGGGGCACAAGGGGAGGCGATAAAGTCCCAATTGCGTATGTGGAGACGCCAACAACCCGACAGTTCATTCGCCAAATTTAAAGAAACCGTCCTACAAATCCTGGGCCTGAACCAGAGTGGCCGGGATGAAGACGAAGACTCGATAGAAGGGGAAACCTGCTATCAGGCCCCAAAAGGGCAAATGACAGACCCCTTATGCCCAAGCAGAGCAGTTACTCAGCAGGCGCAAGCCCCCATAGAACCGAACCCGATTGAAGTGTTAACTCGCCAGATGTCCGAACTAACGCGTAACATGACTCGCGTGACGCAAAAGTTAGAAGACCTAGACAAAAATCAAGGCAGAAGTCGGCAAGGAGATTGGCGGCAAGACCGTGGCCCAAGGAACCGCCCAAGATGGGAGGTTACCCGCGAGTTCGGCCGAAGATCCTCTGACCAATTTGACCAGCAGGGGCGGCCAATCTGCCGAAGATGCCGACAGAGTGGGCACATCGAGAGAAACTGTCCAGAAGCGACTTTAAACGAAGGGACCCCGAGGCAAGGGACCGACCCTCGGGAGGAGACTCTCTAACCGGTCCAGCACCACCGGCAGAATGGTGGCCCCGGTACGTCGGAGAATGCCCTCACCTAAACATCAGGGTGAATGGGGTCCAGCTGACAGCCCTCCTGGATACAGGGTCGCAGGTGTCTACCATCAGGATCACAGACTTTCTGCAGCATTGGGCACAGACGGACGTTGTATCGCCCCCCGCAACATGGTTACGTCTGCTCGCCAGCAATGGCCAACCCATTACCTTCCAAGGATACTGGGAAGCTAATGTACAAGTGGGAGAGGCTGCCCTGAAACAACAGGGGTTCCTGGTCACCACTGACCCCAACGAACACTTGCCTCCGGTGATACTGGGCATGAATGTGCTAAGAAACTGCCCGGACGAAGTGGTGGAAGCGCTGCAGTGGGAAATGAGGACAGCCCCCCCCCAGGAAAGGAAGGCTCTACAGCAAACCGTGCGACTGATTACAGGTCAGCAGAAGTTTACCAACGACCAAGGGGAGGTGGGGAAGGCCCGAATCGCAGACTGCCGCCCGATCCTACTGCGCCCAAATTCGGAACAAGTCGTCTGGTGTAAGCCCCGAATGGGCCCTGGAGGCAGAGACTATGAAGCCCTGATAGAATCCTGTGATCCTGAAGGCCGACAGCCATTCGCGGTGGCTAGAACTTTGGCGAAGGTGGTCCAAGGGAGAGTCCCGGTGAGGCTGCTGAACCCGCACCCATATGCGGTCAAGCTGTACAAGTACTGTCAGGTGGCCAGGATCAGCTGGGTGGACTTCCAGGACGTCTTGGGGCAAAGCGTCACGGTGGCCCAACAGGGGGTGGCGGATGAGGAGGAAGGTGATGAAGAGTCTCCCTGGTACGCGGACATACAGATTGGAAACAAAGACACCCCGGCCGAAAAGCGAGAGGGGGTCCTCCGAGTCGTGAAACAAAACGCTGCCGCCTTCAGTCAGCACCCTTGCGATTTCGGCAAAGCCGACAAAGTATACCACCGTATCCCTACGGGATCGACTCCCCCAATCAAGGAAAGACACAGACCCCTTCCACCGGCCCTGTATCAACCCGTCAGGAATATGATCACGGAAATGAAGGATGCTGGCGTCATCAGGGAAAGCCATAGCCCATGGGCGGCCCCGCTTGTGATCGTCAAAAAAAAAAGACGGTAGTCTGCGCTTCTGCGTGGATTACCGCAAACTGAACGCCGCGACCCACAAAGACGCCTACCCACTCCCAAAAATAGAGGAGTCGCTGACGGCCTTGAAGACGGCTGAGTACTTCTCGACCCTGGACCTGACCAGCGGATACTGGCAGGTCCAGATGGCCCCAGAAGACAGAGAAAAGACGGCCTTCACCACCCCAATGGGCCTGTTTGAGTTCGAAAGAATGCCGTTCGGACTCTGTAACGCCCCCGCCACTTTCCAACGTGTTATGGAACACTGCCTTGGGCAGCACAACTTCGAAATGGTCCTCCTCTATCTCGACGACGTGATAATATTCTCAAGGAGCTACGATGACCACCTTCGACACCTGGATGAGGTCTTCAAGCAGTTGATCCAGAGCGGCCTGAAGCTAAAGCCCAGCAAGTGCCACCTACTAAAGCCCAGAGTGCAGTACCTCGGACATGTGGTCAGCGCCGAGGGCGTGATGCCCGATCCAGAGAAGATCGCAGTCGTCAAGGAATGGCCAGCTCCCAAGACCGTCAGAGAGGTCCGCAGTTACTTGGGATTTGTGGGATATTATAGGCGGTTCATCGAGAATTTTGCGAAGGTGGCATCCCCCCTGCATGAACTACTGAGGGGCCAGTCGGGCCAGGAGCGAAGGGGGTCGGCCCTAATCGCTTGGGGAGAAGAGCAACAGCAGGCCTTTAACCAATTGAAGAGATCTTTAATCGACGCTCCTTTGCTGGCCTACCCCGATTATGACAAACCATTCCAACTCTACACGGACGCCAGCAACCGCGGGCTCGGTGCTGTGCTCTCCCAGACTCAGGATGGGCGTGAGCGAGTAATAGCGTATGCCAGCAGAGGCCTCCGTAAGACCGAGAGGAATTGCGAAAATTATAGTGCTTTCAAGCTGGAGATGCTCGCCCTGGTATGGGCAGTTACCGAGAAGTTTAAGCACTACCTGGCCGCCACCCCATTTGTAGTCATGACCGACAACAACCCCTTAGTGCACCTGCAGAATGCCAAATTGGGAGCCTTAGAACAGCGGTGGATGTCGCGCCTCGCCAGCTACCGGTTCACCACTAACTATCGTAGTGGCAAGGCCAACGCCAATGCAGACGCTCTCTCCAGACTGCCTGTGACCGATGCCCCCGAAGAGGTAGGGGACCCGAACGAGGATGTGGAAATGCCCATATTCAAGGCGTATAGGGCAAGAAACCTGGCAACCTCGGATCCCCTGTCCGTCACAGACTCCCGCCTGCAGAAGGCCGACCTACTCGACACCCCTACAGTCGACTGGAGGAAAATTCAGCGCCAAGATCCGGTGCTGAAGGAATTCCTGGTTCTGCTAAACCAACGCCGCCACTTGGACCGAAACCAACGCAAAGAAGCTGACCCCGAACTGGTGAAGCTGCTGCGGCATCGCGACCGAGTTCGCCAGGAAGAAGGCATCCTGATCCGTGACAGTGTGGACCCCGGCACACACCACCCCGTGGTTCAGGTGATTGTCCCAAGAAAACAGGCTCCACTACTCCTGGCCGCCTACCACGACAAATCCGGCCACTTTGGTGTGCAGAAGACGGAAGCCATCCTGCGTACCCGGTACTTCTGGGTGGGTATGCGAGAAGACGTTGACAACTGGTGCCGTGCCTGCATTCCCTGCAGTCTAAAGAGGGCTCCTGACGCCTCCCAGCGAGATCCATTACACTCCATCAAGACCCAACGCCCGTTGCAGATCGTGGCTCTTGACCACGTCAAACTCGAACCTAGCTCCAGTGGGCATCAATATGCCTTGACCATCACTGACCACTACAGCAAATTCCTTGTGGTCACCCCGGTTCGAGACCTCACCGCCAAGACTACCGCAGAACAGTTTCTTAAGCACTTCGCGAGACCCTACGGCTATCCTGACTGCATCCTCACGGACCAAGGGCCCGCCTTTGAGTCCCAGCTCTTTCACGAGTTATGCTCCTACTATGGATGTCGGAAAATCAGGACCACGGCCTATCACCCCCAGGGAAACGGGCTCTGCGAACGGTCTAACCAGACCATCATCGGCATGCTCCGCAGTCTGTCGGCAGGAGACCGAAACAAGTGGCCGACCCTACTTCCCGAACTGGCGTACCTCTACAATAATGCCGAACATTGCTCCACCGGCTTCACCCCGTATTACCTAATGTTTGGCCGCAAGGGCAAGTTACCGCAAGACTTGGAACTGTCTCCGATGGAAGGCCCATCAACCCAACCCCAGACCGACTGGGTCCGTGAGCATCAGCAGAGGATTGACACTGCTCAGGAAGTTGTTCTGCAGCGGATGGAGGGCGCTCAGCGTCGACAAGGAAAGGACTACAACTCTAACAATAGGCCCGAGACCCTGAAAGTGGGAGACCCTGTGTGGAAGAAACGGAACCACCGCTCAAGTAAGCTCGACGCCATGTGGGAAAGTGAACCATACACAGTCGTCAGAACACCCGCGGGTGACCGGTACACCTACGAAATCCAAAGGACCCCTGGAGGACCAATCAACGTGGTGTCCAGAGATCAGCTCAAGCTTTGCACTGCTGAAGTCCCAGTAGAATCGAGAGTCTCGCCTGAGGTGGAGGGGCAGGGAACCTGGGGGGGCATGCCTTGGGACAACCCCACTGACATGTTAGTCTTCATGAGTGCCCCAATACCCTTCCTTCCATGTGTATCCCCCACTCCTGTGGTGGAGGAACCCCTGCCAGTGGTCGGCCATGATTCCCCTGAGGTCCATTCTCCGGTGGTTCAGACACGTAGGTCGGAACGCACAACCAAGGGTGTCCCACCCTTGAGGTATAGAATGTAAAGTGTTTTTCCTTGATGCTATTGTACGATTGTAAATTGTTCCTTAACCCGTTCTTACCTGAATATACAGTTATTATTTATGCAGAAATGCCCTGGTCTTAAATGCTTTGTTTCTAAATGAGAGACTGTAACAGGACATTTGTTACTTCAGCCGCCATGCCCGCGGACGGGCATTCTTCCAGCAGGGAAGCATGTGGCATCCCAGAATTGGGCTACCCCCTTTATTCTAAAGCCCCATCGGGGCCTGCATCGTTGTGACATTGGTGGCCAGTGCTGCCCTTACCTAAGATGGTGGCCGGACGTTCAAGCCTGGGGTTGCCGGGCAACCAACCCCACCGCAGCCACCTCTGCAGGAGAACTGACCTTTAACCCTGCTGACGGGGGAAGAGAAGTCCACTGGGATTGGAAGCCGAAGGAGCGGGAACTGAGAGGGGAGGAGAGTGCGTGTGGCGCGAGGGCTGGAGAAACGCCCAGCGCGAGTGAGAGAAAGAAGGGAGGTGACGCGTGACCTGGCGGGCTGTAGAGTTCGGCGTGGCGTGGAGCGGAGGTGAGCAGGCAGAGAGAGAGGGACCTGCGGTGACTGCCCAGCGGTCCTTTTGCAGAGAAGCCGGCGCGCAAGTGAAGAGGGAGAGACGCGTCAGGACCGGGAGGTCAGACTGCCGGCCGGTGATTGACGGCGGGGACTGGCAGCCGCGCAGTGACCCTGCGTCTTGGGAGCCGCAAGAAGATTACGCAGCATCCCCCCTCCTGAGCAGCGAGCGTCCAGGGCAGCAGCACGACAAAGGCAGGCGAAGACCCCAGAGAGAGCCTGCAGCTCTATCCGTCCACTCCAACTGACATCCAGCAGAGCGGAAAACGGAGGAGACAGCGCACCCACCTTAAAGGGGGGAGCGCAGGCATCGCGACTCCCTGAAACCCCAATCGCTACTAGCAGGAGCTAGCATCAGCAGCTGACCACCAGGTATTTGGTACTTTCACCCACATTGGTCCACTGTCCCCTACTCACCGTGCCTTAGGCCCGTTGGCCCCCTTCACACCACTGCACTCAACAGTCATCTGAGACCTTAGGAACGGCCGTTTATACTAGACAGCCAGTTGCCACCAACCCCCCTGGCAGCCCCAGTGGCTTGAATCAGGAACACTGAACCCCTTGCCTGTCCTCGGGGTCATTCCCCCACTAAGCTGCAGTAACAGCTATCAAATCCACTATTCCAGCCTGGGCCCAACTACCGCTGCCTTGGGTCAGTAACTAAAAGTCTAAGAGACAGTTTCTTCCCAGCGTTGACAGGGAGCCAGGACACCGGACATACCTCCCTTGGATTACAAAATCTTTCATTAGTTGCTCTATTAAGTTACGGTGCACCTAGGCCCAGGGGTACCCTATTGCTCTAGGGAACTGCGCAGTTCAAAGACTTGTGGATACTTGGACACTGACTGCCCCATTATAGGACAGCATTTGTTGCACATTATTGTCTTCCTCTCAAATGTTATTACAAGTTTATGGTTGTAGGTCGTAACTGTTTGTAGAGTGGCGCAGTGTACCGTGCGAGTTGTGGCCCACAGGCGTCCTGTGTGACCCCATTGCGCACGATATCCTGCAACCGTGTGTTATTATTCATTTGCCTTTTATGTATTTACTTGTTAGACGCTGACTAGCAATTGTATAAAGTGTATTGTGCGAAGTGTGATCTATGGTATTGCAGTGACCCCATCGCGCACAATATCATTAAAAAGGGGGATCGTTTCATTCACAGACTGTCACGTGCCATTATTGTACTGCATTGTTTAATTCCTGTTTTATGACGGTGATTCCCAGTCCTTTGTGCTACTAAGAGAATAAATCCTTTTGATCACCGTCCTAATGCGTAGTGACCACTCTGTGGGGTGTTCTTGGGGTATTGTCTCTTTGGGGTGCCTTTGTCCCTCCGCCCTCCGAATTGCAGGCGAGTGAAACAGGCAGGTCGCAGACGAGCAGTGCCGGAAAGAAGACCAGGAACTTCAGGTACCGTAACCATAGTCTGACAGCATCACACATCCTACATCCCTCATCCTACACCACCCTGCGTCCACCCTCCCTGCATCCTACGCCACTCTGTATTCCCCCTCCCTGCATCCTCCACCACCCCGCATCCTACACCACCCTGCGTCCCGCCTCTCTGCATCCTACGCCACTCTGTATTCCCCCTCCCTGCATCCTACGCCACCCAGCATCCTACGCCACTCTGCATCCCCCCTCCCTGCATCCTACGCCACTCTGCATCCCCCCTCCCTGCATCCTCCACCACCCCGCATCCTACACCACCCTGTGTCCCCCCTCCCTGCATCCTACGCCACTCTGTATTCCCCCACCCTGCATCCTCTGCCATCCCTCATCCTACACCACCCTGCGTCCCCCCTCCCTGCATCCTACGCCACTCTGTATTCCCCCTCCCTGCATCCTCCACCACCCCGCATCCTACACCACCCTGCGTCCATCCTCTCTGCATCCTACGCCACTCGGTATTCCCCCTCCCTGCATCCTCCACCACCCCGCATCCTACACCACCCTGCGTCCCCCCTCCCTGCATCTGACGCCACTCTGTATTCCCCCTCCCTGCATCCTTCACCACCCCGCGTCCCCCATCTCTGCATCCTACGCCACTCTGTATTCCCCCTCCCTGCATCCTCTGCCATCCCTCATCCTACACCACCCTGCGTCCCCTCTCCCTGCATGCATCCTACGCCACTCTGCATCCCCCCTCCCTGCATCCTCAACCACCCTGCATCCTACATCCCTCATCCTACACCACCCTGCGTCCCCCATCTCTGCATCCTACGCCACTCTGTATTCCCCCTCCCTGCATCCTCTACCATCCCTCATCCTACACAACCCTGCGTCCCCCCTCTCTGCATCCCACGCCACTCTGTATCCCCCTCCCTCCATCCTACGCCACCCAGCATCCTATGGCACTCTTCGTCCCCCCTCCCTGCATCCTACGCCACTCTGCATCCCCCTCCCTGCATCCTCCACCACCCCGCATCCTACACCACCCTGTATCCCCTCACTGCATCCTACGCCACTCTGTATTCCCCCTCCCTGCATCCTCCACCACCCCGCATCCTACGCTACCCTGCGTCCATCCTCTCTGCATCCTACACCACTCTGTATTCCCCCTCCCTGCATCCTCCACCACCCCGCATCCTACACCACCCTGCGTCCCCCATCTCTGCATCCTATGCCACTCTGTATTCCCCCTCCCTGCATCCTCTGCCATCCCTCATCCTACACCACCCTGCGTCCCCTCTCCCTGCATGCATCCTACGCCACTCTGCATCCCCCTCCCTGCATCTTACATCCCTCATCCTACACCACCCTGCGTCCCCTCTCCCTGCAGGCATCCTACGTCACTCTGCATCCCCCCTCCCTGCATTCTCCACCACCCGCATCCTACACCACCCTGCATCCCCTCACTGCATCCTACGCCACTCTGTATTCCCCCTCCCTGCATCCTCTGCCATCCCTCATCCTACACCACCCTGCGTCCACCCTCCCTGCATCCTACGGCACTCTTCATCCCCCCTCCCTGCATCCTACGCCACTCTGCATCCCCCCTCCCTGCATCCTTCACCACCCCGCATCCTACACCACCCTGTGTCCCCCCTCCCTGCATTCTACGCCACTCTGTATTCCCCCTCCCTGCATCCTCCACCACCCCGCATCCTACACCACCCTGCGTCCCCCCTCTCTGCATCCTACGCCACTCTGTATCCCCCTCCCTGCATCCTACGCCACCCAGCATCCTACGGCACTCTGCGTCCCCCCCTCCCTGCATCCAACGCCACTCTGCATCCCCCCTCCCTGCATCCTCCACCACCCCGCATCCTACACCACCCTGTGTCCCCCCTCCCTGCATCCTACGCCACTCTGTATTCCCCCACCCTGCATCCTCCACATCCTCCACCACCTCACATCCTACACCTCTCTGCATCCTACGCCACTCTGTACCCTCCCTGCATCCTCCACCACCCCGCATCCTACACCACTCTGTATTCCCCCTCCCTGCATCCTCCACCACCCTGCATCCTACACCACCCTGCGTCCATCCTCTCTGCATCCTACACCACTCTGTATTCCCCCTCCCTGCATCCTCCACCACCCCGCATCCTACACCACCCTGCGTCCACCCTCCCTGCATCCTATGCCACTCTGTATTCCCCCTCCCTGCATCCTCCACCACCCCGCATCCTACACCACCCTGCGTCCCCCATCTCTGCATCCTACGCCACTCTGTATTCCCCCTCCCTGCATCCTCCACCACCCCGCATCCTACACCACCCTGTGTCCCCCCTCCCTGCATCCTACGCCACTCTGTATTCCCCCACCCTGCATCCTCCACATCCTCCACCACCTCACATCCTACACCTCTCTGCATCCTACGCCACTCTGTACCCTCCCTGCATCCTCCACCACCCCGCATCCTACACCACTCTGTATTCCCCCTCCCTGCATCCTCCACCACCCTGCATCCTACACCACCCTGCGTCCATCCTCTCTGCATCCTACACCACTCTGTATTCCCCCTCCCTGCATCCTCCACCACCCCGCATCCTACACCACCCTGCGTCCCCCCTCCCTGCATCCCACGCCACTCTGTATTCCCCCTCCCTGCATCCTGCACCACCCCGCATCCTACACCACCCTGCGTCCCCCATCTCTGCATCCTACGCCACTCTGTATCCCCCTCCCTCCATCCTACGCCACCCAGCATCCTATGGCACTCTTCGTCCCCCCTCCCTGCATCCTACGCCACTCTGCATCCCCCTCCCTGCATCCTCCACCACCCCGCATCCTACACCACCCTGCATCCCCTCACTGCATCCTACGCCACTCTGTATTCCCCCTCCCTGCATCCTCCACCACCCCGCATCCTACGCTACCCTGCGTCCATCCTCTCTGCATCCTACACCACTCTGTATTCCCCCTCCCTGCATCCTCCACCACCCCGCATCCTACACCACCCTGCGTCCCCCATCTCTGCATCCTATGCCACTCTGTATTCCCCCTCCCTGCATCCTCTGCCATCCCTCATCCTACACCACCCTGCGTCCCCTTTCCCTGCATGCATCCTACGCCACTCTGCATCCCCCTCCTTGCATCTTACATCCCTCATCCTACACCACCCTGCGTCCCCTCTCCCTGCAGGCATCCTACGTCACTCTGCATCCCCCCTCCCTGCATTCTCCACCACCCGCATCCTACACCACCCTGCATCCCCTCACTGCATCCTACGCCACTCTGTATTCCCCCTCCCTGCATCCTCTGCCATCCCTCATCCTACACCACCCTGCGTCCACCCTCCCTGCATCCTACGGCACTCTTCATCCCCCCTCCCTGCATCCTACGCCACTCTGCATCCCCCCTCCCTGCATCCTTCACCACCCCGCATCCTACACCACCCTGTGTCCCCCCTCCCTGCATTCTACGCCACTCTGTATTCCCCCTCCCTGCATCCTCCACCACCCCGCATCCTACACCACCCTGCGTCCCCCCTCTCTGCATCCTACGCCACTCTGTATCCCCCTCCCTGCATCCTACGCCACCCAGCATCCTACGGCACTCTGCGTCCCCCCCTCCCTGCATCCAACGCCACTCTGCATCCCCCCTCCCTGCATCCTCCACCACCCCGCATCCTACACCACCCTGTGTCCCCCCTCCCTGCATCCTACGCCACTCTGTATTCCCCCACCCTGCATCCTCCACATCCTCCACCACCTCACATCCTACACCTCTCTGCATCCTACGCCACTCTGTACCCTCCCTGCATCCTCCACCACCCCGCATCCTACACCACTCTGTATTCCCCCTCCCTGCATCCTCCACCACCCTGCATCCTACACCACCCTGCGTCCATCCTCTCTGCATCCTACACCACTCTGTATTCCCCCTCCCTGCATCCTCCACCACCCCGCATCCTACACCACCCTGCGTCCACCCTCCCTGCATCCTATGCCACTCTGTATTCCCCCTCCCTGCATCCTCCACCACCCCGCATCCTACACCACCCTGCGTCCCCCATCTCTGCATCCTACGCCACTCTGTATTCCCCCTCCCTGCATCCTCTGCCATCCCTCATCCTACACCACCCTGCGTCCCCTCTCCCTGCATGCATCCTACGCCACTCTGCATCCCCCTCCCTGCATCCTCCACCACCCCGCATCCTACACCACCCTGCATCCCATCACTGCATCCTACGCCACTCCGTATTCCCCCTCACTGAATCCTCCACCACCCCGCATCCTACACCACCCTGCGTCCCCCTCCCTGCATTCTACGCCACTCTGTATTCCCCCTCCCTGCATCCTCCACCACCCCGCATCCTATGCCACTCTGCATCCCCCCTCCCTGCATCCTCCACATCCTCCACCACCTCACATCCTACACCTCTCTGCATCCTACGCCACTCTGTATTCCCCCTCCCTGCATCCTCTGCCATCCCTCATCCTACACCACCCTGCGTCCACCCTCCCTGCATCCTACGCCACTCTGCGTCCCCCCTCCCTGCATCCTACGCCACTCTGCATCTCCCCTGCCTGCATCCTCCACCACCCCGCATCCTACACCACCCTGCGTCCCCCCTCCCTGCATCCTACGCCACTCTGTATTCCCCCTCCCTGCCTCCTCCACCACCCCGCATCCTACACCACCCTGCGTTAATCCTCTCTGCATCCTACACCACTCTGTATTCCCCCTCCCTGCATCCTCCACCACCCCGCATCCTACACCACCCTGCGTCCCCCCTCCCTGCATCCTACGCCACTCTGTATTCCCCCTCCCTGCATCCTCCACCACCCGGCATCCTACACCACCCTGCGTCCCCCCTCTCGGCATCCTACGCCACTCTGTATCCCCCTCCCTGCATCCTACGCCACCCAGCATCCTACACCACCCTGCATCCCCTCACTGCATCCTACGCCACTCTGTATTCCCCCTCCCTGCATCCTCTGCCATCCCTTATCCTACACCACCCTGCGTCCCCTCTCCCTGCATGCATCCTACGCCACTCTGCATCCCCCTCCCTGCATGCTACATCCCTCATCCTACACCACCCTGCGTCCACCCTCCCTGCATCCTACGCCACTCTGTATTCCCCCTCCCTGCATCCTCCACCACCCCGCATTATACACCATACTGCGTCCATCTTCTCTGCATCCTACGCCACTCTGTATTCCCCCTCCCTGCATCCTCCACCACCCCGCATCCTACACCACCCTGCGTCCCCTCTCCCTGCATGCATCCTACGCCACTCTGCATCCCCCCTCCCTGCATCCTCAACCACCCTGCATCCTACATCCCTCATCCTACACCACCCTGCGTCCACCCTCCCTGCATCCTACGCCACTCTGTATTCCCCCCTCTCTGCATCCTACGCCACTCTGTATTCCCCCTCCCTGCATCCTACGCCACCCAGCATCCTACGCCACTCTGCATCCCCCCTCCCTGCATCCTACGCCACTCTGCATCCCCCCTCCCCGCATCCTACACCACCCCGCATCCTACACCACCCTGTGTCCCCCCTCCCTGCATCCTACGCCACTCTGTATTCCCCCTCCCTGCATCCTCTGCCATCCCTCATCCTACACCACCCTGCGTCCCCCCTCCCTGCATCCTACGCCACTCTGTATTCCCCCTCCCTGCATCCTCCACCACCCCGCATCCTACACCACCCTGCGTCCATCCTCTCTGCATCCTACGCCACTCGGTATTCCCCCTCCCTGCATCCTCCACCACCCCGCATCCTACACCACCCTGCGTCCCCCCTCCCTGCATCTCACGCCACTCTGTATTCCCCCTCCCTGCATCCTTCACCACCCCGCATCCTACACCACCCTGCGTCCCCCATCTCTGCATCCTACGCCACTCTGTATTTCCCCTCCCTGCATCCTCTGCCATCCCTCATCCTACACCACCCTGCGTCCCCTCTCCCTGCATGCATCCTACGCCACTCTGCATCCCCTCCCTGCATCCTACATCCCTCATCCTCCACCACCCTGCATCCTACACCACCCTGCGTCCCCCCTCTCTGCATCCTACGCCACTCTTTATTCCCCCTCCCTGCATCCTACGCCACCCAGCATCCTATGCCACTCTGCGTCCCCCCTCCCTGCATCCTACGCCACTCTGCATCCCCCCTCCCTGCATCCTCCACAACCCCGCATCCTACACCACCCTGCGTCCCCCCTCTCTGCATCCTACGCCACTCTGTATTCCCCCTCCCTGCATCCTCTGCCATCCCTCATCCTACAACACCCTGCGTCCACCCTCCCTGCATCCTACGCCACTCTGTATTCCCCCTCCCTGCATCCTACGCCACCCAGCATCCTACGCCACTCTGCGTCCCCCCTCCCTGCATCCTACGCCACTCTGCATCTCCCCTGCCTGCATCCTCCACCACCCCGCATCCTACACCACCCTGCGTCCATCCTCTCTGCATCCTACACCACTCTATATTCCCCCTACCTGCATCCTCCACCACCCCGCATCCTACACCACCCTGCGTCCCCCATCTCTGCATCCTACGCCACTCTGTATTCCCCCTCCCTGCATCCTCTGCCATCCCTTATCCTACACCACCCTGCGTCCACCCTCCCTGCATCCTATGCCACTCTGTATTCCCCCTCCCTGCATCCTCCACCACCCCGCATCCTACACCACCCTGCGTCCCCCCTCTCTGCATCCTACACCACTCTGTATTCCCCCTCCCTGCATCCTACGCCACCCAGCATCCTACGCCACTCTGCGTCCCCCCTCCCTGCATCCTACGCCACTCTGCATCCCCCTCCCTGCATCCTCCACCACCCCGCATCCTACAATACCCTGTGTCCCCCCTCCCTGCATCCTACGCCACTCTGTATTCCCCCACCCTGCATCCTCTGCATGCATCCTACGCCACTCTGCATTCCCCTCCCTGCATCCTACATCCCTCATCCAACACCACCCTGCGTCCCCTCTCCCTGCATGCATCCTACGCCACTCTGCATCCCCCTCCCTGCATCCTACATCCCTCATCCTACACCACCCTGCGTCCACCCTCCCTGCATCCTACGCCACTCTGTATCCCCCTCCCTGCATCCTACGCCACCCAGCATCCTACGGCACTCTTCGTCCCCCCTCCCTGCATCCTACGCCACTCTGTATTCCCCCTCTCTGCATCCTCCACCATCCCTTATCCTACACCACCCTGCGTCCACCCTCCCTGCATCCTATGCCACTCTGTATTCCCCCTCCCTGCATCCTCCACCACCCCGCATCCTACACCACCCTGCGTCCCCCCTCTCTGCATCCTACACCACTCTGTATTCCCCCTCCCTGCATCCTACGCCACCCAGCATCCTACGCCACTCTGCGTCCCCCCTCCCTGCATCCTACGCCACTCTGCATCCCCCTCCCTGCATCCTCCACCACCCCGCATCCTACAATACCCTGTGTCCCCCCTCCCTGCATCCTACGCCACTCTGTATTCCCCCACCCTGCATCCTCTGCATGCATCCTACGCCACTCTGCATCCCCCTCCCTGCATCCTACATCCCTCATCCTACACCACCCTGCGTCCCCCCTCCCTGCATCCTACGCCACTCTGTATTCCCCCTCCCTGCATCCTCCACCACCCCGCATCCTACACCACCCTGCGTCCATCGTCTCTGAATCCTACGCCACTCGGTATTCCCCCTCCCTACATCCTCTGCCATCCCTCTTCCTACACCACCCTGCGTCCCCTCTCCCTGCATGCATCCTACGCCACTCTGCATCCCCCTCCCTGCATCCTACATCCCTCATCCTACACCATCCTGCGTCCACCCTCCCTGCATCCTACGCCACTCTGTATCCCCCTCCCTGCATCCTACGCCACCCAGCATCCTACGGCACTCTTCGTCCCCCCTCCCTGCATCCTACGCCACTCTGTATTCCCCCTCCCTGCATCCTCCACCACCCCGCATCCTACACCACCCTGCGTCCATCCTCTCTGCATCCTACGCCACTCGGTATTCCCCCTCCCTGCATCCTCCACCACCCCGCATCCTACACCATCCTGCGTCCCCCCTCCCTGCATCCCACGCCACTCTGTATTCCCCCTCCCTGCATCCTGCACCACCCCGCATCCTACACCACCCTGCCAGTGACGTGCGGTGAGCTTAGTGGCTGGTGAGGCACCCGGCCTACACCACACACCATAATGCCCATTACACATGAAACTGCATACAGTAATGCTCATTACCTTTGACACCACACACTGTAGTGTCCATTACATATGATGCCCCACACCGTAATGCCCATTACACTTGATGCCCCACACCGTAATGCCCATTACATGTTGCGCCACACAATGCAGTGCCCATTACATATGACACCACACACCATAATGACCATTACATGATGCAATTTTTAATAAATGTGTCCCTATGTATCCATGCACCAAGACCTCCCCCTCCATTAATTGTGTTAGTCACTTATATTACAGCACACACACACACACACACACACACACACACACACACACGGGCAGAACTAGAACTGTGTGGGCCCCATAGAAAAACCTTGAATGGGGCCCCCCTCCACCACCATTGTCACTACAGTGGGGGCAGAGGAAAAAGTAAGGGTAGTGAGAGACAAATGGGCCTGATTCAGACCTGTTCGCTAGGCTATGAGTGTATGCAGCCTAGTGAACAGGTATGAATCAGGTCCTTAGTTTTGTCCTTTCATAGTGGACTCCTCCTTCTCCTCATTAGAATCCTCCACTAACTGCTGCAGTAACACCTCCCTCCTGCTTCAATTGGTCCTACAACATTCGCCACACTATAATATATTTCATAAATTCACACTGAAAATATAGCATGTGTCCCCTCACCTGCCTCTTATCACGGGCTGCCGGTTCTCCTGTTCCACGTCCGCAGGAGCTCTAGTTCGGCACCCACGGGGTCACCAGTTCAGTGCCTGCAGGATCTCCTGTTCGGCGTCTGCTGGCTGCCGGGTACGCTCACCAGCAACCTCTGGGGGAGCAAAGGACGGCGGTGCTGCTACTGGTAGAGGGCTTGCCAGCCAGCACAGCATTTATTCTGCTTCTCTGCTCTGACAGCTGCCATGACCTCCCCCCCACCTTGCGCGCAGGCTGCCTCCGCTCACTCAAGCACATTCAGCTGACTCCGGGCATTGCACATTGTTTCCCCATTGCAGTCATCCAAGCACATGCCTGCTGCACACCACCCCCGGCGACGGCTGACTCTGCCCAGCCCATACATGTGGCTACCCTGCCTGGACACTGGCCACGGCACCCCTGTGACAGAGCTGCGGAACCCCAGGGAGCCGCAGCGCACAGTTTGGGAACCACTGCGCCAAATGACAGCAGAATGGGGATGGGGACGGGGTCAAGAGTGCTGCTGTCAGTGATCGTGGATGGTCTGACGGGAGCACAGCCGGATGCACAGTAAGTCCTGCCCGTGACCAATCACATTGGTTTCAGTGACAGGGACGTGCTGTTATAGTGGATGAAAGCACGTCCCTGTCACCGCGGCACCTGGAACGGTGCCGCTTCCAATAGATTTTTGAATGGGCTTTTACAGAAATCTGCTTGTCCTCGCCCCCTGCCCGCCCTCTGGACCCAGCATTTTGTAATAGACAGCCGGAGGCACCGCTTTTGGTGCCTCCGAAATCACATTAAATATTACATGGCACTGCAAATCTTTAGTTTAGTATAAAGAAGATATTTATGAAACAGAATAGGTGTCATAAGAATCTTCTTTGTATCATTTTGATCATTAATGACAGGGGAGGCACTGCCTCCCCTGACTGCACGTCCCTGCACCCTGCGTCCCCCATCTCTGCATCCTACGCCACTCTGTATTCCCCCTCCCTGCATCCTCTACCATCCCTCATCCTACACAACCCTGCGTCTCCCCTCTCTGCATCCCACGCCACTCTGTATCCCCCTCCCTCCATCCTACGCCACCCAGCATCCTATGGCACTCTTCGTCCCCCCTCCCTGCATCCTACGCCACTCTGCATCCCCCTCCCTGCATCCTCCACCACCCCGCATCCTACACCACCCTGCATCCCCTCACTGCATCCTACGCCACTCTGTATTCCCCCTCCCTGCATCCTCCACCACCCCGCATCCTACGCTACCCTGCGTCCCCCCTCTCTGCATCCCACGCCACTCTGCATCCTCCACCACCCCGCATCCTACACCACCCTGCATCCCCTCACTGCATCCTACGCCACTCTGTATTCCCCCTCCCTGCATCCTCCACCACCCCGCATCCTACACCACCCTGCGTCCCCCCTCTCTGCATCCTACGCCACTCTGTATCCCCCTCCCTGCATCCTACGCCACCCAGCATCCTACGGCACTCTTGGTCCCCCCTCCCTGCATCCTACGCCACTCTGCATCCCCCCTCCCTGCATCCTCCTCCACCTTGAGCCAGATTGGCTGTTGGCATCTCCATGGAGACGCCAAAAGCCAATCAGGGCTGAATGCTTCCAAAGCACACCCCCCCCCCCCCCCAGTCAGTGTGGGGTGAGCTGCTGCAGGACATGAGAGGCAACGCTGGAACCTGGAATTTATAAGTAGAGGTGTAAAATTAGTGTGTGTACAATAAACTTTTACTTTTCACTGTGTCTGTTTTATTTCAACATTCTTTTTACAGGTGGACTACAAGTCCAAGGGTTCCCATTAATGGCCCGCCGCATGCTAGGATTTGTGGTTCACCAGGTCCAAGCATGTGGGGGGGGATGCCTGCTGGGACTTGTAGTTCACCTGCAAAAAGCAATGTTTTGTTTGCGTGATTGTACCATATCAGCCCGGCGTCCACCGCCCAGGGACGCCGGGGACAGCCCCGGGCTTCAGCCCTGGAAGGGTGAAGCCTATTAAGGGGGGGGGGGGTTTGACTCCTTTATTGGGGGGGTCTTATCTCACCCAGTGACCCCATCTTGGGCTGACCAGCCACAATGAGCATGATACGGCCGGGGGACCTTTCGTAAAAAGTGTCCCCCGGCTGTGACATGACACCACAGGCTGTTGGAGCCCGGTGCTGGTTCCAAAATATGGGGGACCCCCAGTTTTTTAGTCCCCTGTATTTTTGGAACCAGAACCGGCCCAAGTGTCCGGGGCTGGTTTCAGAAATACGGGGGAACCCTAATCTTTTTGTCCCCTGTATTTTTGGAATCATGTCAGGCTCAATGAGCCCGGGGCTGGTTATGCTCAGGAGGGGGAACCCCATGCCATTTTTTTCTCACCCTTTGATTCTCATCTGTATAATTACCAACTAATCATATTTATGTCCATTTTTTTATATATTGCAGACTTAATTTAGATATGGAGAATTCATGTGTACCCTGTCCCCCCACTGTCCCTGTATGTACCCTATGCCCCCGTGTGTACGCTGTGCCCCCCGTGTGTACGTTGACCCTCCCCAGTGCCCCCCGTGTGTACGCTGTGCCCCTCGTGTGTATGCTGCCCCCCTGTTTTCGCGCTGTCCCCCTCCCAGTGCCCCCGTGTGTAAGCTGTGCCCCTGTGTGTACGCTGTGCCCCCCGTGTGTTTTCTGTGCCCGACTTGCCCCCCACATGTGTACGCTGTGCCCCTCCCCCTGTGTACACAGTGGGGAAGTACGCGGACACCCCCCCCCTGCAAGCCAGCCTCGGGATTCCCAGGATTTGCGTTCACAGCGCAAGTCATCATGATTTCTTCAATGTCTCTACTCCTGGACAGGACATGTTTCACCCTGCTCTGTGCCGTTCCAGTCCTGGCTGCTGGAGGGGAGCAGAAGAGGAGAACCACGCGGTGCCAGCAGCAGAAGGTTAGAAAGCTCAGGAGAGTGCACTGAAGAGCTGAGGGGGAAGAAGGCTGCAGGGAACCTGGAACCAGAGGACCGGACAGGATGAATGAAGAGTTGCAGAGAGGTGAATCATCCAGAGTGTCCACCAGAAGCAGCCTCCTTTGAAGCACAGTGGGCCAGGTTAGTAGCTACTACATTCACATTCCACAGCCTATAACCCTACCCACACACACCCCCGCAGCCTATAACCCTAACCATACACACCGCGCAGCCTATAACCCTAACCATACACACACCCCGCAGCCTGTAACCCTAACCATACACACCCACCCCGCAGCCTATTAACTTAACCATAAACACCCTGCAGCCTACGACACACCATGCACACACCCTGCAGCCTATAACACTAACCATGAACCCCCCCCCCGCAGCCTATAACCCTAACCATACACACCCTGCAGTCTATAACCCTAACAATACACCTCCCCCCGCAGCCTACAACCCTAACCATACCCACCCTGCAGCCTATAACCCTAACAATACACTCCCCCCCGCAGCCTATAACCCTAACCATACCCACCCTGCAGTCTATAACCCTAACAATACACCTCCCCCCGCAGCCTACAACCCTAACCATACCCACCCTGCAGCCTATAACCCTAACAATACACTCCCCCCCGCAGCCTATAACCCTAACAATACACCTCCCCCGCAGCTTATAACCCTAACCATACACACCCTGCAGCCTATAACCCTAACAATACACCTCCCCCCACAGCCTATAACCCTAACCATACACACCCTGCAGCCTATAACCCTAACAATACACCCCCCCCGCAGCCTATAACCCTAACCATTCACACCGTGCAGCCTATAATCCTAACAATACAACTCCCCCCGCAGCCTATAACCCTAACCATGCACACCCCCCGCAGCCTATAACCCTAACCATGCACACCCCCCGCAGCCAATAACCCTAACCATGCATACCCCCCGCAGCCAATAACCCTAACAATACACACACCCCACAGCATATAACCCTAACCATATAAACCCTGCAGCCTATAACACTAACCATACACACACACCCCGCAGCCTATAACACTAACCATACACACACCCCGCAGCCTATAACACTAACCATATACACCCCGCAGCCTATAACCCTAACCATACACCTACCCCCCGCGCGCAGCCTATAATCCAAACCATACACCCCCCCACCGCAGCCTATAGCTCTAACCATACACACCCCACAGCCTATAACCCTAACTATACACACCCCACAGCCTATAACCCTAACTATACACACCCCCCCCCAGCATATAAGCCTAACAATACACCTCCCCCCAGCCTATAACCCTAATCATGCATACCCCCCACAGCCTATAACCCTAACCATACACACCCTGCAGCCTATAACCCTGACAATACACCTTACCCCCCCAGCCTATAACCCTAACCATACACACTGCGCAGCCTATAACCCTAACCATACACACACCCCGCAGCCTGTAACCCTAACCATACACACCCACCCCGCAGCCTATTAACTTAACCATAAACACCCTGCAGCCTACGACACACCATGCACACACCCTGCAGCCTATAACACTAACCATGAACCCCCCCCTCCGCAGCCTATAACCCTAACCATACACACCCTGCAGTCTATAACCCTAACAATACACCTCCCCCCGCAGCCTACAACCCTAACCATACCCACCGCGCAGCCTATAACCCTAACAATACACTCCCCCCCGCAGCCTATAACCCTAACAATACACCTCCCCCCACAGCCTATAACCCTAACCATACACACCCTGCAGCCTATAACCCTAACAATACAACCCCCCCCCGCAGCCTATAACCCTAACCATTCACACCCTGCAGCCTATAATCCTAACAATACACCTCCCCCCCGCAGTCTATAACCCTAACCATGCACACTCCCCGCAGCCAATAACCCTAACCATGCATACCCCCGCAGCCTATAACCCTAACCATACACACACCCCCACAGCCAATAACCCTAACCATACACACACCCCGCAGCCTATAACACTAACCACATAAACCCTGCAGCCTATGACACTAACAATATACACCCCGCAGCCTATAACACTAACCATACACACCCCCTGCAGCCTATAACACTAACCATATACACCCCGCAGCCTATAACCCTAACCATACACCTACCCCCCGCGCGCAGCCTATAATCCAAACCATACACACCCCCCCACCGCAGCCTATAGCTCTAACCATACACACCCCACAGCCTATAACCCTAACTATACACACACACCCCAGCATATAAGCCTAACCATACATCTCCCCCCACAGCCTATAACCCTAACCATGCACACCCCCAACAATCTATAACCCTAACCATGCACACCCCCCACAGCCTATAACCCTAACCATGCACCCCCCCCACAGCCTATAACCCTAACCATACACACCCCCCACAGCCTATAACCCTAACCATACACACCCCCCACAGCCTATAACCCTAACCATACACACCCCGCAGCCTACTGTATAACCCTAACCATACACACACCCCACAGCCTATAACTCTAACCATACACACACCCTGCAGCCTATAACCCTAACCATTCACACCCTGCAGCCTATAATCCTAACAATACACCTCCCCCCCGCAGTCTATAACCCTAACCATGCACACTCCCCGCAGCCAATAACCCTAACCATGCATACCCCCGCAGCCTATAACCCTAACCATACACACACCCCACAGCCAATAACCCTAACCATACACACACCCCGCAGCCTATAACACTAACCACATAAACCCTGCAGCCTATGACACTAACAAAATACACCCCGCAGCCTATAACACTAACCATACACACACCCCGCAGCCTATAACCCTAACCATACACACACCCCACAGCCTATAACCCTAACCATACACACACACCGCAGCCTATAACCCTAACCATACACACCCCCTGCAGCCTATAACACTAACCATACACACCCCCTGCAGCCTATAACACTAACCATATACACCCCGCAGCCTATAACCCTAACCATACACCCCCCCACCGCAGCCTATAGCTCTAACCATACACACCCCACAGCCTATAACCCTAACTATACACACCCCACAGCCTATAACCAGGGGAGCCGAGAGAGGGGGGGAGCAGGTACTAAATACCCGGGCCCAGGCTTGCTGAAGGGGCCCCGCAGGGGCCCTGGTTCGACCCCTCCCTTCCCCCTCCGTCCCTCCCGGGTATCAACAGTAGCACACACTTCTACAGCATGTGCTGTTCTGACAGCAGGCTCAGCATGAGTGTCTCACTGACAGCGTGAGAGGTCATGCTGAGCCTCCTGTCAGCACAGCATGTGCTGTAGGTGTGTGCTGCGTCTGAGATTACAGGTTTTAGAGTTTTTTTACCCACCTCTAAACATTTTGGGGGTGTGGCCTAAGTGTGGGAGGTGCCCACACCACACACACTTAGGCCACACCCCCAAAATTTTACCGGGGCCCGGCATTCCTCTCGGCTGCCCTGCCTATAACCCTAACTATACACACCCCCCCCAGCATATAAGCCTAACAATACACCTCCCCCCAGCCTATAACCCTAATCATGCATACCCCCCACAGCCTATAACCCTAACCATACACACCCTGCAGCCTCTAACCCTGACAATACACCTTACCCCCCCAGCCTATAACCCTAACCATACACACCGCGCAGCCTATAACCCTAACCATACACACACCCCGCAGCCTGTAACCCTAACCATACACACCCACCCCGCAGCCTATTAACTTAACCATAAACACCCTGCAGCCTACGACACACCATGCACACACCCTGCAGCCTATAACACTAACCATGAACCCCCCCCTCCGCAGCCTATAACCCTAACCATACACACCCTGCAGTCTATAACTCTAACAATACACCTCCCCCCGCAGCCTACAACCCTAACCATACCCACCGCGCAGCCTATAACCCTAACAATACACTCCCCCCCGCAGCCTATAACCCTAACAATACACCTCCCCCCACAGCCTATAACCCTAACCATACACACCCTGCAGCCTATAACCCTAACAATACAACCCCCCCCGCAGCCTATAACCCTAACCATTCACACCCTGCAGCCTATAATCCTAACAATACACCTCCCCCCCCGCAGTCTATAACCCTAACCATGCACACTCCCCGCAGCCAATAACCCTAACCATGCATACCCCCGCAGCCTATAACCCTAACCATACACACACCCCACAGCCAATAACCCTAACCATACACACACCCCGCAGCCTATAACACTAACCACATAAACCCTGCAGCCTATGACACTAACAAAATACACCCCGCAGCCTATAACACTAACCATACACACACCCCGCAGCCTATAACCCTAACCATACACACACCCCACAGCCTATAACCCTAACCATACACACACACCGCAGCCTATAACCCTAACCATACACACCCCTGCAGCCTATAACACTAACCATATACACCCCGCAGCCTATAACCCTAACTATACACCTACCCCCCGCGCGCAGCCTATAATCCAAACCATACACCCCCCCCACCGCAGCCTATAGCTCTAACCATACACACCCCCACAGCCTATAACCCTAACTATACACACACCCCCCAGCATATAAGCCTAACCATACATCTCCCCCCACAGCCTATAACCCTAACCATGCACACCCCCAACAATCTATAACCCTAACCATGCACACCCCCCACAGCCTATAACCCTAACCATGCACACCCCCCACAGCCTATAACCCTAACCATGCACACCCCCCACAGCCTATAACCCTAACCATACACACCCCCCACAGCTATAACCCTAACCAAACACACACCCCACAGCCTATAGCTCTAACCATACACACCCTGCAGCCTATAAACCTAACCATATACACACACGCAGCCTATAACCCTAACCATACACACACCCCGCAGCCTATAACCCTAAACACACACACACACACCCCCCGCAGCCTATAACCCTAAACACACATACACACACACCACAGCCTGTAACCCTAACCATACACACCCCACAGCCTATAACCCTAACCATACACACCCCACAGCCTATAACCCTAACCATACACCTCCCCCCCAATAACACTAACCATACCCCCCCCCCCCCCGCAGCCTATTATCCTGACCATACACACACCCCACAGCCTATAACACTAACTATACACACACCCTGCAGCCTATAACCCTAACCAAACACACAAACACACCTCGCAGCCTATAACACTAACCATACACACACACACCTCGCAGCCTATAACACTAATCATACACACACCCTGCAGCCTATAACCCTAACCATACACACACACACCCTGCAGCCTATAAACCTAACCATAACACACACCCCACAGCCTATAACCCTAACCATACACACACACACCCTGCAGCCTATAAACCTAACCATACACACACACACCCTGCAGCCTATAACCCTAACCATACACACCCCACAGCCTATAACCCTAACCATACACCTCCCCCCCCAATAACACTAACCATACCCCCCCCGCAGCCTATTATCCTGACCATACACACACCCCACAGCCTATAACCCTAACCATACACACAAACACACCTCGCAGCCTATAACACTAACCATACACACAAACACACCTCGCAGCCTATAACACTAACCATACACACACCCTGCAGCCTATAACCCTAACCATACACACACCCCGCAGCCTATAACCCTAACCATACACACACCCCACAGCCTATAACCCTAACCATACACACACACACCCTGCAGCCTATAAACCTAACCATACACACACACACCCTGCAGCCTATAAACCTAACCATAACACACACCCCACAGCCTATAACCCTAACCATACACACACACACCCTGCAGCCTATAAACCTAACCATACACACACACACCCTGCAGCCTATAACCCTAACCATAAACACACCCCACAGCCTATAACCCTAACCATACACACACACCCTGCAGTCTATAAACCTAACCATAACACACACACACACACACACACACACACACACACTGCAGCCTATAACCCTAACCATACACAGCCCCTGCAGCCTATAACCCTAATCAAACACACACCCTGCAGCCTATAACCCGAAACATACACCTCCCCCTGCAGCCTATTACACTAACCATACACACCCCACAGCCTATAAACCTAACCATACACACACATCCCGCAGCCTATAACCCTAACCATACACACACCCCGCAGCCTATAACCTTAACTATACACCCCCCAGCTTATAACCCTAACCATACACCCCACCCCCGCAGCCTAAAACCCTACCCAAACACCCCCCGCAGCCCATAACCCTAACCATACACACGCACACACATTCCCGCAGCCTATTACCCTAACCATACACACCCCACAGCCTATAAACCTAACCATACACACACATCCCGCAGCCTATAACCCTAACCATACACACACCCCGCAGCCTATAACCCTAACTATACACCCCCCAGCTTATAACCCTAACCATACACCCCACCCCCGCAGCCTAAAACCCTACCCAAACACCCCCCGCAGCCCATAACCCTAACCATACACACGCACACACATTCCCGCAGCCTATTACCCTAACCATACACACCCCTCAGCCTATAACCCTAATCATACACACACCCCGCAGCCTATAACCCTAACCGTACCCCCCCAGCAGCCTATAGCCCTACCCATACACCCCCCCCCCGCAGCCTATAGCCCTACCCATACACCCCCCCGCAGCCTATAACCCTAACCATACATTCCCCCCCCAGCCTATAACCCTAACCATACCCCCCTCCCCCCACAGCCTATTACCCTAACCATACACACCCCACAGCCTATAACCCCCTCAGTGCCCCCATGTATACTGTCCCCCCCTCTCCCTTCAGTGACCCCATGTGTACACTGTCCCCTTCTCACTGGCCCTTGCAGCCTTCTCCCCCCACACCTCCTGCCCACACCT